>NC_083867.1:2849166-3189583 GCF_029169275.1 Apis cerana | reverse complement strand
ATAAATTATGAATATATATATATATATATATATATATATATATATATATATATATATATATACGTAATTTATTTTTAAGAAGTTATTTCTATTAGTATTTATATATATAAATGTTTTATAGATTATTATTTATTATCTATTCTTTTATTCTATAAAAAATAAGCTTTTGTAACAAAATGAATAAATGATAAAAATATATATAATAAATATATATAAAAATATATAAATGATAAAAAATGAAAAAATGAATAAAAATATAAATTTTGTAATTAAGTAAAAGGATTGAAACCAGCATAAGACACATAATTATCTATTTTAAAAGATAGAAAGATAAAAAATATTTTAAATAGAATCTAGTTAATATTTCTATTTTATTGACAATGAATTTTTATTAAAAATTTTATATTTTTACTAAAAAATATAATTATTACATTAATAAAATATATCATATATTTAAATAATATTATATTATTACTTAAAAATAATTTTTGTATTTAAATTAATATTTTATTTAAATTTTAGGATATTTATTTTTTTGTGTATTTTAAATCTTGAGTATGTTAAATCTTTTTTTCTTTTGTTAATATTAGTAGAATTCGAAGTAATTCTAAGTAAAAAAACAAAGTATTATTAGTCGAAATCGAATAATTAAAACAATTATAATTAGAAGAATTTACCTATATATAAATAAATCAATTTGCGAATTTATATTAGGAATTTTAAAATTGTTTATGATAGAAGAATTGATGTCTTTAATTTGACATAACGATGAATTTATAATTTTATAATTTATAATTTTATTTATAATTTTATAATTTATAATTTTATTTATAATTTTAATTTTCTTTTCAATTTTATTTTTTAATTTATAATTATACATATTTGATCAAAATTAATCTACATTTTTTGTATTAATTATATTTAATAAACTTATTATGATAATGACGAAAATATATTTATTTAAGTATTATATTCAAAAGGGAAAAAAAATTTGTTTAAAAAATTAATAGAAATTTTAAAAATTAAAATTAAAATTTCTTTTAAAATATATTTATCGATTTTTTATAAAAATGTGGAAGCCACACATTTTTCACAAGTCTAATCCACATGCTTCGAAGTGTTCTTAAATTAAAATAATACTTCTTTCTAGGATAATGTGTGGAATCGCATTCAATCCAATTATAAATATCTTGAAATTTCCCGAATTCATTATTTTGAATATTATTTGTGCACTTTAATTTATAATCAATATCGCAATCTTTATATGCATTCATGATCGTATCAACAGCAATGAAACCATAAAAAAGATATAGAATAGATCTATAGTTTTATGGGAATTTATTATATGAATATAAGAAATTAAAAGATTTGTTATGCCTTTTACGTTTGCTAATTTACATTAGCAAATTTAGAATTACAAATTACAGATATAAAAAAATCTTTATTTAAATGACTTATTGTATCTATTATTGTATCTACTACTATATTATGTATCTATTACTGTAATTGGCTTTTAATCTTTTACATTGAATCGGTAATGTCGGAAATGATATTAAAATGATATATTTAGATTTGAGATGTGTCAAGATGAGAAACAAAATAATATTTCAAATTTCATCTATTGATTATATTATATTTATTTCATTCATGTATTGATTTGTTTAAAGTTTGAAAATACTATTATCATTAATATTTTTTGTTAATTTGTATAATAAATTCGGTTTGTGGTGAATGAAATATATGGAAATAAAAAGCACAAAAATATATATATATTATTTATTGCTTATAAGATTATTTATATTTTTATTTAATTTTTATTTATAAAATATTATCGATATTGTATTTTATTATATTCATTTCATATAATAAATTTATGATTTTTGAAATCTCGGTAATGAAAAATGTGAAATGTATTTAAATCAATTAAAAATATTATTCATTTCAATTAAATCAACAGAAATTTATATTTTTATTACAATTTTTAAAACTTTTTATCAAAATTAATTTTAATTAATTTAATTACTTTTTAATTTTGAATAAAATTGCTTAAACACGAAATTATTACTTGTTGATTTAAAAAATAACGTAACAATATATTAAAAGATATTATATATTTAATATATATAACTAATAAAACTATAAAAAATTATATAATTAAGATAATTGTATAATACTAACTATTATTTAACAAATAGAATATATTTATATGTTCAAATTTGAAATTATATTTAAATATTCAATCTGCATAAATAAATGTATCTTATGAGTTGGCTAACCTGGATAGATTGTTTCTATGTCGATCTGACAATCTGTGTTCGATCTTCTTTAGTTATATATTCAAATTCTATATCCAATATGAGTACAAAAATTCAAAATATTTGCACGTAGCTATATATTCGTGAAACGGCCACAAGGACGGATCAGCCATGAATGAAACCATTTTTGAAAATTTTTTTTTACTTTTTCTCTGAAGAAACGTCGACTGAATATATAATGATATACAAATGCATCTTTAAATGTGTACACTTAAATGTATACTATAGGGTGAATTACTTTTAAAATTTATCGTATTTTCTTTTCCAATTTTTCATCGAATTTTTGTTCAATATTCAATTAAGTTCTTTGTAAATTGTTATTTATAGATCAAATTTCTTCCAAGAAATTCTAATTTTTTTTAAGGTTAATCTTATGAACATTAGATTATATTATGGTATATTTATTTGTATTAAATTTTTATTGTATTAAATTGTAAGATTTTTCAGTGTATTAAATATATTTATATATTTTTAGATATAGAAATACAAAATTTTTTTCTTAAATTAATACATAATAGATAATGAAATTTATTGAAAATTCATTTCAATTAATTATAAAACATGATTGATTGTATTCAGAATTTCTATGCATAATAATTATTCAATTAATATTAATGATAAATAGTCTATTAACTTATTATTAATTCGTTATCACGATTAAAAATTATATTGTATTTTTTAAATCTAGTGAATAATTAACAAAAAATAAATTTAAGAATGATATCATATATGATATATAATACATAAGTTAATATCATATATGATATATAATACATAAAATACATAAGTTAACCTCAAATAAGTATGATTTATTTAAATTGCCACTATGACCAAATTATTATTACCGAATATTGAAAAGAAAAATATAATAATTTACTAATATTATTTAATAATATTATAAATAATATTTATTAATAATCATTTATCATGAATATTTATATTGAATATATTGAAAATATTTTATATATCTATATAAACTCTCTTGTATAATTTAATATCTATATAAACTCTCTTGTATAATAATTGTATAATTTATAGATTAATTAGTAAATTGATAAGTTATAAATTATTTGATAAATTACAAGTTTTATAATTTTAAATAATTTATTTATAATCGATAAAAATATTAAAAAATATATTTTTTTGTTATCAAACTTATAATTATATAATAAAATTTCTTAATATATTAATAGATAAATGATTTAATTCGTAAATTTTCATTATATTAAGTTTTCATAATATTAATGTATAATTGTGTTTTGAATCATATTTAGATTTTTTATGAAAATATATCAATTTTTTAGAAGATATTAGACTAAATGTAATCTAATAATTTTGTTATTATTTGGCATACACAAATACTATATGTGAAACTCAGATCAATAAACTCAAATCAATAGCTTTTCAATTTCATTGTTAAGATAGAAAAAATTGATGCATCTATAGCGCGACAACATTGATAATTTCTTTGGAAGATTTTAAGGAGACTTATAATTTATGACTGCGCAACTAGTCTTGATATTTCTTTTTTATATTTCGTTGTATTTTTGGTGGTCTTTGTACTCAAAAAGTAAATTGGACCATAAAAGTATAACAAATGTGCTCTTGCATTATATATCTTTTATTTTATATCTTTTATTACTTTTTATGATGCAGAAACATACCGAAGCAGGAAAATTATTTACAACTTATTAAACTTTTGTATTTAATCATTTAAGTCGAAACAAATACAACTATTATAATATGGATAAAAAACTATTTATAATAACAATTATAATAAATTATATAGATTAACAAATGAAATTTATTATTAAATCGTTTAACAGATGTATATATTATATAAAATGGAATGTTTGAAAGTATCGTTTCCACTAAGTTATATACACATAAAACAATTATAGTGGATTTATTTGTATATTATTTTTTTGAAATCATCTTATGAGAAATTTAACCAGAAAAAAACATATTTTTGAACAGAATTAGCATACTTTATAATTTTTTATGAAAGAAAAAAAATTAAAATGAAAATTTTGCAAATAATTTTGATAAATACAAGTTCGTACATCTGTGCACTATGTCTGTATAGCTCTTAGCAACAAGTCATAACCTATACTTTGTACGCACTTGTCAGAAACGGCGAGAAAACAAGATAGAGAAAAAGAGGGAAGAAAAGAGAAGGGAAGAGGAAGAAAGGAAAGGAGAGAAGATAGAAAGGCAAGATGGAAAAGAGATAGAAAAAAAGTCCAGTGGAATGTCTCGGGAAGACCTAAGGATTCTCATCGAGTAGTATCTTAGGAAGACTGTCTTGCGGTGCTTTTGCGGCTCGACAAAAACCATTTTTTTTGCACCTAGAGCAGGTATGAAGAAGAATAGAACAAGATTATAGAACATTAATAATAGTTAGAATATATGGAAGATCAGATAGTTTTCGTAATACGAGAATTTTTCGAATCTAACTATTCAGAGGAAGAATTTCTTTATTTGGAAATTATATGAATTGTATGGATCACAGGATATCAATATTTTTTTTTTAAGATTATTTTTTAAAGAATATAATTATATATATATATATATTTGTGTCAAATACAAAATTCACTTTATTTTCTGATAGAAAATGTAATAAGCATTTTAAATTAATAATTAACGATAAATAATGCAAATTTATTTATTATTTAATAAAAATTGGTTTAAATTTTTCTAGTTACGAAATGTTTTTGATTAAATGTTATTAATTACTATATCTGGATTATATACAATAATCGATATCTTTATTTTTATTTTTAGATTTTAATATTTTATTTGTATACAAATTTATTAATAAAAAAAAATTAAATTATACTTTTAATATATTGAAAAATATATATTGAAAAATAAAAATAAAATAAATAAAAATATTCATTTTCATAAAAATTCTGAAAGTAATTTAAGAAGCAAAATAAAATGTTCTATAAAATAAAAATTTAAATATTAAACATAGAAGAATATATTATTAATTATTAGAAAATTCTCACGGAAAAATTTTCATGTAGAATTAATTCTAAGGTAAGATAATCGAAAAAGATATAAAATAAGAAAAAGAAAAGATAAAACAGAAATTAACGGTATGTATTTCTTTTGAATAACAATCGTGTATTTCGAAGTTTAACATAATGTAAGGTGCATTTCAACGCATACGAGGAACCTCTGCGAAGAGCAAAGAAATTGAATAGGAATAGTAGCTGAAGGACCGAGGCAAAGAAAATGAATCATGACGAGTGGCTATGACTAATGTATTACATTAATAACTGAATTTAGTTATTAATTTGATACCAGATGGCGCAGTAATCCATTTATTTATCTGTCGTTTCAATAGAAACTCTAAGAAGAGTGAAGAAAAAAATATTTACAAAGAAGAGATTCGTTCGAAATGATTGTCAACAGTCATAACAAGATTAATGTATGTACATTATCGATTATAAATATCCAGACAATTAGTAAATTTAAATAAATGATATATTTATATTATAATTTTTTTAAAGTAATATCTGTTAAATATTTAGTTATTATTATAAATTTTCTTATTATTTTTAGATATTGTTTAAATAAAATGCATAGTATATTATTTTATTCTTATAATTAAATGATATAAAAATATTTAAATTTTTTTCATCTACATATTTATAGTAGATGAATTATAGTTATTAATAACATAATAATAATAACCATAATTTTTAAATAATTTTTTAAATATCTATTTTTGAAATATCTATTTCTTATTTTTAAGAATAGAAATTAAATCATTTGGAATTTAATGTTTTTATACTTATTATTTCTATAGAGATTGGTCCATTAAAATAATTTTAGTTATTTTGAATATTTTTGTTATTTTTAGAGATGAAAAAAATTATTATTATATTATAAAAACATTGGTATAAAAGAATCCACAACAAAAATGTTCTTATATGTATATATATTATGAACATCTTCATACCATATAATTTTTATAAATAAAAGTGTCTATCTTTAAAAATAATTTTGTTCACTTCTTATATTAATTTTATTATAATATTTGTTATAATAATATTGTTATTATTTCAATACTATTTGTTAATAAATATTGCTTTATAATATAACTAATAAATCTATAAAAAAAATTATATACATATAAATAAATATATGTTTATTATATATTATAATATTTTATATATCTATTTAAATAATATCTACAAATGTTTAATTTGCTATAAACGAATATTTATATGTTAATGTTTTTTTTATTTAATCAATCAGTTTTAGGAGAAAATTTTAAACTGTAATGTGATGAATACTATCGCATTTTAAAATGCATATTGTGGAAACATCAAAGAAGCAAAAGAGGAAAGAAAAACGAATAAATGGAAGACGAATGGAAGAGAAGAAGGAGAAGGATGAGGACCATCGAAGTCGATGGTCCCGATGGTGGTGGTGTGGACCGTTAGTTGGCCCCAGCTCCACGGGAGCGTTGTCCGGGCATTCTGCGTTACTATTCTCCGTCTTCCTCTTTTCCCTCCCTTTCCCTCTCGCTGTTGCTCTTTCTTTTTTTATCTTTGTCCCACTCTCACCCGCTTCTATGTTCGTCCGACCGGTATTCTTGATTCTCTGCTGTCGTCTGCCTCTTACTGGTTACCAATGCCAACAGATCTCATATAGAGGATCCAATTGCATCTCTATGTTAATGAACGTGAAAGCAATTTAGAATATCTGACTAATTTGTAGATTTATATTTTGTCAAACATTTTATTATATTACTATTATGTTACGTTAGAAAAATTATTGGACATGGAATTATTTTTCTTATTTTAAAAATAAGATATGGTTTTATGCAGTTATTTCTATGAATTATAACTTACAAGGATTTCTTACAAGCAGATCATTATTAATAATATTTGTTAATGATTTTTTGCATTAATTAAAATTTATTTTAATATATTCGATACATTAACATTTAGTTTTAATATAATTATATTGTTATATTTTTTTCTCTGCAAAAAAATTATATCATTTTTTTAATTTTCTTTATCTTATAATAATTTTTTATCTTCTTATAATTATATCATAAAATATTTAGATATTACAAAAATAATTAAAAAATGTCTGGAAAATATTTTTATATTAGCTTCAATTTTCAATTGTTATTTTATATATTATTTAGATATTATTTAAGATATTATTTACACGTATTAAAAATTTTTAGATTTAAATATAATATATATAATATAAAATAAATATAAATATGTATATTTTATAAATATTTATTTTAAAAATATAATATATAAATATAATATATATAATATATATATATATATATATATATATATATATATATATATATAATATATAATATAATTTTAAAATTCTATAAAATATATATATTTAATATTTAAAATTTTTAAATTTTAATGAAATTTTATACTCATTGAAAGGACGAGTTCACTAATTAACATTATTATACAAAATATCTTTTGAAAGAATTTTTTTTATCTTTCAATTAAATTTACTTATATTAATTGTTTGAAATCACGATAGATTTTAAAAAAAGAAAAGAAAATAAAAATACCTGAAAATAAGATAACTAATATAGCGATGAAAGATACTTTTCGAAAGTGTTGACGAAACGACATTGTTGAGCGAACTGAGAGTCGAGTTGATCGCTGGGCCAGTGGGTCCCCTCATCAGTACCTCGGCAAGGATAACAGTTCATGGGTGTACCGTTTACACTAACGTTATTCTCGCCGTTTTAACTTTGCATCTCAGACATCACTGCAATAATCGAAAGTGAGAAAGTGGAATGGTTGACCGATGAAAGTAATTGAAAGAAGATCACGATGCATCTTAATATATTTCTAGATTTATATATTCTATGAATTTCTAACCTGTGACTCGTGGCATTAAGAGGTTAATATATTATATCATAAGTTATAATATTTATTTAATTAGTAATAATATCATAATATATAATAATATATTAATATACGTATTAATTTACTATATTATAACAGTATTATTGATTATAGTAATATATAGTATATTATATATTATTATATAATAGTAAAATTGATTTCAAAAGTTCTTTTCATTTTTTTTTATTATATTAATCTCCACATTTTTCTAGATATAAAATATATAGAATATTTTTGGAATTTTATTTTTTTAAAATAGTTGAAATAGACTGAAGTATTTTAATAATATATTTAATGATTTATACAATATTAATAATTCATATACTTTACATACTTTCCATGTAAATTGCACAAATTATAGAAAATATAATATGTTTATGGAAAATTTAAATGTACAAAAATTTGCAGAATGATATATAAGAAGATATAAAATATTATTTAAGATATTGTGATATATATATCCAAGATAAATTGATATCAATATCAATCATATCAATGTCTATTTCAAATAAAATCTCTATTTTATTTTTTAATATTGTACGTTATTGTTTATAAAAATTTACATAAATATAGATGTATATTTGTTTAAAATATATACTTAATAATATGTTACTATTTATAAATGATCTGCAAAATTTATTGGCAAAAGAATCTTATATCATATATGGTATTTTTTGTTTAATTTCTTTTGTTTTTTTAATCTCATGAATAAATTCAGTTTTATTTTTCTGTGTATCATATAAATTGAATTAATCTGATCATGCAAAGCACATTGTGAAGAATGAGAATAATAAAGTTCTAAATGATGTATTTATTCTTGAATCTTTTACGATGCACCATTACTATCACATAGAACGATTTCGATTTCGATTTTAATTTTGAATCTTTTGAATCTTGTAATGTAATCTTATTAAGAAAATGAAGATAGAAATTAATATTTATAAATCAATTATTTCATAATTATTTATAATAATAATCGATATTTTTATATACTAATTTTTATACTTGTTTTAGCTTTTCAAATCAATTTTTTAAAAATATTTTACTTATATACAATTGATATACTTTATAGAACATCTTTAAAATTTTTTATTTAATTTATATGAATGATGAATGGACAATATTTGTGTAACTAAAATAATGGATTCAGATGTACAGAATTCAATAAACAAGAATATTATCTTTGATTTGAAAAAAATAATACTTAGCTATTTATTACATATAAAAACCCAAATTTTATAAATATATTTATTATATTTGTACAGTAATTCATTAATATATATTTATATATACAATTGTATATATATATATATATGGTATATATGTATATCTAATTTATATTTTTTTTAAATTCACTGATTTCATTACGCTATTATATATGTGCGTAGATCTTAGTGACCTCGTATTTGAGAAGAAGACTTGCACAACGGTGGAAGGTCGGCCGTTAGTCGGTTGATCCATGGCCATGGCAAAAGTGCCGGGAGGCGCTTCTTCTCTCGCCAACGAAAGTAGGATTACGCTTGATTTTCACTCTCTGTGTTTTCGATTACGTAAGTACGGACCGAATGAAGGCGCAGCTTACGGTTTAATAAAACAGTTACCTTTGCCTACTTGTTGTAATGTATCATTGTAAGCATCCCATTGCTTTTGATAATATATACACAAGCATTTATTAGAATCTTAACTTAAATTTTGAATCGGTTTTAAATGATAGCTACAGTGAACTGTATTCATATTTATATTTATATTTATTTTTTAATTGAGTTTATATGTTTATACTTTTATTCATATTTCATATTTTTAATTGAATTTATATTTATATTTATTTTTCAATTTTTCTATTTTTTAAAAATTAATTATTGTGTCGTATTATTATTATTTATTGCATATGATCCTCACGTTTCAGTTTTGAATGACTTCTAATTTATATCAATATAATACAAATATAATTAATATTATATAAATTCTATATAAAATTATTATATATATATAGAGTATAATATTATATAGAATTATTATATAGAATTAATTTAAATTTAAATCTAGAATATAATTCTAATTATATCTATAATTAAAATTATAATATCTAAAGATCTAAAATCTAAAATTTAAAGTTTAACGATGCGAATATTCGAGATTAAATTCTCGAAAATTAAGATATTTTTTGAAACTATGTTAAAAATTATTTTTATTCTCAATGTCTATTGTGAAAATATTGAGAATAATTTTCAATATGTATTTAAACAATATAAAAAAGAGAAGGCATCTTTTTGTATTTGAATGTTAATTCATATCGATAAAATCTCTTATATAGATTCCTTTTTTCTACAAGTTAAATTGATCGCAATCGTTTATTCTATAAAGGAAAATGGAGTCAGTAGGATCACTCTAACGGGCTAACGGATCATATAATGGCGTAGCGTGCATTACGCATTCGATGACGTAATCCTTTGACCAACAATCAGCTACTGCCATTCATGGTATGCGAAAGTTCGAACACCTTACGGAATAATTAGAACGGAAGGTTATTGACGTGTCTTCTTTAAATCGAAATATAATAACTATAATTGAGAAAATTTAAAATATATTTAATTATATGAAATATATATAAAATAGACAGAAAAATGGAATATGATATTTGTATTGATTGCTATATTTTTAATTTATATATTGTTGAATAATAAATTTTTGAATATAATAAATTTTGATATTATCAAATTAAAAATAATCAATTTTAAAAATAAATTTTACTTTATTTAACTATTAATTTTTTTTATTCCAATTAAGATATAGGATATATAGGATATTTATTCTTTTTAATTCCATAATGTTTTAAATTTATGATATTTGATTTGCTTTTATTACAAATTTTTGCTTATTATTAGATAAAAAATCTATATTTATAAAATTTTTATTTGAATTACTGTGAAAAGTTATAAATAATATAAATAATTATAAATTTATTTTTACTTTTTTTTTTATTTTTTTTCTAGTCTTTAACAATCATATAATTAAAATCAATTTTTATTAATTATTATATTCTCCAAAAAAAGTTTTTTGATAAAACATAATCTTTCACAATAACTGATATAAATAATCTTCATTGCATAAAATTATAAAATATTATTTTTAATAAAAATTTTGAATGATTTTAAGAAACACATCGATATAAAATTCTACGTAGTATGATCATAATTTAATTTTTAAAAAAAATCTGGAAAAATATTAAATATTAAAAAAAAAACTAGTAAAAGATATATATATATATTTCATATTTCATATATCGTAATCTTATTAATTTTTCTCGCGTTAAAATCTAATAAATCGTGCATATTCGTCGAGAGACTCTTCCAAGAATTTCCGGTCGACGTTTTACCGCAGTCTACATTCGAGCAAATATTTGTAGGGAAGCAAGTTTTCTAGACGACAAAGATGTCTACGATAGTTTACCGAACTCTCTCGTTCGAAGAATCCACCACGACTAGTCTTCATAAACGGTCTAACGGTGTTCAGGTTCACCTAAAAAAATTTGGCGATTATCTAACGCCGATTGCGCAATCGCAGGTTGTGCAACATAAAAACGTAATCCGTAAAAGTGTTACGCTCATAGAATGATATCTTTTAGTCCTGTGGCATCCCTTCTACCGTTTCAATGCCCCTCTACCGCCATCTGTCTTTCTTTTTTTTTCGTGAATGTGTTACCAGAAGGAATCAGAACAAAACAGATTATATCCTTTTAAACTTTACTCTCACCACAACCTTGACCTACTGAACTCTGAATATCTCGATTCCTAAATCTATTCTGATCTATCGATTGTTTTTTTAACGATTGAATTTTAAATCGACTCGGTTGATACTACTGAATATCTCTAGATGTCCTTGGAATATCTTTATTTATAGTTAAATATTCGATATCAAATGATTTGAATTTGATTTGAATTAATTTCTATTGATATTTTGTTTTATATTTTCATGATATTTACAAATTTGATTCTTCCTGGCCAATTATTTGTAAAGATTTGTTTTCATTTATGTTAGTTTTGTTTTTAGAATAATTAATATTTTACTATTGTATTGTCAAGTTTAATAGATGTTTCTCGTAAAACGATCTTTCCTCTCGTTTCACGAGGCCGAGAGTTATAAAGTCGGAGAAAATTGTATTACCGATATTATCTAACGATGGAAAGTAGCGCAAGGCCGCTTTCTTCTTACTCAACCGACTATTACAACTGAACAGTGTAATACATTGACTTCTCTTTCTCTTTTCGAACCATCATCCGTCCACGGAAGCGGGAAATTAATGCAATCGTTGAAATATCTTTTAAAAGATACTCTCTTTTACACACACACGCACGCGTGCGCGCGCACACAGGGCGGGAAAGACAAAACTCTGAGGAAAAGTAATTTTTCACTCTCAAGGATAATTGGAAATTAAATAAGGAAATTATATTATATCTTTTTTCGATTCTTATGAATTTAATCTTTAAAGTATTGGCATATATGATAATATATATTAATAAATTTCCCAAAAACTGGTACGTATATATCTCTGGAACTGGCACATTATATATGGTATAAATATTATAGAATACATATTGTTATTATATATAAAATCTGTTTTATTTTAAATATGACGAAATATTTTTTAAGTTTATGAAAAAAATATTCTAAAATAAAATAAAAATTTTTTAGTTTATAAAAAAATATTATACAATATTAATAATATTTATGCAAATGAAATTTTATTTGTTTTCTATTTGTAATATTTTATTTGAATTATTGTGTGATTATTTTGATTTGAATCAAATGAATATAATAATGTTAAAAATAAATTTTATACGATATATTGTGCAAATTCTGCATATATGTATTACTAATGATGCATATATCTCTATTTGAGAACCTCTGTGCTAAATTATTTATGATATGGTATTAATTTTCAGAATATAATAAATATTATCAATTATTTGAATAATTTCATTTATAATTTTTATTATTTTTTAAATTCACAATATAAGTGATTGAAAATACAAATTGTTCTGTCTTATGATTAACTACAATTTCTACAATCTATTTATATGGATTTCTAACCTTAAATAAAAGTATATTAAATATTTTTTGAATAGTATATATTTTTTTGTATTCATCATAAATATCATAGTAAATAATTCAATTCATCAGTAAATAAGATATTGAAATTAAAAAAAATTATCACATATATGTATATTAGATATAAAATTATCACATTATGCTGCATATGGGATAATATTATATTCTTATATCAATTTTATATATTGAAATACCTATGAAAGATCAAGTTGTTTAATAGTTTGACATTTTCAAATTTTTTGTTTTTGTAATTATTAATAATATACAAATTATTGGCAAAATTAATATTAATTTTTATTCAGATTAAAATATAATTATATATATCCAATTATTTTCATAATACAAGTACTTTTAATCATTTGTATACAATACATACATACATATATATATTATAGTTCTAATTTAATTAATTTAAAATTAGGTAAATTTTGTTATGCATGAAAAGTAATGCATGAAAACATTCTTACTTCTGTGACCAATTGTATGTTATTTTTCTTTTAATTCTAAATATTAAATATTTACAATTCTTTTTAACAGATTTAACAATCCATTAACATTAGGGGTTGTTCGACGACATTTCTCGTATCCGGTCAAACGAAAAAAATATGTGACCAGCAAGAAAATACGTAGAGGTGCGTAATGTCTTGTTATTACACGTGTCCCTCCTTGGTAACGGGACAGGCAACCAAACCGACCGACCTACTTATGCACGGACGTTCACATACATACATGTCCACGCACGTTCACGCACGTCCACGCGCAGTCTCGTCCAAAGAAATGCCTTAGGACTTGCCATGCACTCCGCTTGCCATACTGAGATAAAACAAATTTCAAAGACTCGAGGTCAATCTCGACATCTCTGTGATTTAAGTGGCGTAAAATTGAGCATGACGAAATTCATTGCATGATGGCTTAAATATAAACATTCATTTCTATTGTGCATGTATATATACAATATAGATAGAGAAGATAAAAAGAAAAAATCAAAATTGTATGGCCATTTTCTAATAGTAGTTAAAATATACTTCAAAGGAACTTTTAATAATATTAATTTTTGAAAGAGCAAAGGTACTTTAAAGTTAAGTAATTTTTTTGTTTTTTTATTTTTAACACGATTTAACTTCTCGACTTTTATTTCTTGTAATATATTTAAGCGCTTGATTAAATAAAACTAATTGAAGTTATTAATTTTCAGATAAATTATAACAATGATAGTTCATCAAAAAAAAAAGATTAAAAAACTATTTTATTTAATAGTTAATAAAAATTTGTATGCAAGTAAAATATACAGTCAAATTACATTTTGAAAATATTGCATAGTTTGCCATATAGTTTAAATAACATAATTTCTACATTATCTATTACTCTGTTGAGTATTAAGAATTTATTTTAATTACAAAATCTGCAATTTATTTATTATTAATTGCTATTTTCGAATCTTATGACATATGAATGAGACTCGCAATATATATAAATAAAGAAAGACAAATAAAAAAGTTGAACGAGTATTTTCACGATCTTTTATGAAGATATATTTGAACATGTTGACATTAACTTTAGATTTTCCTTATTCATGGACATGCATGAATGCCATGAGTCTGAGGCTAACGAGGAAGAGACGCGGCTGGAATAAGCACGAGGAGCGGTCCTTTGTGCGTGCAAAATTGAACAACAAGACGAGGAACGTTAGTCTTACTGCAAAATGAATGTTTCATTTATCTACCGGTATTTATTCACGTAATTTAAACCAAACATTGAGTTTGATACTCGATGGATGTCTCAATGACTTGAAATAAAATTTATTTATTTATTTTTATTATTTTTTATTTTTTACAGGGAGACGTATTAATCTTTTGAACGATTGTATTATAAAAAAGGATCAATTATTAACATATAGTATTAATTTAAACTCTTTGAATATTCTGTATATAAAGTGTTAATATATTCATGAATCTTTTGGAGAGATCTTTGAATTAACTTTCAAATCATTAAATCTTAATAGACTATTCACTTTAATCATTTTGGCAATATTTAAAAGTTTTACGAGATAATCTTTCTTTTTTTATAAATTTTATTTTAATTTTACCGAAGATTCTAATGTATTAAAAAGCTTAGTACTATTTACTTCTGTTTCTTGTTAAGCCACGCTATATGCCTTTCTTGATAACGACTAACTTGACTTGATTTATGGCGATATATAAAAAATTGAACAAGCTGCAATATCCTTGTTGGAAAAGATAGTACAAAAGTACAAGATACATGAAAATTCAATTAAAAATCAAATGAGAAATCGATAAAAACCAGACTATTGTTCATAATGTGAAATTCAGAATACATTTTCAACAATTTCTTTGAATAAATTTTAACAATTTCTACAAAATTCCATTATAAAAAAATTATTATATTTCGAAAAGAAAGAAATCTAACGATATTTTTGTCTGTATGAAATTTTTTCATTTTTAAAAACATTAGAATACTCACAGTTTGGCCATCTATTTCTTTCATACTGTAAGAAAACTTTATATAATTATATTCTTGTTACTTATATATTGATAATTTGTCAATATATTATTTATACAATTTAAATTTCTTCACAAAAGAATCCAATGTTTCGTTAAGAGCATACTATTGAAAGTGGTTGATCCTTGCACACTAAAATTTCACTGGTATTATGATAAAATTTCACCTGGAATCGCAGTTTTAAAAGAAAGGAGAAGGCTATATCTTCTCTCCCCCCTCCCCCCTTTTTAAATAACTTTATAGCAAGGTCAGTGCACTGGCCTAGTCGTTGAAATTTACGGTCGTAGACGCGGTTGAGATAGTTGGGAGAATATCCAGAATGGCCGACAGGTACGCAAAGGAATTTCGCAATTTGTAGAACCGGCAACATAGCGACTAACAAGAGCGGAGTTACTCTACGCTCGCTCGTTGGATACCAATTCAATTCTTTATACGGGATCCAAGGAGTAAAACAAAACGTGGCACGATCGATACCCAAAGAATTTATATTGTGAGCGAACACCGATCTAAGAAGACAAATTCCCTTACATTTTTCTCAGATGTATCAGAGTATCTTCTCTCTTATCTCTTATATTTTTGCTTTTTATACCAGAGAAAATTAAATAATATGATCTATCTTTATGGAAACATTAATTTAAAGGATGATTTAATAGTAATTCTTTATTTTTTCTTTAGGTTATTTTGATCCAATTATGCCTATTATTATAATCTATTATTAGCAATGGAGTATTAATATGAATGGAAAGATTACCTCAGGAATTTTCTCCTAAGATATTTTGTAAATGGTAATACTTCTTATCATTATCAAATGTGAAATTCACTGATTACTTTTACGATTATTAAAAATGTACAAGTATTTTTGATAAAATTAATATTAATTTTTATCTAGATCATCATAATTATACATATTTAATTATTTTATAAAATTTAATAGTAGTTTATTTTACAATTGATTTTAGTTATTTGTGTGTAATATATAAATTTACGTATTATCTAGATATAGACAGTTTTAGTGTTGATTCAGGTTTTTTTTTAGAAATTGAAAAATTCTTAGCTTGAACTTCATTTGCTTGACCTCATTTTAACTAAAGATTCCAGTTTTATTATTTTACTAGATATAACGCACATGGCACCATTCTTTGAAATCTAAGTTCGTTGACTTGGAAATTAAATTTTTGGTAGCAAGTTTTCGTTTCGTAATTCCACTATATGATATCATCACGTTCGTACTGGTCTTCACATACTTCATAAATGCACACACTGCTTAAAGGTATGTTATATATACACGTATTTTTAATATTATATTATAGGATATCTTTAAATTAAAAATAATAAATATAATGATAATAATATAAAAGATTTGTAACGATTTCATTTTTTATGATTATTCAATCTGTATATATATTATGATATTATAAAATTTTTAAAATATATTATATAACGAGAAAAAAATTTTTTTTTTTATTTGAAAGGATATTTTTTTAATAAGATAATTTATTCTTTATAGAACTTATATATTAATTAATTAAATTTAAATTTTGTTTTATTGTTGAAATTTGAACCAATTTTTTACTTGCCTTTTTTTTTGGCTTATTAAAAGTGAAATATTACATATAAAATCCACATATTGAATCATTTAATTCATTCATCTATTAGACTGCAGCATATCATTTTTATACCATATTTAATTATAACAATTTTTATAATTAATTATAATTTAATTTTCATTTTGCTTAATGTATCGTATTTAATCATAAAATGATAGTACTTGAATATCATAAATAGAAAATACTGTTTAGATACTTATGAACGGTATACATCGACTGGGCTTAACGTTTAACGCGCTTCTTGCTTATCCCTCCTATCCATGCGTTCAAATCTCCCACGATATTCATTCGTATAATCGTACCCTTCTCTTTTACGCCATAAAACTCAATCATTTTTATTTTCTTCGAACGTCGATATCTCGTTGCTTGGAGAGAATAGTATAAACATATGGATTGGAATGATGCAAAAGATAAAAGTAGCAGTCGGAAAATGTATATACGTTTCGTAATTTCAATGTTACTTACGTCCAAGTATCGGGATTTTACGATACCGTGGAGCTATAGACCACCCAAGAAAGTGATTTTCACGAATTCAATATGCGGTAGCTTAAGAGCTGAATCGTGTAATTCTACGGTGCACTCATTCGTTGGATACTGTTTAATTGCCGACACGCTTTGAAACGCTGTAATTATTATTTTTTTTAGTAGATATATAATTAATTTTTGCTTCCTTTTTCGCGATTGTTGGAAAATATATACAGCATGTAACGTATTGGAGATTTAATTCGTGTTATTTTAAATTATAAAGTTTGAAAATTTATTTCGAAAAGATTAATTTAACTTTTAAATATTGAAATTTATTAATACTTAATATACTTATACTTAATGATATAGCATAAAATTTTTTATTATATTAATTTTAACATTTCCATTATTCCAAAGTCAAAAACAAAATAATAGATCCTAAAAAATATTTTATCAATTAATTCTTTAAAAAAAATTATTTACGACATATCCGTCGTTTCTTACAAACGTTATCGATCTGGAAACACGTGAAACGAAAGAGACATTCCATGATGCGCGGCATAGCGTACCCGTCTATGGAACTCCGCGGGACCTTCACCGTGAAGATCTTGAACCATGGTTGACGCACCGACCGGTACCAACATGGCGGCCGTGGCCGAGGAGCGGACAAGCGAACCCGACGATTGTGTAATGGCGGCCCGAACCAGCCTCTTGCAAGCCCATAGAGGAAAGGTGAACGTCCTGCGACGCACACCTCCCCCTCTTCATCACCTCCTTCTGCATCGCCTCCTCTTCGTACCTCCGCTTTTCGTGCCTCCGCTAATACTCCTTCCTTTTTCGTTCTACGATCCTCTTTGTCCGCTTCTTTCTCTCCGGCCTTTCTGCCCGAGAACCAGACGAATACCAGCCTAGTGCGCTAGCGAAGGCTACAACTCCGTTGCCGGGACAAACAAGCTTGTAGTACGTGGAACCTCGTTTCGGACGAATGTCATCGGCCTCGAGTCTTAGCTAAACACGAGACGTTTCCTCGTTCCTAATTCTCGCTTAGTTTCTGGCCATTCTCTTCCTGTGCCGCGGGACTTTTGCCTTCATACCCCGTATCTGGGCCCTTTTGCATAGTTAGAATAAAAATAGGCTGGAATGGTATGGCAAAAAGGTATATGAAAGGTGTATATATATATATATGAATTGGATCGTTGTTAATTGGACGATTGAATGGATATTTCGAAGAATAAATAATAAGAAATTAATTTAGTGATACTACAAACGCAAAATTGAATACAAAAATTATTTTTAATGAAAGTAAAGGATTATATATGTATTATGAACAAATAATTAGAATTAAATAGTTTATATTAGTATTATAGAGTATTATATAATAAATAGTTATAGAGGATAATTATATAAGTATAATTACGTTTCTATATGAACAAAAAGCGCAATTAATTTTGCTAGAAACATTTGTCTTATCTGATTTTTCCGTTAAAGATTAAAATAGCATTTTATTTTTATAATCAAGGAGTTTATACTAAATTATAATTTCTTATTTATCAGAGTATTTATTGAGGAATATTTATTTTAAGATTATCTTCCTTAATTAAAATATATTCATCATCTTTTTTATTTTCCTCAAAATACATTTCAATATTTGAAATTCCAAAATCCTAATTAAAATAAAACAACAAATTTTTTAAGTGTTAAATATTATATTTGAACAAAAAAAAGAACAATATAATTCTTTCTTAAAAACAAAAATAAATTAAATCGTAAGTTAGGTTAAACTCTTTTTGATCATTTAATCTCTTACTATAGTTATTAACATTTCAAAACTCATCCTTCTTATATTAATCCGTTTTAAAATAACGTTCCTGTATGCTTGGTGAAAAGGAATCGAAGAGTATGAGAAATCAAGCGGAATTGTGTAATTCGAATCACGGTGAACGAATCGAAAGGAATCTGGGTGGAAGAACGCGACAGAACCGCATTGGAGAACAGCGTACACCAAGATGGCGGCCAACTGCCTCGTGGCATGGAATCTGATATTACCTCACCGTAGCCCTGGCAGTGACAGTGGCCCTCTCTCCGTTGCCTCTTTCTCACTCGTTCCTCTCCTTTTGATTCATTGCGCTTGCCTTCTCTTTCTATCCATCCACTCCTCCTTTCCCTCCTCGTGATCACCTCGACCATCACGTCGCGACTAGGAAACTCTACGGCCGCTAATTATACGCGAACACCGAGTATTTTTCATTTCTCGCCCATGCTGTAACTCTTCCCGCCAATGTATATTTTATTTTTTTTCTTTTTAGAATTTGCAAATACTTTTCTGTGCCTATGTACAATAATATATTATTTGTGATAGTAAAATGCAGTATGCAGTATGAAATTCATTAAAAAAGTTTAATTATTTTATTATTATATAAATATTTATATATATGTAAGTTTTAAAATTATATATCAAATATATATAGAGTATATTTGGTATATTTGTGAAAGTTGATTCTTAGAAATTAAAAATTATAAAAGTTGATATACAAAAATATCGGGATTTGAGATTTATTTATTAAGCAATTTAAATTTCCATTAAATGAAATGAAATAGACAGGATTATGGGAATGTGATAAAAATATAACTATCTTGCTCTCTGTCTTGTTTTGTTTAATGCAAACTTAATTTATTAAGTTAAACTCAATTGTAAAAAGATTGATTGAAAACTGGACAAGGGATTTTTATATTTCATAGAAGAAAATATTGAATTATCATTAATTGGATATTTTTAACTAATTCAATCAGAGTTGAATTAAATATTAGTCAAATTGCATTAAACAACAAAAAATAATTGACCATCGATGTCTTGTGATACGAAAAGAATTCGAACGTGCAACATAAGAGTCGATGAATCACAAGTATGTCGCGCGTGAACTGCAATCTTGATGAAATATTTGCTTCATGCATATTTAAAAGCAATTTTTTTATTATAAAAATTGTGTCGTATACGATCAAGTGCATAACCGTTGTTATACCATGAAGAATTGTATTGCATAATTTCGATGAGTGTTTTTATTCATCATATTCGATCTTATCAAATATTAATCATTTTAAATCTTTTTAGAAATAAAAAAATTCATTTTATTGATTATTTCAATGATAGTAATTTTTTTTGTAATATTTTTATACAAAAGATAAAGTATTTGGAAAAGGAGTATGTTTATTATTTGTTTAACTAATAATAATAACTAATTAAAATATTATTAAATAATATTACATAAAATAATATTATATAATATTATAAGTAAACAGATAATATAATAATATAATGTTTTTGTAGTATAAAGACAAGAAATACAATGATGAATATAATATATAATATAACTATGAAACATTTGAAATTTTTTAATAAATAATAAAATAGATTTTAATTATTTATTCAGATATCTAAAACAAATAGAAACAGAAAAGAAAAGTTTATAAGAATTGGCATTTAGAATTATAAATACAATACTTAATATGTTTGAATCTATTGTAAATATGAAATTTACATATTATTATCATATATGTATTTCTCTGCATTTGATATATTTTGATATTAAAATTTATTTATTAATATTTGAATTCATTTATAATTTATCTTTCTCAAAACATGTCTCTTATTATTAGTAGAATTTTTGTTTTTTTTTTTTATTTTATTTTAATTTAGAAAAAATTCCCAAGTTCTTTAAAATTTACAATATTTATATTTATGCAACACATTTCATGTCAAATATCGTAAAATTATTAATTTTTTTATTTATAGGTATTCTAAAATCTAGAAAAATTTCTTATTATAATTATAATTTGAATAATTATAAAAATAAATAATTATAAATAACTTCTTAGAATACTTTTTAAAATAATTACAAATATAAATAAAAAAATACATTTTAATAAATTTTTTTTATTTTTTTATAAATATATAAATATATATTATAAAATTTAATTAAAAAGTTTAATTATAAAGTTATAAAACTGTATTTTATAGTATTTTATAATATTATTATAATATTATTTTATAATATTTTAAAAAATGAAAGAAACGATCAAATTTTTTAATCATGAAGACTTCGATTGTATTCATACTTCTTCTTCAATGACAAAACGACGGACTGATTTCCGTTCAAGTTTTATTTCCGGTTAGGAACCAAATAAAGGAACATCGATATTTAATATGACTACTATGATGCATCGCAATTATTAAAAGCCAATTCAAAATGTTATAAAATATTCAATTTCATAATACTTCGATTAAAAAAATAATATATTTAATGTTTTCTTATTTTTAAATCATTAACTATTAGTTTAATCAGAAAATTATACATGTATATAAAAACATATCCAATTTAAGCCAATTTTATTGAATTTATGAAAAATAATTCTTAAAAAAATAATGTTGATTGGCCTCTATTCGAACTTTTAAAATATTTCACGATAAAATATTTTAACTTTCGGAATAATTTTAGAATAATCTTTATTAATTATCTAATTATTCATATATATTTAATTATATACATATTTATTATAATTAATTATATGTATATGTATATAATTAATTATATACATATTATATACATATTCGATATGATCATTAAATATGTATTTGAATAATTTTGAAGTTCATATTTTTTGAAAAGACTACTTGCAATTTATTATTTTTGATTTTTGTCTTATTTTTAATTATAAAATCTCTCCGAATGATTCTCTATACATAACTATTTTGTATATTTTTTAGGTACTTACAAAGTTAATATAAAAAGAATTTTTTTTAGTTTTGATAACACAATTTGTTAAATCATATGAATATTTATTTAAATAATAGAGATAGAAATAGTAGAGATAAATTTTTTTTATTAACATAATAACAAATAAACCTAAATTTAATTATGAATTAAATTTTTTAAAATTATTTAAAAAAATATTTAAAAATTATTTTAAAATAATAATTTTGAATATCATTTGACAATATCATTTTAAAATATTAATAAATTCAAATAAATACCTTATATTTCAATAATGGTGAATAATTCGTTAATTAATCGTCATAGTAATCGTACGCGCGGTAATTTCAAAGCAATCCGGATATCTTCTAACCTAAGAGCCGGTCGTCTATGATCAAGCTCCGTAGACCGAATCTTATACACTTCGTCTCAGTTCCAGTTCAACGAACCGGAAACCAAGACTTTTATCTCCAGGAACAAGAAGGTTCTGCCTATCGTTTTCTTTTCTGAAAAACAATCGTACGATTGATCTAACAAAACAATCAAATCAACAACGATTCAGTTGAATAAAGTTTCTATATAA
This sequence comes from Apis cerana, assembly GCF_029169275.1. Lineage (NCBI taxonomy): Eukaryota > Metazoa > Arthropoda > Insecta > Hymenoptera > Apidae > Apis > Apis cerana. Next base: position 3,166,318 of record NC_083867.1, on the reverse strand, counting down.
TAGAATTCTATTGTGTATAATTTATGTAAAAGTTTTTTATAAATGATTTTAAAACAAAGATATAAAGATATAGATATCTCAAATATTATATATATGTATGAATTTATATGTATATATCTCAGATTATATGACTTGTTCCGTATTAGTATAAATAGAATTCTACTTACACGATACAAGGATAGTTGAGGTTATGTAGCAGGAAAAAATATCGATATATTCAACAAGGACTTTTAAAGGGAAGAAAACGGGATCGAAAGAACCTCATAGAAATTGCTCCTTCTCTGTTAGTATATACTCGTCTCGTTAAGATCATTCCACAATCCCGGTCTTTCCTCCGAGCATGATTCGTCTTGGCTCGATGAGGTTATCTCTTTCTGTTCTTTTTTCGCTCTTTCTCTCTTTCTCACTTCACTCGTTTTCTCGTTTTCGATCAAGCTCGGTGAACGCATACAGATCCCGCAGGCAGGAGCGGTGCACAGTGCGTTCCTGTTGGGGTCCGCTCCAGCTCACGGTGTCCGATAGGTGGGTGTGTAGGACATAGCGGACTTGCGCAGTCAAGGACACGTTCCGCTTGCTCACACAGTTGGGTTTCGCGTTCGCTGTCTAGTGATGGGACCAATACTCTCTCGCACGATATATTTATTTATTTAGGAATTGAAAATAGAAAAATGTAATTTTTATGCAAATAATCTTGTTCAAATTAATCAGAGTTAAATTTAAAATATTTGAAATTATATAATTTGAAACTATTTTATAATTTCATGCGAATGCTCCTTTCGATTTTTCCATATTATCAATATATTATCAATTCTTTAAATAACCAAAATCACTCAAATTTTTACATACTAAATGCTTAAACTATAATAAATACAATGAATCATTAAATCTTTGTTCCAATGCAAATATTATCTTTATCTCTAATTAAGTCGATTTTCTTAATAAAGCAATTCATGGAGATCTCAATAAACAGGATGTATCTTTTTTTTATATGCGCATAACTCATATTTAAATTACATTGAAGTAATTATATTACTAGTTTCACATGCAAAAATGCTTATACCTTGATATTCGTGTTGTCCCTCGAGTACGAATTTGTTGATTCGTGCTAAGATTATTACATTCTTCTCTATCTGATTGGCTGTTCGATACATGGAAATAGCCACTTACAAATCATCAAAATGTTCAGAAATTGCTAGTGCAATCATGACCGTTGCTAATCGTGCAAGATACGAAGTATCTCATTGTTCGAGTTCTCTACAATTTCATGAGAAATATACAAATAAAATTGTGTAGTACTAGTTGGAAATTATAAGCCAGATTTGAATTGATGGTTTCATTCGCTATCATGCTATCAACTTTAATATTCAAATTCATATTTTTATAGAGTTTGGCCAAAGCTTACATTAAAATTATTTAGTCATGTTTATATTCTTATAATAGTGTTTATTTTGCTGTGATTTTTGTTAAGTTATTGCTATGTGAATGATATTCTATTGAAGAATTTTTGATGAATAAGATTTGATTTAAATTCTGTGATGTTGAACTGTGTTAATCTTTATTAATTATTATTATAGAATTTCTAACCTAAAATGTTTCAAACTTATCATATTTCTGCATATATTTATATTGAAGAAATAATAATATATAATATATAAATATTAATATATAAATATTATGTAATAAATAAGATTTATTTTAATTTTTTGATATTAATTTTATTAATCCTTAATTGTATTGTAGAATATTGTATATAGAATATTGTTTGTGCATATCTAAAATGTTTCAAATATTTCATAATTTTGTTTTTGTTTATTTTATATTAAAAAATATTTAACATATTAATAATATATATATATAAAAATATATATATAATATATATAACAATAGTAAATAGTTAATAATATAATAAATATTTCAATTGAGATATTCGAAAAATTTTAAATATTTCATATTTTTGCTTTTATTTGCTTTGCATATAAAATTTAATTAATAATATAATAAATTAAATATAATAATATTTATGTAATAAAGTATAGAAATGTGATTCATGAATAATACAATCAATGTAATAATTGAAATGATAATTAAAAAAAACTTTGGAATGAAACAAATTAATTTAAATAATTGTAATTTGGATTGTCTTTTGTATATAATTTGGATTGTATTCGAATTTTGAAAATTCACTTTATTTAATAATGTAATTCTTAAATAAAGAACAAGTTATAATATAAAATGATAATCAATATTCTTCGGAATAATGTTTCGCAAAATCTTAATTTGGATTTTTTTTTATTTTTAATCTAAAATATAATCACATATATATTTTTATTATTAATTTTTATAATCTTTACGATTTTAGTGTTTTATGAATTGTTTTTATAATCGAATGTTTAATATAAAAGATTAAAAATACTGTAAATCAAAATATATTATTATTTCAAGCAAATAATTCATCTAAAAATTATAATCTAATTTAAATTCTAACCTAAAATTTAAAATATATTTGTTTATAAAAATTTAAGATTTGTTTATAAAGATTTTTTATCTATAAACATTATTCTAAATGAATGTAATATTTGCAACTGAATATTTTATTGCGTTTCAAGTACGAAAACAGTCTTATGGTATACTTCAGTACTGCTTGTATCACAAAGTCGCCGCCAAAGATGGCAGTCGTATTCAAGGACACATCCTTTATCCTGTTAACGAGCAATTCTCGTTGCAAGATTCTCACCAGATTCTTGAAACAGGCTCAATCTTTCTGAATTATTAAATGAATCGATAAAATAATTCACAAAAAAAATAATTCTAATCAATTTGTTCAATATTATTAATATATGTTTTTTCAATATTTGTAATAAAAAATAAAAATACGACTCTATAACTTGAAAATTTTTATAATCGTTATAAAATCGTTCAATTTATTATGAATATCGTTCAAATTATTTAAATTCTTGTTATTATTTGAATCCAAATTGCTTGTTCGATCATGATTTTGATAATATTAATATCAAGAAAAATAAGAAAAAAATAAGAACCAAAAAAAACAAATATTATTGAGAACCAAGTCTCGATAATTATGATGTCTCGCGAGAACTCGCGCGAAAATAATCCGTCAAAGAAATAACAGAAGAAACAGGTAGAGATTATACATAAAGAGTAGACGAGAAAGATGGATAGGATAAACGGAGAAGAAAGAAATGATAGAGGAAAGGCAGAAGAGAAGAACGAAGGAGATAGAGGAAGTGAAGTGAATTAGCGAAGGTGTACGACCGAAAAGGAGGCCACGATCGTTCGAGTAAACAAGTGCCTTGGCCGCCGCACGACCAGTTCCACCTTTCTCATCTTGTTCCGACGTTCTGTCGCCATGGCCTTTAACGTACATAGAACCTTGCTCCGTCCAAAAGTATCCGCGTCATAAACCTAACGCGCCATTTTTAAATCTTTATTTTTGCATATATTATTCGTTCTTTCATTTAGAAGAAAATATTTAATTCTTTATATAAGAATTTGGATTTTTGATGACTAAGGAGAAATTCTATTATTAAATTTTTTTAAAACGAAAATTTTTATTAGTTTTAATTGTTGCTAATTTAAAAAAGTTAAAAAATATTAGATTAATATTAATATTGATTAATATTTATTTGAAAATAATGTAAGTCTATTTTTTGAAAATATTGAAAAAAGGAAAAATTTGCATATAAGACGTATTTTAATATAAATTTTTATGAAGTAGTTGTATCTATTAAATTTTTTTTTATTTTAATATATAAATAATTCACAAATCTTAAAATATTCGTTTCTTCATTATATGAAAATATACGACCATGTAAATATTTGAGTAAGAGAATCTTTGAGCATGTTCGAAGACTTGAAGACTCAAAGGAAGTTATCCGGAACATGGAGCAAAGAGAACTATCATTAAATAAATGAAACATTATGTATTGCGGATTTATAGTGAATGGATAAAATGTAGAATGTTTCAAGAGTGTACATTGATAGATACTTCAAAAATTGACGTTACAATGCATTCCAATAAGTGAGTATAACTTTAAAATAAAATTTAATGAATATAACTATTTCATAATGATCATTTTTTGCTTAAATACGATCACAAAACTAAATATTATTTTGATGTACAATCATACTCTGATTAAGCCATTAAGTATTTTTTTTTATAATCAAATTATATTATATAAAATATATTTTTGATCACGTATATATTTGATTATATATTTTATACGCATTTATACATATATACATTCACATTCATTCCGACATTTATATCTGTTGCTATTTTAAAATCAATTAGAATATAAATATATAAGATATAATTGTTTATTTATAGATATTAATTATTATATTAATTATACAAAAAATATATTTTTATATTAATTATATAAAAAAAATTTAAAGATGAAAAACAGAAAATCAATAAAATTATATCAATTAAGTTTTTCTTCTTAACGATCTTCAATACTGATCTTTCACGTTCGATATCGATACGTAACTTAGATAAAAAAAAACGGCACACAGACCTATATGAAACACGTGGATCGATTCATGAGAGTTATAATTCGTATTTCCAGTTCTCTCGATCACTTGTGTTAAACGTGATCTATAACGCTTTTTCTTCTTTCTCTCGCTTTGTTACTCTCTGTCTCTCCTATTCAAGATCAAGGCTTCGCGGTATTAGCATGATTGCTGCATAAGAAAACAATCTAGGTTAACACGGCGAGTGCATAGCATCGGTCGCGTGAAAATGTTAATGTCATGTGTATAGGGTGAGTCATTAATAATCGTTTTGATGGTATAGAATGTTCTATTTAACTTGTCTATTTCTGAGAAAACAATGAAATGAAAAGAGAAAAATTACCCGATTTTCTTTATTTTCTTTGTTTCTTTTGTTTCTTTCATATACAACAAAAAATTTCAAAAATTAAGTCGCTAAAGATTTAAAAAGAAACATAATTATTAAGTAATTGATACATATATAAATGGCATGCAATGTATTGATAAATAAAAAAATAAATAACTTAAAGATAAAAAGAAAAAGGATAATTAGACCGGAATATCAATGATTTTATGAAAAATTTAAATAAAATAGATTTTTATTTTAATTTCATATTTGTAATTATATTTATAAAAATTTTAAAAATGTATAAATATTGTATAAATATTTATAATTTAAAAATAAGTTCAATTTTTTTCTAAATATAAATAAAACATGAAAGAAATATAATTGTACAAAGTAGTCATTACTTTTAGTTATACGATTATATAGCAATTTATCAAATTATTCATATCATTGAAAGTATAAAACAAAAAGAATTTGCGAATTAAAAGTCTACAATTTTTACTTTTTACATTATATTCAATTAATTTGTATTTTTTTTATTTCTTATTTAAATATACATAAATTTTTTATTGTTTTTTTTATAAAAAATATCTATGAAGAAAAAATGAATATTTAATATTTTCAAAATGGAATTAACAATATTCGTTTCTTTTTTATTTTTTCTCTAATTCTTTTTTCTTAGTATATTTTTCTGAAACATGGGAAACCATTCTGAAAAAATGGAAAAAAAACAAATTTAGTTAGTAAATCTAGGTGGCTCGATCCAAACCATGCATGTGAGTGATACATTTGCTCCTCATGCCACACCTCGAAATGCATTTCGCATTCCGTACCGCGTCGCAATAGCGAACACAAACCACGCATTCCTCGAGGACCTGCACCGGCTTTCGCTGCAAGGTGAAACACTTCCGTCTGCTAGCGATGCTAACATTGACCTTCCTTTCGGGAACACGTTACTTGCCTCTAACAAATTTAAGTCAGTAATATAGAATTTTTAAAGAAATACATTGTTATTATAAAAAATATATTGTTAATTCAATCATAATCAACAGAACAATTATATATATTACAATTGTTGAATTAATTATGATTTTTGGCTATACGATTAAAATTATTTCTTTTCATTAATGATTATTAATTATTGGTTATTAATAGTAAATAGTTATGATTAATAGCATAATCTTACATTAATCATAATTATTCATAATTATTCATAATTATTCAAATATTAATAAAATTATATCTTACCTAATTCTATTTTCTATTGATTGATAAGATTTTAATAGAAAACAATTATTGCAATAATATAACAATAAATATATAATAATAAAACAATTAATAAAATAAAAATAAATTAATAAAATTATATATTTTATAATAATTTTTTTGATATTTTAATGCAAAAGATAGCATCAAAAAAAATATAGACTTATCAATTCAATAATTATTGTATATTATGTAGAAATATCTATATATTTTTGCAATTAAATATTTTTTTCAATTTTTAAGTCAATTCAAAGCAATAATTTTATCACTAAAATTGTTTCAAATAGATCTGTCTTTCTCTTGCTGTAAAATTATTTATTATTTTTATTATCGAATAAGAAATTGAAGATAGAAAAACACATTTACATTTAATGAAAAATATAGTCTTATTTGGACAAACCTTGCACAGGTCTCCAACCTTTTACTTGCCTTGTGCAGTGAGTCATTTTCTGCTTGCATTACTTTCTTCGTTTCAAACGATCAAAATTCTGATGCAAAATTACACAAACTGAAGGTTCTCACTTGTATATCGGGACAACGGTGATCTTGATCGTGAGCCTGCAATTGGACGCTTACTCATGTATATCATTCTACAAAGTGATCGAAAAATTTTTAATGATTGTTAACGATTATTATTTATTATTAAGAATTTTCATTAATTCTATTTAAGATAAAATTAGAAACATCATTTTTTTGTATATTTTTATAAGTTTATAAATTTGTATATTTTTATCATTTTTATACGAAATATATAGATTAAGTTAGGTTAAGTTCAATCACATAATTCTTGCACAATTGTTTATAACTTTAAAAATATTAATTTTTCAATCTATGTTATATCAAAATGTTTTTCTTTATTTAGTGTGCAATCATCTATCTTTATGTTTTATTAATTCTTTTTTTTTCCATCATCCTGTATATAAGCGCGTGTAACTGTAGTGTCACACACGGAGAAAACGGTCAAGGCCATCGTATGTGTAGATGCTCCGCGGACAGAGTGCTAGAAAGCAGCAAAAGGAGTAGCAGTAGTATGACCAGTATGTTTTCCAATCTCCTTAGCCAAAGTCGACCTTCGCGAATTGGCTTACATTAACATTATATTGGATTAACATAGCTTACGAAGAAACATTTTTGCTATAAAGCATTCATTCTCCATTGGGAATGGCCTGAGTAAAAAGGTATGCATTTATATTACAACAATTGGATCATGTCCAATTACGGTAAATTCACACATTTCTCGGACAAATTCATTTCATTCGTAATTGTAATTGTTTTTATTCATGGTTCTTCGTTTAATATTGAAAATCTATTGAAAATTGTTATCATATATCATATCGATAATCAATATCAATAATAGAATATTGTTTTTCTAATAGAATATTATTTAAATTTAATAATATGAATTTAAGTTCATAATATTATCTTAATAATGATCTTCATGATTATTTTTCATAAATCCTTATCATCTTCCTTTTGATATGCAAATAAGTATATTTTTATTTCTATATTTCATTTTAATAATTTTTTTTATTTTTTTGATTAAAAATTTCAAGACAATTCTGGATTCCCATTTTTTGTATTTTTATTACATATCGATTCATATTTTATAATTTTAATACTCAAAAATATAAAAATATATATAGCAATTTTAATTCTTATATAACCTAATAATAAATAATATAATTAAGAGCATTATAAAAATTTCATACCTCATTAAAAATAAAAATTTCTGTGCATTTATATTCTGTTAGCATTTAGAAAAGCTTCATTTATTATTGCTACCATTGGATATCTTGCAAAAAAATTGCACAATCATATTTTATTAGGATCAAATGATCATCCAAGTTGAAAAGGTTCATGCCATTGAAGAAGAATTATATTTTACCTTCGAACAATTGTAAACGTAGGTTAAAGGTAAAAAGAAATATTTAAATTCTGAAAAGGTTCCTGTATATCAAATTTCACTCTGTTTAACTTGTTCTATTGGCTGAAGCTGATTACTATACGCTTGAAAATTTTACGACAGAATTTCTGTAATTTAGTTTTATTTGAAGTCATATTATGAGTAATATTCCAATAATACGGTATAATATATATTCTTGAATATGATTCAAGAATAGGATTATGTTTTGAACGTGTTTTTCATCCTGGAAAAATTACAAAATAAAACAATAATTTTTATTTTGATTTTCACTTTGAAAATTTTATATGAATTTAAAAAAATTATTAAATAAATTAAATTTTTATAGGCTTCAAAAAATAGAAAATAGAAAAATAATTAGTTTTATTACTTTTACTTATATGTATATTAATATAAAGAAAAAAAATTATAGAATATCATTTTGACAAATATTTAAGAATTGTAGGAATAATAATTTTATTTTTCTCTTTTCCTCTTTTATAGGATCCTTGTTCCCTAAAATCATAATTCATAGAAAGTAATTTGTCAACTTTTAAAAATTTTGTAGAATCAATAATATTGTCAATATCGATAAATATTAAGTTAGATTATTTTTAACATTAAATATCATATTTCACTCAATTTTTTATTTTTCATTTAGTTAAGTACATTCAATATGATTCCTTAATTACTTTTTCTTTGTTTCGCATTCAGTTTTAAATATTATTGAAAATTTTTTCTTAATATTAAGCATATAAAAATACAAAATACAAAATCTAATAGATTTTAGAAAAAAATAGTTGAAAATTGGAACAATTCATCGTTCTATCAAGAATTCCGCGAGTAGCGATCGAGGACATAAATGCGACGATGCGTGGCCCGAGTGCGAAGAATTGCAAACGTGGATTATAGAAATTCTTGCGAATCACACACGAGAAAAAAAATTCTTAACGTGGTATATTAATTGTAAAGAAGAAAAGTAAAAAAGCGAACGGCAAGAAAAGATAAAATTGATCCATAATTACTAATCTAATCTTGTTGTATTAAATTTTGTATACTTTGTATAACTTTTAACTAATTATTTTTTATTCTACAATTTATTATACGAAAAATAAAGAAATACTTACATTTATTAAGTTTTTAAAAATTACTGGGATATTTAATATCATTAGTCAATTGCAAATTTTTAATATCATGCGATATTCATCCTCAACAGCAATTAGAGGTTAACTAAAATTGGTTATATTGAATTTACTTTCGTGAACATTTATTGCATCACAACATTTGAAAATCGCTTTTCTAATTATAAATTCCAAAGTCGATTAATAAAATGAAATGAAATAATTCTTACCAATAGCTTTTTTCTAAACGGAACAGAATGAAATGAGATGATAAGAACGAATAGAAGGAAAAGAGAATCAAAGAAAGAGAGGTCGGAAGAACGGGAAAATAGGTAGAGAGAGAAAGAGATCGCGAGGCGTCGGAGCGGCTGTCCTTGGATACTCGCGGATCGGTGGCCACCGGCAGTCAATGACCTAACAACGCTCTTGTATCCACGTCGCTTCGCTTGGTTCGTTTGATTCGTTCGGTTCGTTTCGCCTTGTCTCGGCTAAACTCGGTTGGCCCTGCGACGCATGCTCACCTTCGGCTGCCTTCGGTGACTCAAGTTTTCTGCCGACTCTCGAAGGGCTCATTATTATTATTAATGACAATAATTATAATCATTTGCAATGATGGGATTTGAAACACTTTTAAATGTGACGAAAAATTCAGATCATTTCGAGTATAATTGGAAATCTAGAATTTTTGAAAGTTATTATGAGATGTTTTGCAAAATTAATTTTTAGACTTTGAATTATATTCGAAATAATTCGAATCTTCATAATCTTGGAAAATTCAAATCATTTTATCCATTACTCATTGTTTGATTATCGATTTCACTTTTAAATATAGTTTAATGATTAATATTTTGGATTCATTTTTTTTAAATTTTAAGCAAACTTTTATTTTTTTGATAATCTTTTATAGAAAGTTTTAACTTAATGTCTCACGAATACATTAACATTCTGTATATATTACAAGATAAAAAAGATTAAATACTGAACAAAAATAAATCTATACTTAGCTATAATTTAAATTCGAATATTATTCGAGAATATAATTTGAGTTACAATGAAAGTTCAAATCTGTAAATTTTAAATACAATATAATATCTTTCAATTTGATCGCTATAATAAAATTATGACTTTTTGGGTTATGTTATTTGTGATTGTAAATTACATGTTGCGACAAAGAGGTTATTTTCTTAGAAAGATATATGTACTTACATTGTTGAATAAAAATACTAGCACACTCCAATTTTTCTTTAGAAATCTATAAAATAGAATTTTTTTCAATATTTTGCAACATAACTTATATTATTATAATTTTTTCTGCTATATATAAAAAAATTTATATTTATTTATTATTTATTTATATATATTTACTTATAAGAAAGAAATTTTACTATACTTTAAAAAGCTTAGATGTCGCATTATAAGACGCTATTTCTTTAACAAACAATTTTTTTCTTTAATATGAAATCATTTTGAAAAAAAGCCTATTCTGACCATATATATATATATATATATATATATATATATATATATAAAATACATATATGTTATTTTCCATCGAAAAACATGTTCGTGTCAGCTAAACGGACTGCAAACTAACTTTCTACATGATTTTAGAATTTTTTCATTTTATTTTAGAAGAAAATATATACTATTTTGCACAAAATATGATTTATTAAATAACTTAAGAATATAACTTAATAATAAATTAATAATATTATTAAATTAAACATTGTTAATAATGTATAATCAGTTACGAGTTTTTGTTTATAGAAAATTTATAACCTAACCTAAAAATTCAAACTTTAAGAAGTCTAGAAGTTCAGAAGAATAGCAGCTTTTTCCATCTACATATAATCTTTTAATATATAATGTATAATATACTTAAGCTTTTATTATATAATATATAACAATTTATGCATCATATAATATACAAAATATACTACAAAATTCGAATATTTTTACCTTGAGTATCAAAAGCATTAACTCGAGAATTTCTGCGACTAATTCTGAATGGAGAATGAGAAATGTCAACAGAGGCATATTTCTGAGTGTGTACCTTATAATTTGCAAAAGCAACATGTGCTTTTACATATGTATATATCATGAAGAATGGGCGAAACGTGAACGCGAATGCGTTTCCACAATACATTCGGGTCATGGGAAGAAGACCAATGCGGGGTTATGGGGATTTCGTAGCCGTCGTTCATTCGTGTCTCACGCATTTCCGTTTTCGTGTTTTTCGTACCTGCCATGCTTTTTTGCCGTTCATTACGAAGCTTGCTCAAACCACATGGAATATCGTGACAAATGTCATTTTTTGATCCAGGAAATCCATTCAAGACATAAGAAAATTGAACGGTATCTGTTTCAAGTAAAAATTTCTTTTAGCTATGGAAATTCTGTATATAAGATGATAAAGAAAAAAAATTCATAATTTTGAAGAAAGATAGTAATTTTGTGTAATTAATATTAAAATATTATAATTGTAATATATTATAATATTAAAACAAATATAATATAAATATAATATAAATATAATATTTGATTAAAAATAATTTAAAGAAAAAAAAATTTAGAGATTTTTTTATAAATCACAAATTAATCGTGAAATCAATCCGATTATTTTTCTTGTTTTGAATTAATATTAGATCTTCACAATAAATCGATTCCATTTTTCAAAATCCTTTCGCCATATGCGTTGTTCTTTTGCAGAGAGGAAAATCTAGGTCGTTGTAACAACACTATTCATGTTAGAAATTGGCGGAAAGGGGTTTCGTTCGAGATATTTTCTAAGGCCGAGAAAAAGGATCGTGAATATTGAATGGGTTCGTTTTCTATGAGCCGTTCAACCGAGTTTTCAATAGTGGCGTATATAAGAACCAGATCAGTTTCGTGAGAAAGAAAAATTATTACTAACAGGAAAACAAATCTTTTCATTTTTTAATCCTCGAATCTCATAAACGAAACATCGAAAGATATCTTTTTTGATTTAATTTATTTATAAGAAGAGTATATATATCATTTAAAAAGTCATCATTTTAGAAAAAATTAACTTCCAAAATAAATAATTAAACATATATATATATTAAAATGATAATTTTAAAATAATCTTAAAATGATTTAAAATGATATATATAATTTTTTTCTTTTTTTCGAAAATCGACAATAAATAATTGCATTTAAAAAAATTCTTTTTTTTATTAAATTTGCATATTTGCATATTGGATAGATCTATAATAATAGTTATCCATTATGCTGGAAAACTAAAATATAATCAGGATTATAACACGTAGATTAAGAAGGTTAACCAAACTCCGAAACAGCTCACTGAGAAAATTTCTAACAATGAGTTAGTAAATAATTTACAACCGTCAGTTATGAGAAGCCTATTTAGTAAACTGTCAGTCCAATACAAGTCAAACTTACTGAAAAGCTTTACCTTAAAATTTTAAATCCTGATTTATTTTCTCAATAAGTATTAATTCTCAGTTCAAACGGACTAATCCTCAATATGTTATATATTACTTTATAAGCCAAATATTTATATAACTTTTGAAATACTGATGATATTATAATTAATAACTTTTTTCAACTTTATATTGTATTTATAAATAAATGTTTATTTAAGTGATTCTTACATAATATTTATAGTAATAAATATATAAAGTATTTTATTCCAATTTGAAGTGTAAAAATTTCTTGTTTATAATTTCATTTTTGTGAAAAAAAAATTAATATATATTTTACTAGTTTTCTGTATAATATATCAATTTAAAGTAAATTTAACTTTTAAGAATGGAAAAGAAACTATGATGAAAAAAATTAAAAAGTTTAAATTATTATAATATAATATAAAGTGTTATTATTACAATAAATATAAAATTGGATTTTTTGTTTAGAAAATATAGAAGAAGAAAAGGTCCATCCATCTCATATACCTATTGTGCAATTAATTTACAATGTATAGATTGATAGTGTGATAGTTTGATCATGATTATAACTTTTTCATTTTTGAGAAAAATATTTTATTGTTTATTATTGATATAATTTCACTCAATATATTATAATCAAAATCACTTACATTTTCTTCATTAACATGATTTGATCTCAAAAAAGAAATGATTCATCTCTTCCTTTTAAATTATCCTAACCTAATATCACTTGATGTAACTTCATTTTATGAACAATTTTATTTTTCGTTAGAGAAGGTTTAACGACAGGTTTTTCAACAAGATGATGCGGAGAATGCTTATCCTGCAGTCACGTCGAAAAGTTGCACGATAATTCAGTAAAATTACGTCACATGCCAGTATCTTCCAAGAATTTATAACGGAACTCAGTTTCGTCATTCAGGATTCAGTGGTCGCTAACGTATATACGTGTATATCGTATTTATTTTTAGAAACAGCTACAATCATCTCGAGTTTAAACATTGGCAAGGCACAGGTTCCTCTTCACGCTTCTCCGCTTGATCGAATAATTCCCTGTTTCGCGAAAAGAGTAGAGGCAATTAAACTTTCATGCGAGAAGCGTAAATTAAGTTGACTCATGAAACGACAGAGTACGTAAGTGTTGGTACTTCTTCTTTTTAGCGTTCGTAAAATCATTTTTGAAGAGATAATTGCCTACCAAAGTAAAAGAACGAATATTTTAAAAATTAACGAAAGATAATTGCGAATAAATATAAAAATGAGGAATTTATTATTAATAAAATATTGTAAAAGAAATGAGTCAAAGAAAATAAATTATTAATTTTTATATTAAATTATTCATTTCATTCTAAAATGCAAACATTATTAGATACATTTTTGAATACATTTCCATTCGGATAATCGGTCATTTGAATAAAATCAAACTTTGAATAATTGATATTCTTCTATAAAATAAAATCAAGGATTCGTTCATCTTACCAATTCGATATACTTTTTCTTCAACCGTTCATAAAACATTCGTCGAATCTATGTAAATTTTATGGCGCCTATTCTAGTCGGATACGAGATCAATCACGGTTTCCACGGTTTCAATCAACATCAGGAAGCTTTCCCACAAGGTGTGCTCAGGTAGGATATGGAACAGAAATATCAAATATACGGTAAGGTGCTACTGAAGAACGCAGGATACACAAGGATAACTCGAACCACCTGTCCCTCTCTCCCACGCTTCTATAAAATCCTATGGATGGATGGATGGATGGATGCTCTCTAATACGAGATCTCGAGCAGAGCGAAAAGAGATCTGGCCTGCTATCCCACCTGCGCTTTCTTTTCCATTACTTTAGGACAAAGGACGGAGGAAGGAAATCGCTTCTTCCTTGCCTCTTCCTCTCTTCGAATGGAATCGATTGAATTTCGATTGGAAAATTTTTTGTGAGAATTTTTCCTTGGTCTAAAAAAAAACGTCTCTTTTCTTTCTAAAATTTAATTTCTGTCGATTATTTTTTTATTTTAGTTTGTTAAATATATCATCATATCTTTTAATATATATTTTCATATGAAGATTTTTCCATTAGGAATATTATAAATATTATTAATATTATAAATATTCATTACAAATATTATAAATATTATTCAACATTCAATTATTTTTGAATGGTTTTACGGATTCATTAATAAATTAATCGTTTCATAGAATATTTTTTTATTGAATGTAGAATTATATTTTATAGAAAATTTTATTGGAATAATATGAAAATTTGCCGAAAATTTATCACGTATTTGTATACAGTGCGAATAAATATTAAATGATTACTTTGCAAGTTTAAATTTTTTTTTTATAAAATAGATGATTGAGGACAAAGAAAATGCGAAAAAAATTAAAAATATTAATTTTCTAATATAATAAAAACATAATAAAAAATATATCAAAACGTTACGAAAATTTCATTAGTTTATTAATTTCTTTATTTCATTGGAGAAGTGAGGAAGTACAAGATTTTTTAAATAGATAATAAATATAAATAGATACTTCTATTTTTTTAAATAATACATTGGATTTTGCATATAAACTTTTTTTGAAATAATAATTATATAAATAAAATATTTCAAATACATATATTAATATAATTATATATTAATATATAATTCACATAAATAATATTTTAAAATGAATATTACGAAATAAAGTATAAAAATTATCTTCACATAATCTTTATACGTTATATAATCATCTACAATTAATATAATGTAATATAGCTCTTTAAAACTATCATTAAAACTTTATATTAAACTATAATTTTTTTATATTTTTTTATATTTAATATTTTTATAATTTATTTTTTAAAATTTGTGATTCACTGTACTTAAAATTAGCATACCTGCATAAAATTCACAGGACCAACAATCGTAAACAATGTCTTAAAGAATAATAAAGAGTAATAAATAATGAAACTAAATCTTCTCTCACGATCATTCCAATTTCTACTCAGTCTTTTCAGGTATGCATACCTGTCCAGTTTCTTCACATCGATATTTTTGCGGCCCCCTAATATACACCAGAACCATAAACGAAAATTTTTTAAGGAAGCCCCACACGATGGACCATGAAGAAAACTGAAACTGTAAAAAGCGTGGTTTCGTCGATATTTTTAAGCCTTGCCTATTGTATGTAACGGAATCGGTGGTTTTTCTTCAACAATATTTTTTTCTATGACCGAAAAATTTTCGAATTGCTATATTCGAACCTTTTTTTATGACGGTCAACATTTTCTACTAGTTAAACCTGGTCGAAAGAAAATTGTCATAATAGTGGGATTTTATTGTACTTGCTGGACGCAAACCGAGTGAAAATGTATGGAATAATAGGCTTATGTTGAACATCACTATAAAGTTCGTTTTACTCTTTTTCAATTTTGTCAGATTTACGAAGAAAGATCTTTTATCTTTTTTAGTTATGACACGGAAAAACGATGTTCGTTTTGATTTGTGTTTTTTTCAATCTTTTATTCGCATCTGCTTGCAAAATTGAGAAATTGGAAAATCTAATCTAACTTCTTAGCTTTGCTATTATATTTGAATTTATATTTGAATTTATTTGATCAAAATAAATTAATATTTAAGTTGAAATTAAATATAATTTTCAAGTTTATATTTATTGTTGATCTTTAAAAATTAAAATATATTATATCAAAATATATATAAAAAAAAATCATCTATTTTTATTATTATTATTAGTTGTAATTTACTATGAAAAATTTAACATTTTAATGATTTAATGAAAAATGAACATTAAAAAATTAAGGAAATAGAAAGTATCATTTAATGTTCTTGATAAGTGTAAGTTTCATTACCTTGACATTTACTTAGCCTTGTTTTATCTTCTTTTATTGAATTTATATACTAGTAAATATTTCATGACAACATATTACTAAGATAAGTATTAAATATTAATAATAGCATCATTAAAAGTTCCTGAAAATCATCTTTAATGAATACTGTGCTTAGATAGTTTAATTGATATTCAATATATATAAAGAGAATATGCCAGAATAGATTTTCTGGATACAACAATGTAACCAGTTACATTTAAATTATCATAGTAATAATTAATAACCACACTGACCGATTTTGGAATGTTTAATGAGATAAACGGTTAATCTTGATTTATTTTACAAATACTGATGTCTGTTCATTAATATGGCGCTGAAAAATAAATTTTTATTAAATTTTTTTGAGAAATTAAAAATGTTGCAATTCTTGAAAATTAATATAATATAAAATAAGTACAAAAAAATATTTCAAACAAATTAATAAAAAATTATAATTGGTAAAAAATAAATAAAAAGAAATTTTAACTTTTGTTTAAATATTATGAAGAAGAATATAATGATTATTGAAAAAAAATATATAAACAGAATTCTTGGAAAAAGTATATTTATCGAGTAAAAATTTATTTATTAAAAATATAATTGTTCATATAATCTTTTAATAATTAAATTTTTTAGAGGTTATAGAAAATATTTTTTTATACTTAATTTAAATTTCTTGCAAAAAGTTTATTCTTTATAACAAGTTTTAATCTATATAGAAATCTAGTATAGAAATAGTTAAACTTTCTTTTAGGGAATCAGCAAGAATTTATAAAAAAAAGTAATTCCATATTTAACTTTTGGTTTCCCTAATATAAAAAATTTAAGCTTCATAACATGCTTTAATCTACGAAAAGGGTTAAATTTTTTTCAAGAAACCATCAGATATTTATAACAATGACTTCGCTTATGACATATTTAATTTTTGGTTTCCTTAATGTAAAAAGCGTAAGCTTTAATGTAAATAATGAAGAAAAAGATTTCGAAAAAATTTCGGCAATGGTGTGCAGTTAAGAATATTTACTAACAGATGGAAAAAATCCTAGAAAAAGTTGACTCCGTCTATAACTCAAAGGATTAACCTAAACCGGTAATTCATCGAGAATGGTTTACAGCCATCCGTGTTTGAAGGGTTAAGTTTTAGAAACGATAGATTACTCTTTCTATAACCTTTTCCTTTCCAGACCTTTTTTTGTCCAGAATTAATAAAAGATTTTTTTTAAAAATTGGTAATTTTTGACAATTGTGAAAACAACTTTTTATGTTTGTAACTATTAAATATACAAGATTTTTATTTTAATCCTTTTAAATTAATTTCCGAACAATTTTCAAAATAGAAATTTGAATTTAAAATTTTCTAGATCTTAATAAATTTGCAAAAATCTATTGACAACCATTAAGAAAAATTATTTTGAATATCCATAAAGAGTGCATTGATCATTATGTTCATTATGTTTAGTATTTGCATTTTTTGCTTATATTTTTAATGTGGATTAAAAATTTTCTGTTTTTTTAAATATTTTATAATATTTTATCGTTTAAAGCTTGTATTTTCAATGGAACATTGACGAAGAGCATAGCATAGCGGTTTTAAATTGTCCTGGCTATTAACGGAATTTCTTCGCAATTGTAGGTACTATCCGTACTTAAGAAGCTTATAATTAGGCTTTCATAATAAAATATGGTCAATGCAATTCAATGTCTAATACAAAAAAAATCATTGATTGCATATTATCTTTGGTATATTAACTAATAATTATAATTCCCAAGACATTGAAGAATCAATAAAAGATATTTGTATTTTTGTTTTTTGTCAAAAATTATTAATTAATATATTTATAAATATATATTACTTTTTAATATATTTTTAATTTCTATTGTTTAAAAATGAAATATTGCATCAAAGAAGATAATAAATAGCTATATATAAGTATCATATTTATAGAATATTATTTCCAAACTTTTTTGATTTAGCAATAAAAATGCTATAGAATAATAACTTAAAAAAATAGATTCGAAAAAGATGTTATGAAGAGCACTATCGTACTAGACGGTACAAAATGTGTATATCCTTGATAGTTACCACTCGTTCGTTGTTCTATAGACCGGTTCACTGACATTGTACCGTCAAGGAGTCCAGCATTGTCAAGGTCCGCCGATTCTTCTCAATGGCGTCGATCTGTCATGCAATTACAATCGACATGGTTTACCGCGAAGGACACTTCTATTGTCTCTGCGCTTTTACAGTTTCTACATTATTTTCACAATTCTTCCTACAGAAATATATAAATTAAAACAAAAACGAAAGATTAAAAGTGTATAATTATTTAAGATGAAATGAAATCAGCATGAAAAGTACTTACCCATTTTCAAAGAATGTAAAAAATATTTTTATAAAATTAATTTTTGAAATATTATAAGGGCTGAAATTTAAATTTTTTATTTTGTTCTTTTTCAAATCAAGTCCAAATTTTTTTATTCAAAATTATTTTTTGCATAAAAAGAAACATTATTTATTAATAATAAAATTATATTACAGTAAATTATTATACAGAAATCTATAAAATTGATGAAAATTCTAAAAGGATTTGCATTATTTAATAAATTCAAATAAATATTACTATTTCACTATATTATTATTAGAAGCCAATTTTTTTTTATTAAAAAAAAAGAATTGAATACTAAAAAAAATTTTATTTTCACATCTGTGAAAAAAATGTTGATTCATCATTTAAGATTACATCACTTAAGGTTATTTTTACTTATATTTGTTCATTCTAATTAATATACAATAAATTAAAATGTTTTTATAAAATTTTGTTAAATTAATGAAAGCTGCTAAATTTATTCAACTTATAAATAAAAGAACAGTAACTCTTATTTTATAGCATAAGAAGGAGTGTTCTGAAAGGAGTTGATCGAGCATCTGCATCGAACATATGTTACTGTCATGTTTCCTGAACCTTCGAAGAATCGATTTATAACCCGGAAATCAAAGCTTACTAAGATTTTTTTTCTTCATTAGGATTTATCTAGTATGCAGACTCATCTCGATGGAACCTTTTTTTCAGTGATTGCCTTGATTAATTTCCCACTTAATTATCCTTCTTCAAAATGAAATGGTCGAATAATTCCTGAAAATCGATCCTTAGTTTTTTACCCTCATCTTCCATATGGTGTAATTTTTTTCAAATTAAAAAAGACTATCGTGAACATTTGAAACAAAAATTTCCAAAAAATTACTTATATTTAAAATTTTCTAAAAAAATCTTAAATAATTGAAAAAGAATATTTTGTTTAATATATATAAAATCATCTTCTATTCAATTATATCTTAAAAATATCTTATATAATATAATTATCTACATATAATATATATAAAATAAATTCTAATTTAGGCAATAGTCCATAAAGTATACGGTTGAATTAAAACAAGGCTTCGTAATCATAAATTTGTCATAACGCCGTTGACTATTATCCAGAGATATGATACGGTGTAATAATTTATAATTTTATATCCGTATCAAATTAGAGAATACTTCCTAACGATACACAAAAAAAGATCTAAATTCCTAATAGAAATAACCAAGCAACGGTACAATACAACATTATCCAACCAAATGGCAAAGTTAGTTTCATTTGATAACGTTTCATTTGATTGTCAATTCAAATCATCATAACCTAAATTATTCTCATATTACCATTAATATTAAATTTCATGATATTTTTATAAAATATCAAAATAATCATATCAATATAATTTTTTCATTAACAAAACATAAAAAGAATCTTTATTATGAATAAATATGAAACCAAGTTCTCATAAATCTAGAATGACGAGAAAGAAATATCGGAAAGCGAGAGAAAAGAAAATGAAATTGTTTTTGAAACATATAAATATTGATGATATGAAATAAAATTATAAATCTTTGCATCACTGGATAATACTTTATAATGACACGATGATAGGTAATAAACAGACTAACCTTTATAATAGCAATCTTTATAGGTAAAAGTCACAGTTTAAAGAGAGGTTAGGGAAAATCGTTCATTCAAACTTTCTTTGACA
Organism: Apis cerana; assembly: GCF_029169275.1. Classification (NCBI taxonomy): domain Eukaryota; kingdom Metazoa; phylum Arthropoda; class Insecta; order Hymenoptera; family Apidae; genus Apis; species Apis cerana. The sequence continues at coordinate 3,145,804 of NC_083867.1, read as the reverse complement.
AATTTTTTCAGTATATATTCGATCGATGACAATAGCGAGCTTTAAATCATCCTACACGTAACATACTGTACAATCAGTACCGCAAGTTCCAGAGACACGACTTACTTGGTTCACTTTTGCTGGTTAACGGTAAGTCCGTCAAGAGTCAGTGAGTCAACGAGTCAACGGGGGCGCGCACTGGTCCCCACGCACTCGCGCGATTGCTCGAGAATCGATCTTCCTACGTGCATGCGTGTTATTTGTAAGCATCCTTTCCTTCTCTTTCTTTATCATGGTCATTTTTTCTTCTTTCGATCTAAACATTGTTTTTTCTTTGTTCATCTTCTTTATTCTTATTTGTTGTTTTATTGAATGACATAATTCTTGCATATCTATTTTTAAGATTATTATTATCATTATTATTATTATTATTATTATTATTATTATTATTATTATTATTATTTTATTTTTAAAGTTTTTATCTCTGAAACAAAATGTTTAATATTATTTACAAGAATTTTATTCCATTTTATAAATATATCATAAAATATAATTATATTTATTTACTTATATTTATAAGATATTTAATAAACGATGGATATTTAATATAAATACTATCACATATATATATAAATATATATTTTATATTTTATAAATATATTATAAAATATATGATTCAGTTTATATTTTTTTTCCGCTATTTAATATTAGATATTATCTTAATTTTTTTCATTCTGTCATTTTTTTTCTTTTGATATACACATTTTTATTCAGAATACACATTTTCGAGGTTAACTCGTATATAAATCATCTTTGATTTTCATTATTTTTGAATTACAATGAAGGATGAGTTCTTTTTTGTCTATTGGAGGATCATAAAGAGTAGAATTTTTTTTATTTTTCTTACATATTCCGTTACTACTATACTTGTCGTGTATTTGTTCACATGAAAGAGGATTTTTATGAGCGTGGATTCTCATTCGAAGTGAAGCTAATTAAAGTGCAAGCAAGGATGGAGATAATGACAGGAAAGATGAAAAGAAGAGCAAGCAACACGACTATAGCAAGAACTCACTGAGACCGAGATAACTGTATTTCTACCTCCATTATGTTTTGTCCTTTCTCCTTTACTCTATATGTCCTTTCGTATTATCTCATATCTTTTACATTCAGAAAAATCATTTTTAATATTTAATTTTTCACGCTTCTTTGATATGTATTATTTATTTATTTTAATAAAATAAAAATTTTTAAATAAATTTGAATATTGAATAATTGAAAATGAATGAAATAGAATAGAAAATTATCTAATTATTATTTTTTCTCCAGTCTTTCTTATTTTAAAATATATAATATTTTCAAACTTTTTTTTTTATTTTATTATTATATACTTTCTATTTTTAATGATAAAATTTCTTGAATCAAGAATTAACATTTAAAAGTAGATAAAATGATCGATGAATAATCGATATAAATCAATTTGACTTCGATTATATAACCTCAAAAAAGTTATTTACAATAATCGAAATAATTTACGTACAATAATAGTTGAATAATTCGAAAAATTAATAAATTAAGAAGTATTATATTTGAATTTGAAAATTGAAATTTTAAAATATAGAAATAAAAATTCCAAATTGAATTTAAGAGATTAGTCAGGAATTATTTTCTGTTTAATAAAATGAAAAATACAAAAAAAATATATGTATAATTTCTATAAATTTTTTAATTATATATATGAGAAATTTGATATTCTCTTCGTAAAAATAGATGATTGCAAGAAAGATTTTTAGTAAATTTCATTCGTTCTCAAAACAATAGAATATACGCATTGCGATGTATTATCAAAAATACGAAAAATATACGAATTGTTGATGTACAATGAATCGAGATGAAACCATCTAGCTGATGTGAAATTAATGAATGACGTAAATACGATACGGCTCAAATGAGAGAGTCTAGCGTTTTCCATTTCACCGGTGTGCTTACAGAATTTTTCCTCCGGTTGTTCACTTTTCACCTCGGTCAACGAATGCATATGCCCCGCATTGATGCGATTGCGTCGACTATCGGCATATACGACTTGCGTATGAGTGGTACTTACTTTCGATACCGTGTGCTGATTTCGTACACTGATTTATACATCAAATGTAATAGAATAGAGTAGATATAATGAATTAATTTATTTTAAAAGTTTATTTTTCGTCTATTACAGTATTTGTTGATAAATTGTTGATAATTGTATTCGTATATAACTATACACTATACTACTAACTATAGCACAGTATCATCAAATATAATGATTAAATTTATTTCATAAAATGGAATTTTAATAGAGAACAAAAAACTATAGAAATATATAAATATATTATAAATTTGAATAAAAGTTATTGAAAAATATAATTCTAAACAAATTTATCTAAATATTTAGATAATTTAGATTCTATTTTATCTTAATTATATTATTTCTTTCAAAATTGAAAAAATTAATCAAAGAATAAAAGATAAAAAGATTTCAAAAGATATAAAAAAATTAATTTATTTGAAATTATTTGATAATAATGAAATCCATAGCTAATTCATATCATGAAATTTTATTAAAAATAGAATAAAATTGAATTTTGAATCTTAAATTTACATACAATGTTAAAAAATTACAAAAATTAAAGATTGATTTGAATCTAATATGAGATCAAAAACAGAATTGTTTTTAAAAAGAAAATCTTCAAATAATAATATATTTGTCAACATACTTATCCTATCCCATTGCAAGTCAATAATACAAAATCCTATTTAAAAGTTTGAATTCTCAAATCCTGGCTAATAAATCACATAATCGGTTCATTAAAATCCCATCAAACTTGAACGACCCAATTTCCGGATACTAACCCTTCTCCTTCTCGGTCGATGACGCAACCTGCTGTCCCAGGTTTCCTTGTCCCTGACGCAAGCCACTCAGTGGGGGCCTCAGTAGAAAAAGCACAAAGCACAACCGACTGAAATGCTATTCACGTTGTACATATAACTCATACTATATATATGCTCATTTATACATATGTGTATACGTATATACGTACCTATTCGCATAGTAATAATTCGATGACAGGTTTGGTGGCTTGGTCGTGGTCGCTTACATGGCACATGTATTCCGCAGTTCGTTTGCGCATCTGGCTTGCGCACCTACACGCGCATCTGGCTTGCGCACCTACACGCGCATCTGGCTTGCGCACCTACACGCGCAACACTAAACACAGACGTAAGCAGGTAAAGAAACGCGTGTTCACTGGACTACACGAGTGTGCGAGGCTGAGAGTGGGTTCATCGGACGCCAGCGGCCGCGGATTTACCGTTACGTCTTCTTGGCGAAACCCAGAGTCCGCACACAGCTAGCCAGGCTGCTTCTTTCTTCTTTCTTTTGCCACGTTCTTCGGTATTCTTCCTTCTAGTTGGGTTCCTTATGTTCCTTAGAATTCCACCAGCCATCGGTCACCAATTCCTTCAGAGAAACCGGAAATACAAATGATTGTTCCTTTTTAAACGATCTGGATAAGAAATTGCAAGTATTGATTTTTTTCTGAGTTATGGAGTTAATAATTTCAATTTATATTTAGTAATGAAATTTTTAAAATTGTCTCGTATTTGAAATTTAATTAGAAATGAATTATGAATTGAATTAAATAAGAATGATAATTTTTACAATACTATTATATAGAACAATACATAATTTATGAAGCCAATACATATATACATATAATTTTGAAATTTTGTAGTTTATAATATAAAAGATATAGAAAATATAAAAGATAGAATTATTTATAAATACAATAAAAAATAAAATAACAATTATGATAACAGATAGATGTTGTCTCACTCATTTAATATAAACTTAAATTAATAAATCAATCAATATTTTTGTATACTAATTTTTTAATTATTTGTTTTGACATAACAATTGATCCTCAATATCTCATTTGATTCAAAAATTTCACAAATATATTAACATCTTGTTGATTATTATTGTCGAATATCTATAAAATAAAATATGATTTTTTAGATTCCTATTAGAAATCCTATCAATATAATATAAAAAAAATATTATCTATTTTTTTTAAACAAGATATATTCATGATTAATTTAAAAAAAAAATTCAAAAATTTAAATATTAAAAAATGTTTAATATATATCAAGATTTTCTTTCCATATGACTTTTACTTCTATCAAATTTTTTCTTTGCTTTTTTCTTTCTCTTTTTTTGCATTTATATGTGCGCTCTGGTATGGTAGTAGAACAAAATGAAATGAATCAAAAGATGACATCAAGGAAAGTCCCAAGCTTATACAATTCGGAGGTCGTTGTCCCCTCTATTCAAGGTTTTCTGAGTCACGTGTAATATTCTGGCAACGCTTCGACCAATCTGACCTGAAATATGGCTTCAGTGAATCAATTCGCAACATTCTCCTATCACAGTGTTTCTCATATTTTTTCGAATCATGACCTCCTTTTATAATAATCAAATCTGTAATATATTTTTTCACAAATATAATCTCTATATAAAATATAATAGAATTGTATTATTATATTAATTGTATTATATATTATATTATAATTAAAACAACATACAATGAAATAAATATAGAATTTCTTACTTCTTAGAATTAATAATTATGATGAAATCATTCCAAAATCTTTTTGAGAACCAGAGCTCAAAAATAATATACTTTTTTTTATTTTATCTCAAAATTATTAAATTATTAAATCTAATGAAACATTTTTCAATCTATTTTACTATTTTATTTTAAATATTTTCAACTTAAGTACAGCTCTTATTTACAACAATTTATGCTTTTCAGTTATAAAAATCTCGATAGAGTCGAAAAAAACAAAAATTCTTGTCAGTAATGATAAATTATTGTTTTATTCATTTTCGAAGATATTTACTTCCTAGAATGCTGATATTAAATGATGATGGAAATCACGAAGCCGTGGTGAACGCATAGCCACCAGTTTATTTTACTTATATCCGAAATAACCGGATTTTATTAAAGGAAAGGAATGAATTTTTTTTAAAACGTAATAAATCACATTTATGATGAAAAATTTACTAGAAATAGCTTCTCCATGAAAAATTTTTATGAAATTAATATAATATTGATATTTTCAATAAGTAAATAGAAAATTTGTTACTTTAACGCAATTAAAATATTAAAATTTTCGAATAAATAATTATCTCATAATCATAATTTAATTTAATCTTCGTGTATCGAGAGATAAAAAGATAATGTTTCTGAAAATAAGTCAAAGATATTAATTAAATTATTTTCCTTAAATGTATTTTCATACAAATTTAGCAAAAAAAAAAAAATTTGAAATTATTTTGAAACTTATACGAAATCTTTTTTTTACAAATCAAAAAAAAAATCGCAAAAAAAAAAATAATTCATTTCACATTTTCCACAATTTTCTCCCTTTAAGGAATCGTTGCACAGGTTTCGCGGAATGGCATCGGTGAACGAGTTCCGTTGCACAACGATCGGGAGAAACAGACGAGTCCTCGAGACGTGTTTTTCTTCTGGCTAAGGCCACCTGTGCAGGGCCCCCAGCCTTCTACTTTACTTTCTTCACGGTTCCGTTAAATACCCGACACACCGATCGCAAATCCAGGTGCGGAGGTCAACTTGAGCCAGGTTAGGGTTTCGTACGTTTCTCCCCGCTATCCGTGCCTCTGTCACGCATGCATGCGTACTTGAACACAGGTGCTTTTAACATCGGGTCACTTTTTTCTCTGATAAGATGGAACAAATGTAAGTGCGTTCAGATATAATAATTTAACTGTCAATTATCGAAGAAAATTAATTTTTAGACTATTTATATGATGAGACATTGGTGTTATCGCAAAACCAAAAATATTTCTGTGTTTTATATGAAATTTTGAATATTTTATTATGAGATCATAACGGATTATACGTGAAGCAATTTTTTTATTAATGAAATATCATTTTCAGCAAAATGAAATCAATAAAATCAATCTTCAGTGTATTCTATTATTTTTATTTTTTTTTAAATAAAACTTTGAAAACTTCGAAATGAGCAAAAATTTTAAATTATAAAATATAAATAATTTTATGTTCTTGTGTTCTTATTGTCTTGTAAAAAAATAATAGAAATATATACACATAATCAATTATGTTTATTATTATTATTATACTTTATATATTATTAAAATAAAATTTTTCAGAAGACGTAAATTTCCTTATAAGATAACAAATGCAGTTTTACAACTGAGTATAATAGCTTAAAGAAGGTATTCAGATAATAAATTTGGAAGAAATAATGGTCATTATTTATATGATATGGAATACCTTTCTTTTAATTCTTTGTCTTTTAATGTCTTTCTTCCTTTCAAGATGTTTAAGATTAATAATCCTAATAATTTAGGTAAAAATATTTAGATAAAAATATTTAAATATAAAAATGTCAGTTGAGATTTATTTATTAATTACTATTTATTAATTACTATTTATTTATTTATTAAAATGCAAATAAAATTTTTGAAATTTGATTTCGAAAGTGATTTTTTGCTGATGGATACTGCAAAGTTGGAACTAACCAGCAAATGTATTAACATCTTGCATTTACATACAATGAAAAATTAAAACTAAAATAAAATCAATAAAATTAAAGATAAAAATTTTATTCTATCTTTAGATGTGTTTCTAATTGACATTAGATACATATAATAAATACGTTCTCTCATTCTTAAGCAATACAAGCAGATGGACACCTCGAAGAACCGTTTCTCGCACGCTTGATACCGCTCGTTCGAGAGTGAAACTAGTTGTTCCAATTTCGATTGAACTTTCCTAAAAGATATCTTTTTCTTCTCTATAATCTTCCTTTTTTATATTTCTTCTATTATTTCACGAAATTAAATAGAATTTAATTTTTAAAATAATTCTTTTCCATTTCTACAATTCTATTTCTTATAGAAAAAATATAAATGTATAAAAAACAAGATTCTACTTTATGCACATAACCTAACATAACTTAACCTATATATATCTATAATTTTTAAATCTTATTTGATTTTTTTCAATAAAATTTAAAATAATACTTTATTTTTATTTATATTTCATCTAACGCAAATTTTAATTGTTTATAATTTAATAAATAAACCTCAATCAACATTTTTATATATTTCGATACAATTTTTATGTTTGGATTTTATAATCAAAAAATATGCTCAACGTGTCTATAATCTATACATCTATACATCTATACATGATATCTTATTTAAAGTTCTCATCACAATTCTATAATAACTTTTTAAATGCTCATTTTATAAAATGCATTTACATTTTTCTTAATCCAATTATACTGTGAAAAATCCACTGAAATCTTTCACTATCAAAACAATGCATCGATCATATAATCTTTTGTTGTCAAAACAAAACAAAACTTTCAAAATTCGACAATAAAAGAAATCTTCACAATGAATAAATGCAAGACAATTCCCGTAAACGAGGAAGAAATATCGAGGAGCGAGAGAAGGCGAAGGAAATAGAACTGTATTCTCAGGATCGAAAAGTACGCAACAAAGATATTTTCGCAAAAAATCATGAGAATCTTCGTAGCAGCTTTACGATCGAATGAAACGGGAAAGCAAATCTGATGTCGTCATGCTGGTACCCGCTGACTTCCTAGATGGTGTCTCTACGTTTATGCTGGCATGATAAACGACGATCGATCGATGAAACGGTTTTCGCTATCGCTGTTTTTTTTTTTTTATCAAAAATTCGGAGAAATTTTCTGAATCGAGCAAAATGTTACATTTCATTAATAAAAATTACTTCAGAAATATGATCCTTTGATTTTGGTGAAATTTGATACATTGATTGGCCTGTGTAAATATGATTGTGGAATATTTAAAAGAATGATTCTAAAAAAGAAATATATAATTATTGCAATATACATTATTATATCATAATTGTAATTTAGAATAATTTTTGGTAAAAAGTTTAATTTTTTTAATAATTTTTAAGATTAAGAAATTACAATTGATTAAGTAATTGAAGTTACAATTGATAGGAGAATAGTTGTAAAATTTTCTCTTTTTATTTTTAATTAATTTTAATTTTGTTATTATTCAAAATATAATTTGAAGTAATTATGATTCAATAATTTTAGATAATAAAAAATAGATAAGAAAAAAATAAATAAAAATAACTTTTGATCTCTATTCTATTCTATTCTACTAAATGTGAGATAATTATTGTTGAATAAGTTATTAATAGAAAAATAGATCATTTGAAAGATTATTTTAAAACTACTTAACGAACTTGTAATAATTCTTATCGGTCAATCAAATAAGTTACCAGTTGGTTTGCCAGTACCATAACGAAAAATGATTTCTTTCTTGGATGTTATATATCATTTTTTTAAAATTTTTTTTCCACATTAATTGCTTTAATTGCAAGCAATTTTCAATTACTAATTATTTCGTTACCTAATGATAAAATTTCATGATAAACACTGTTTTTTCTTCTAAATCAAATATTAATTTTATTTCAGTAAATATCCTTTTATTTTTAAAACATGAAGCAATTTTCATAAATTATTTATTATAAATGCCTCTCTATATAATTTTGCAATCTTTATATGTTATAATTTTGATTAATTATTACAGAATTTAATCTATTCAAAGATAGATTGTTACAATATAATATTGATTTTATTTATTATCGTAAAATATTGATAAAAAGATACATTCATAAAAAGATCATATATTTTCTTTAACTATTTTTAATATAAATTTTATTAAAATTGATTCACTTTTATATTAATAAGAAAAATTAGTTTTATTAATATATATATTCAAAAAATGATTTTCTAAATAAAAGAAACATCTATAATACGTTTTAACCTCAAAAAAGAAACAAGAACCTTACATTGTTTTAAATTTCAAACTTTTCGAATTTTATCAAAACTATTTGTATTTAACTATAATGCATTTATAAAGTGTGCACAATATTAGACTTACTTTTATCGATATGCCTGCTTGCCAATAGTAGATTTCCATGGTGCACATATAAAGAGATACGTGAACAGCACGTATATAAGGTGTTCGATTCAAGTTAGTAGAAAATTGAATACTAAAAATTAAAAATAATTAAATATAAAAGGTAATATGTTAAAAAATTAAGTATAAAAAAAATATAAAAATTGATATGTAAATATGTTTTGAAACTTATTTTTCAAGTTATCAATTTAATTTTGCATTAAACAAAACGAGACAATTATCTTTGTTTCGTATTTAATAAAGAAAAATTTCATACTTAAAATTTTATATCTATAATTGTTTATTAATTTATAAAACAAATTAAATAATATATTAATATTATATTTATTAAAATATAATATAACACTTTCTTAATAAATATAAAATAAAAAAGAATAGAATTAAAAAATTTATTTAATAAGTTTCTCAAACAAGTTTCAAAAATAAGTTTCTCTTTTTTTAATTTTGCCCTATAGTAAGTTTGCCATAAGTAAAATCATACGAAATTAACAATAATAATATTAAAAATAATCGTATGTATAAATTTATTACAATTCATATTTTAAGCTATGTTTAAAAAAATAATATTAATTCACAAATAATTGTTTGAAATAATTCTATACTGAATATAATACTACATACCTCAAGATATACGAACATAACCTATTATTTATAAATAAATATAAATACGAAAATAATCGAAAACAATTTCTAAAATATGATATAAATAGTTACTGTAAATAAAGATAGATAATTTTGTTATGGTTTTATGGTTTTATATAATTTTATAATTAAGTTGATTATAATTGAAAATGAACTTCAACAGACACCTTTGTATACCACCATATTTGTTTAGTTTCTATATTATGATCATTCCTTCAATTTTCTATATCTACTTTTCTACTTCGTTCGAACACCCAGTATACGCATGCGCATGTGCGCGCACAACCATGATGTGCCGCTTACATTAAATAAATTACAGTGGCCGCGGACCGGTAACACGGGAACGCTGTTACCTGGTCTCTCCTGGTCGCACATGCGAGCAGAATCACGCGGCAAAGCGCAAAACATAGGCAAAGTTTCTTGCTACTACCAAGCTAGAGGAAGTTCCTCTAATGGTTTCTTCCCATGACCGTGCTCCACCTTCTCATCTATCTACGGAATGATTTTCCTGTCACCGGAAAAATTATTACTCGAACGCGGTGCGAATTACCGTGCCTTTCGCATTGTTCAGGTTAGATCTCTCGTCTTGTTTCCGACTCGTCGCTCTTCCTTTCCTTTCATACCAAACTAGGGGTACCGTATAGTATAAGTTACACAAATGCACATTTACTTGCGTCACGTTTCGATGACACTGATTTTCCGGAATTCTATAGATTTTCTGCACTAATCGTAAAAAACTGTCTAAATATATATTAGATTGTTCAGGATGGAATAATAAAATGTTTCTTAATGAAACCCGATTGATAAAAAGATTTTGTTTATTGAGATTATAAGTTAAATTAGAAATAAAATTAGAATATTTAATTGATTATTATAATTATTTTTATATTTGTGAAAAAAAATACTCAATTTTGATAATGAAACATAATTCATAATAAAACGATTTAAAAAAAGTAAAAAAATTCTTAAAAGTTTCTTAATATTTAGAATACTCATATTTATGCAGCATAATTCCTATAAAATTTCTTAAAATTATTTGTTTGTTTTTTAATACAAAAAAATCTTATATTCTTACTTTTTCTTATATTATTTCACGTTAAAATGCATATTTTAGAAATCTCATAGAGGAATCCCATTATATGTTTCTATACATATAAAACAAAATTATTATTCATTCACTTAATGCGACGCAAATAAAATGACATGTTTGGGTACGACTGAACTATCCAAGCGTCGCAGAACAGAGATTCATTCGCAGATCTATGCGAATGATTTCTGCCTTCGAACGCGCCGGGAAAGTATCAAGTTCCAGAAATTTACACGCGTGCCTGCCGCACGTATATACCTCTGTAAGAGAGAAAAAGAAGAAACTTTGAAGAAACGAAGCGAGAATCGGCGAGTTCTCTCGATTCGTGCACATATGTATGCTGAATCCTGTGGCCCTTCATCTCCCGCTTCAGCTGGTTTTCCTCGATCTTTCTCTCGCCTTGATCTTTCTCTCCTTCTCTTTCTCTTTCTCTTAGTTTTTTCTCTTTCTTGAGTTCTTGAGGTCAGAACCGTGATCACGCCTCACCTTCCTTCCCGTTCTTCGGCGTCGTGCATTCATTGGCCTCGCCTCCACACATCTTCTCGAGGTTACGGCGTTCCCCTGCGAAGTTCCACGATAGTTTCGACCTTCTCCGATATAACGCTACAGTTTTCATTGTGCCAACTATCGAGGAATAGCTTGATAATTCTCTGAATTCGTTAAAATTAATATTGATACTTTCGATATACAACTTTTTGTAAAATATACTTATATAATATAGTATATATAATTATGATCAATTATATATAATAATACATTAATATTTGATAATATTATTTATTTAATACTCATCTAATATTGTTCTGATAATTATATTTCTATTTATAGATATATATATAAAAAATATGCATAAATAAATGTGAGAAAAATGATATGCTATATTTGCTGCAAAATCTCGTTTATCAAAAAAGAAGCAAGGAGAAGAGCGCATTGAACGTCGAATAACCAGACGATCCGAAGTGGAACGGCTACGGAAAATTACATTGTTACGAGGGCTGGTTCTTAGTTGCGCGCACGCTCGAGTGAACGCAACACATCCACCATTAAGAGGTCTCGACGGAAGAGGCCCTTAATTGGTCAAGCTGGCACGCTACTGCGGGAAGTATACGGGATCTAAAGACGTGTCTTCGTGTGCTTCGTGTTACGAGGTGCACGCACGCGCTCTTCTGTCATAGTTACACCTGAAATACGCACGCGCAATTCGAACGTTTGCCATGAAGAAAAGCTTTCTTCTAAACTGATTCTTAGAAAAAGGATTTTCATCATAATTTCGATTAGGCATTAATTTCGATTTTGATGATATGTCTTATTATTCATATTATTCACATATTTGACGTAGTGAAAGTTTAAAACAAATATGTAATTTTATCATCTACTTATTTTAAACTTATTAACCTATTAATCATTTATTAACCTCTAAAAATAGTATATTTTCATTTAAAGCATAATTTATGAAAGACATCTATTTTTATTGTTAATTATAATTTATTATAGAAAAAAATTAATGTTTTAATGAAAATCTGAACAAAATTTGTTGATTAATTTATTAAAATTATATTTATCAAAATTATCATAGTTATAAAGTATGATTTATATATCCTATATCATTATTAGTCTGCTTTTAAATTTATTCTAAATTATTTTTTTCCAAAATAATACCATTTTTTTATAAGATTTTGATTTTCAGTATAGCAAATCTATTAATCAACTAACTTTTCAATTTATATTTTAACTATATAAAAACTATTTTTCCTATCTAATTTATTATCCGTAATGAACGTTAACAATATAACAATTTGGGACACAGATATGAACCGGCGTAACATTTCGACAACATTGGATCCATCATGTGGATCCTGATGTTTTATTGACGAAATATTATTTTGATTTTTTGATAGAAAGATTCAATAAATATAAAAATAGATTTAAAATAAAAACATCAAACGAATAAATTTAAAAAATTTCATATGAAAACGTATTATAGAAGTATTGCAAAATTAACGTTAAATAACTTGAAAATTTGTTACTATTTCTAAAAATGAAATGAATATTTTTACAACAAAATCAGACAAATAGAAATTCGAGAGAAATTCGAAATATATTGACAGTAAATGTAATCATTATGTTTGTTATTTATTTCAACTAATAAAGAAATTGCGAGTCAGCATATGTAATTATTTTCACGAATTATAATCAATGATAATTAATATTCAAAGCGTTGTGTATCTCGATAAATATATATTATTATTATAAATATATGTACATTCTTGATGCAAAAAGACATATACTCATAATAAACTAATAATATGAGAAATCGTTAAAAGTAATAAATATTGTATAAGTCATATTATATTTTAAATTTCACTATTGCCAGAGAGAATATGAAATTTCCTATAAATTAATAATTTTGCAAAATAATTTCTATAAATATTATACATTATAAAAAAATATATGAGAGTAATGTTTAATTGTACAATGAAAGCAAGAAACGATTTTCTGTATCTTGTATCCAGTCAATGCTATCCTATACATCATGATCATTATCATCGACACGCTCATGTTCTACGTATCGGCGGCCCGCTGCTAAAATCCAATTCCAGTCATTAGTCACGGAAGGCAATTCATGACTATACGAGTTTTCACAGTGACACGTTTCGATGTCTGTTTCCTCTACTTGTTGCGTTCTCTTCTTTCTCTCTCAAGTTCAGTGCCACTGTCCTCGAGAGAGTTCCGGTCGTTGCTCGTCACATGCGTCCCTTTCATTCTGACGAGTCGTCGCAAACATGTACCGTGATTCGTGTTACGTAATCATCGGAACGTGAATTTTTTTCTCTACTTGTCGCCCCCTTTCTCTAACTAACTGAACTATAGTATCTGGATATTAGTCATATTTTAATAGTACACGCACACTTTTTTTAAAATTTTTTTTTAAAATGGAATTTGTAGATTTTTTAACATATCGCATCAAAGAATAATCGAACGTATTCTTTTATTTCACACTTGTTATTTCTCATTCTCGATAATTAAATTGCAAATGCAATAACACTAATGAATATGAGAATATCTTTCGTTATGCGACACTAGAAATGGTAACGATACATCGATATTTCAATAATTTCGATATATCGATAGAAAATATCAATGTTTTTTGCCAGCAATATTTGGAGATCGATATATCGAAATTGATAATTTGGTGGAATATACAACTTCACGATATTTTTCTTTCATTACAAAATATATAACTTATAATAATAATATAATAATATAATAATAATATAATAAAATAATAATAATATAATAATTGTCGCCGTGATTCGATCGAAGACCTCCGCCATTGTTTCTCACGCTTCTCCAAGGAATTCTCAGTGCATCGTCCAAAATGCCCTTTAACCTCTCACATGTGTATACCTTGCACGCAACTCCTCGATGAATTGCATTGCGTCGTGGTTGAGACTTTATTGTCGTTTTCGATACTCGCGTCGGATCACTTTAATTTTATACTACTGCCGACTTGTACGATATCGCGATATTACTAGGTTAAATAAAGATAACATCATAATATATGATATTATGGTGAGGGTATGTTAAAACAATAACAACTATATAGTAATTCACCATTTCCTGATAATAATGAACGAGTATAAAATTTCAAACAGTAGTGTTTAAGTTAAAACATTCGTGCACAATTCGAGACATTGAAAAAACATATTTATATTTCGGTTGAACTTCGTTTTAATCACTATTTTTCTAATGTTTATTGACTAGTATTTTTTAATATTATTGGATGAATAGAGACAAATGATGTAATGGTTTTGAATTTAAGAATTTTAATTCAAAAAAATTATCTAACCTCAATTAATTGCTATACGTATGTTATCTCTATTCATTAAATATAAAATCATAAAATAATATGATAAAATAATAAAAGTATCAATCCTTTTCATTAATGATGTCATCAAATCGATTTTTTAATTTCTATTAATTTCTATTAATAAAAGAAGTCATTAATATTAAAACAATTTATTTTTAAATTCATCATTGTATCAAAATGGTCTATCTTTCATTCAATTTTTTTGCAAAATACAATAATTTAATAAGTTAATAATCTAATTTCAACAAAAAGAAATATATTTGGAAAATTATTTATGAAAATAAGTATATTTTCATCATTTGCTATCGTTTAGAAAAACTTTCATATTTAAATAATATACAATTATATGTTTCGTTTATAATGACAAAAGAAATCATATTTGAATAAGTAGTAGTGAATCTATAATTATTAATAAATAAAAATTCTAATTTTTTTTATATTTCTAGTTTTTCTTCAGAAATAATTTCTATTACCATGTATCAGAACAAAAAAATCACAAGCGATAAAATTTTTTATTCATTTGTATAAAATACAAATGATATATTTGTCAATTTAATCAATACTAATAATTAAATACAATTTATATAATAAATAGAATTTTAATATATAATTAAATAAAATTACCAATTTTATAGGAAAAAAAAATATTTTATACAAAATATTTTATATAAAATATATTTATATAATATATATTATATTAATATATATTTATATAAAATATATATATATTTTATATAAAAAAAAAATTAGAAAAGAAGTATAAAAGAACGCACTGCAAAGTTTTACCTTAATTACAATAATCTTTTTTAATGTGACTAACCATTTGGTACTTACCATTTGGTAAATGGTCGAAACAACTTTAAGTCGACTGTTTCTTAATCCCTGTAAAATTTATTAGCACGTTTAATCCTCTTCCTGTTCATGGATAGGCATCGTGTCGAGTTGACGTGGTCTAACATTAGACAAAAGCAGCGGGTTCTGTTGGTCACTGGAACTATTGTTCATGCGAGTAGATCCACTCGTTGCAATGAGTCTTGAAACTAGGAAAACTGTGGAAACGCCCCCTGTCAGTAACAATTGGGTCGATGACGTTTATAACCTTCCAGAAAATCCCGTGGGCCTTAGTCCGAGCCTCAGGTATGTACAATATGCTATGTACATTTCTACTTCATCATCGATGTAACAAGTGCGCGAACTTTTACCTGCCAAATATTTTCAGTTTTACAGTGAACGTCGTCGAGTCAACATTCCTATCATCGTGCGCTCATAGTGAAGCAATTTTTGTGCGAAGAAGAAAATTTTTTAAGTTTTCATAAAGGTATGTTTTTTCATTATTTATATTTATAATTTACTGTGTATTATTATCATATGTATCTAAATAATAATTTAATATATTATATATATTATATATATATACATATTATATTATAATATAATATATTATATATATTATAATCTAATATAATATATAATAATAACCTAAATATTAAATTATTATGATAAAATGATGGAATTCTTATAAAATTTTTAATATTTATAAATTTATCGAAAATAGTATTTGTCACTGTTTGATTTAACGAATTTGCATATTTTATGAATTATGAATAATGAATTTGAAAAGTAAGGTTAAGATCGTTACAAGTGAAATATTTTATATATTACATATTAGAATATATTAATATTATATTAATATAATATACCTATCAATTTTTACTTTTTCTTATATTAGATTAGATTATTATGATATAATGATGGAATTCTTATAAAATTTTTAATATTTATAAATTTATCGAAAATAGTATTTGTCACTGTTGATTTAACGAATTTGCATATTTTATGAATTAATGAATTTAATGAATTTGAAAAGTAAGGTTAAGATCGTTATAAGTGAAATATTTTATATATTACATATTAGAATATATTAATATTATATTAATATAATATACCTATCAATTTTTACTTTTTCTTATATTGATTTTTTTTATATTTTTCTTTTATTTTTTCTATATAATGATATATTTTAAATATACTTATTGATTTCATTAGTCTTCTATCTTTTTACAATTAAAAATATTTAACAGTGATAAATATTAAATGTAAAATAATAATTAAAAATTTATAAATATTTTTAAAATTATTATTATTATTTATTATTATTATTTTATTTTTTTATTATTTTTTATTTATTATTTTATTATTCTATTATTCTTTGTTAAAAATTGGATAATTTTCTAACGCGAACATAAACTGAGTAAAAAATTAATTCTAAATGATCCGTGAACTAAAAATAATGAATATATAAAAACAATATAATAGAAAATTTAAAAAATTTTTTATAATAATAATTGTATAAAGAAATAAATAAATAATAATAAATTATAATAAATAATAATTTAAATAATACAAATAAGCAATTTTTAATTTTATGTTATTTAATTTTTAATTTTATTACAGTGTATTCAATCTATAAATTTTCAATTTAAAAATCGAAAAATAGAATCGAAAAATAGAATCGAAAAAAAATATAATTTTTGATGCTTATTGCATTTTAATTAAATAGAAAATAAATATTTTATTTTATTGCTAAAATAATTCGATTGCAATAATTGTGATTTAAAAATTAAACGAATAATATTTTAAAATATTTGCTTATAGAAATATTTCAGTTTTTTAATCTTCAATTTTCCCTAGCTTTGATTACGATGCAATCTCATTTCTCATTGCGTTTCGAGTATTGAGTTTTCCTGGGAATACGTAACAGTTCTTTCATACCTGTTTACTGGCGTGGTCGGTCACCGTGCTGCTGTGCAATGATCTCCCCACCATTTTCTTTTAGCTACCGCGGACGATCGCGGTGTACGGTAGGCAACAAGAGAGTTGCATAAGTGTGTTCTCTCTCGCCTCGATCTCGACCTTGACTTTGACTCTTGATTACGAGCACGATCACGACCAAGTAACGACGCCAGTCAACGACGAACGGTTTCGCAAGCCGTGTATAGCTGCTCGAGACCTAGCTTTGCTTGCTATTACATGGTTCTGCGGTATATTCTTTCTCTGTTTCTGATCTGTGTCTTCTCTCTCTCTTTCTCTCTCTCTCGCTGATCCAACAGAACATGGAATCGGCTTTAAATGAATCTTGTCTAAACTAATAACCAGGATATGTAGTTCAGAAAAATTTGGAAAAAGTTAATACAAATACTGAAAAACTGAAATATTTTCATAAATATTATTTGAAAATACTATTTCGTTTAATTTTTAAACTTAAAAGTAACTTTAAAAAAATTACATTTCCTTAAAATATAGTTATGCATATTTATTAATATGATTCTGGCCAATATCGATCGATTAGATCCTTTCAAATTTACTAGAGAAACGTGTGAATTCATAAAAATAATCCAGCAAAAAGAGAGAGTTTATTTTCTCTTCTTAAAACATTTTCTTATCTATTTGTTAACTCGATTCTTTTTCCAAAATGCTTTTCTCTATTTTTTTTCACTTTTTTTTGATAATAATAATAACATAATGATTATTTATTCAATTTGCCATATATTATAAAATTTATTATAAATATTTTAAATAATATATATTTTTTATTTAAATAAATATTTGTAAATAAAATTAATGATATTTGTGAAATTTTTCTGGCTTTTAATATGTATCTAAATATTTTATATATAAATAATTGTAATTTTGTAACGATTGAAAGATTAACAATTATTCTCTATGTCTATCAATATAACAAAATTATATGTTAGTATTAAAAAATATCAATTTTATGCTTCTTCGTAAACAAAAAAAAAAATATCTATTAAAAGATGATGTAAAGTACAAAAATTTAAAATCATTAGAATCTGTTCTATAGAATACAAGAAAAATTAAATTAGAATTTTAATAATTTAGAAAATTATTTCCTGCAAAAGTGATTAAAATTATTAATAAAACTATTAATAAAATTAACTATTAATATAATCATATTAATCTCGAATTAATAACAAAATTAATAGATTTGATATATATAATATATATAATAGACTTGATATATATCACTATATATAATCACTATATATATAAATAATAATTTTAAACTTTTAATCTATATCTAATACGTATATGTTTTTAATATGTTTTTAAAAAGAAAGTGCAATTATGGATATATCAAAAATAAGAATAATAATATGATTATGCATTAATATCTTTTTCACTTGATTTTATATTTATTTATAAATAAAACATTATCTAATCTTTTATTATATAAATGAATAGAGTTCAAACTTATAAAAAAATTAAATTATTAATTGATTATATAATTATATATTATTAATTAATCAATAAATTTAATTAATAATTATGAATAATGATAATAATTAAATAAATAAAAAATGATATTAAATGAATATTGTAATAAGTATATAATAAATGTGTTAAAATGATTAATTAGTTAAAATGATAATAAATTAATAAATAATAATAAATAAATGAATACTATAATAAATATATAAATAATAAATTTTTTAATAATCAAAAGATTAGAAAATTTTACTGAAACTCATAATTTCTCGGAAAATTTGTAATATCTAGAAATAACAGACTCTAGAATGCAAATAAGATTACTTGTTCATAATACGGTAAAAAAATATAAATGGAATAAATCCTCACGGATGGATAATTTATTAATTCCATTGTTCTGGAAGAGAAAGAAAGATAGATAAATATCATTTTATAATACCTTTATTATTTACATAATCTAAGAGGAAATAAAATGAATCAGTTAAAAGAAAAAAAAATTATTAACATGAATAAAAAATAAAAAATCTTTTATAATAATAATAATACATCATGTTTTTATAAAATGTAATTTTATTTTTATAAAAATTGCTCGGTTTAAACAAATATGTATCATGATATAAAGAAATAATATTTTTTAAATATATTTTATATATATTTATTATACATTTAATAATTTGTATAATCAGTCTATAAGAATATAGATTGAAGAAAGAGATAATAAGAAAAATATTGCAAATTCTATTTAAATAGTGTTGTTAATATTTTTTTGTGATACAATTCCTTCTTATAATTGTTCAAAAAATTAACTTTTCGAACAAGGGAATAATTTATATCTAAATTTATTGCGATCCTATACAAAGAAAGAAACTATCCTATATAAGAAACTTGATAATCGAAGGAAAAATCTTTACATGGTCCGAGATTCCATCTCGGAGGCACGTGTCTCCCGTGAAGAAAGTCGTAAGCATTCAGGTTTGTGCGGGATTTTTCTCATAATTTTAAGTTTCCCGTGCGAGATGCAAGCAGGATACCTGCCGAATTCATGTTGTGGCCAAAAGGCATAATTCAACGTTGACAGTCGTTGTGGTCTAAATTCAAACAAGTGCTTTTAGCATAAGAAAACTTCCTAGAAAACAGAGTCATCTCTAAGATTTTTTGACCTGTGAAATTGAAAAAAAAAAGAAAAGAAAAAGAAAGATCGAAAAGATTTTCCCTCGTTAGTTTCTTTCGTTGTATTATTTGTTCTCTCTTTTTCTCTTTCTGTCTTTGCAATCCTTTTTTTAGATAAACGACAAATACGTATGGATAGTTTGCTGTTGATTTTATTTCCATAAAATTAAGAGTCACGTCGCCTACCTGAGATTGTCACATTACAGTAGCGTAGTTTGAATTTCAAGACTCTAGAAATCTTTGTTGACTATCCTTATTAAGAAGCCCGAGTTGTAGTGTAAGAAACAGGAAATGAACTTATTGTGAAAATTGTCTGTGAAATCTTGCAGCTATAATCATTAATTTGATGTTTGTTTTTTGAAATAAAGATAAAACCATTTAAATAAAGGAAAAAAATATGTTTATTAGATGTTGAAGTATTTGCAAATTTTTTAAATCTTATTTTAATATTAAATTATTTTTAAATAATTTACTTATCAAATATTAATAATTTTATAAATAATAAAAAATAAAATATGATTATTTAAAATATCTATATCTATATATTTAAGTTAAAGGAATATAGGAACATAACTAAATTTAAACAAAAAGAAGAATTAAACAAAAAAATGGAATTATTATATTATTTTTTTAAAAATGTTTGTATTTTAGTAATAAAATCAAAGAATAATTATTCAGTGTTAAATAAAATAACGAATATTAAAATAATTTACGTAATAAGAAATACATCATCGTTCAAATAATAAAAGTAAACAAATAATAAATAATAAAAGTTTTATTCGACAATATTTAAAATATTCTATAGATATGTTACGTGATTACGTGTTCGTGGTATAACAGCATGGTTCAAACTCAGCCGCTACGTGTATACCGCTTGACAACATAACTGACATAGTGGTTAGAGAGGAGAACCTAGCCTTAACCGTGAGTCGAGTCTATCATAAACCAGTATGCGGACACGTAGTATCTACGTACTTATGTTTATTGGAGAACCGTGCGTGCAATTGTGGCGAATTGTACAGGTGTTATAGACCGATGATATAGAAGTTGTGCTTTTTTCGTTGTACTGTTTAGTTTTACGTATTTGAAATTCATAAATTTATTCCCTATATAATTTTCCTTTTTTTGCAGTGTCTTCCTTTTCTAGGTTTTTTTAATACTGAAGAATCATAAATTTCATATTTATAACAATATGTATAATTGTAAATTATTTAAATAATGTCAATTATTTTAATAACCGACTTCTACCCAAATCGTTTATCAATTATCTTCAATAAAAACGAGGGCAAGTTCGCAGAGGATCGTCGCGTCGTGTGAATGAAAAACTTGCACTGCGCACGCGCAATCGCATTTGCACGCGTTGCCGCAAAAAAGGAGAAAAATATATGGAAAATATCAAGCAACTGGTGGTAGGAAAAGATTATACATACACGAGAAAGAGGATAGAAAAAAGAAAAAGGAACGGAGACGATACAATCAGGATAAAACGCGTCTCTGTTAAAAAGAGACGCGAACTCGATGAGGGTGGGAACCGGTACGAGGAGAAGAGCAAGGGGTGTCTCGCACGCTTCAGCACACGTACGATGCTCCGTTACGCGCATGCGCTATCCCGCGAGCGGTTTCCATCTCCACCGACGGGCCCCGCGCATTGCTAAAGCGATCAAATAATCTGGATGGGTTGTATACCATGCGAGGAGCGTTTAGTGGGAGAAGGAGGGCCTGCCGACCGAGCAATAAAGTGGGGATTAAATCTGCCCGCGGTGGGGATGAAACTCGGGGCCCGGCTTAGCGAAGAGGCAACGGAGTCTCAGTCGTTCACCAGAGATCGGTCGTTCATGTGTGCTACTTGATCTGCGGTCCCTGTCCAGGATAACTGTAAATCCGCGACAAAGAAAGAGAGAGACAGTAAAGAAAGGAAGAGATAGAGTAAAAGACAGACCTTGGACTGACCGCAAACAGAGTAGCTAATCGATCTCTGAACTTCGCGAACATCGTGTATGATCGTAAACAGTGACTATTGGAACAGTGATCCAAGAAAAACTTCGTTTTGTTAATATTATTCGTATTATTAACAATATCCGTTTCATTGCAGATTTTTTCTCTCTCTCTCTCAAAATGAATTTTAATAGAGAATGCTATGCCTAACTTGCATTCGGATCATTGACATTGGACGAACATTTGGGATTCTGTTGTACCGAAAGTGATAAACGTTTGCCGCAATCGCAGTTTTTAAAACGGACAGTGATTATTAACTTCGAAAAGACTCGAGAAGTGATTATTTGTGCGATTGATGGTTCTGAGGAATGCTATTGAAATCGGACGTGGGAATGGTGGCGTGAAACAACAAAGCAAAAGTCACGTTAGCACGCGTAAACGTACGTCAGGATGCCAAAAATCTTCCTGATCAAAAATCGGCTGCATCAGCAGCAACTGAGGTTGCTGGAAGCGCAGCACCTTGGAAAAAGCCCGCCACCCTGTAGTGGTAAAGAAAGTCCTCTTGGCAGTGCCGAACCTCTCAGTCTTATTGTGAATAAACATCAATGTAAGTTTTTTTTTTAGATTAATTAAATAATAATCTCAACAATCAAGAGAATTTTCTAGATTACCGTAAAAAGAATATACTATTATTTCAATCGAACATTTCACCATCAAGTAATTCACTTTGAATTAGAGAATAAATGATACAAATTTTTTTTTCAAATCTTATTTTAATTGAGAAATTATTTTTAAAATACAGTACATCAGTACATCAGTATCCATCAGTCGATGCTTTCAAATACAACGTAACATGGGTCACAAATGATCCACAAATTATTCGACGTGTTACCAATCTTTCATTCTAAAATATAATAATAGCATGATCACGAATCATCCGATGATTATTACCAATAATCAATCGACATTTTAAAATAAATTTCGATGCATTATGAATCACGAATAACTGATTCGGAATCAATTTATTTAAGCATTAAATCAGATTTAATTTCACAATGTGTATAGTTTGATAATCAATATATATATATATAAATTGAAGAGACATTGAAAAATTATAATAATTTTAAAAAAAAAACAATAATTTGTAACAATTTTACCAGCTCGCGATAAGAAGATTCGCTGCAAAGATTGTAAAGCAGGTTTCGGCCGGTTCATTAAAATTCTCTGTTTCCTTCGACTTGGTAAGACTCCTTTCTTGCACTTGACTGTCCTAAGAAAGAAAAGAAAAAAAAATGCGCGCGCGAGAATATTTTAGGCCAGGCTGCAGGTGCAAACAAGAGTCGTGTGCACAGGTGCCGTTGCAATTTAGAAGTGCATTTGCAAATTTGATTTGTAACGCTGTCATTATCTTTTCGCATTTTATATAACGTGTCATTGTTCCACAATCTATTACATTAACGTCGGGAAGTTGAATTTTTTTTCAACTGTTTAATTTGATCACGTAAGAAAAATTGAGAAAAAACGCTTTACGAAATTCAATCGCAAAATTAGTAATAATTTCGTGTTTGAAAAGATAGTTAAAGTAAAAAAAAAGCGATAATTTATAGATTATATAACGTGTGACGTTTGTCAATCAACGGATCATTTCTTTTTTTAAAATCAACGGTATATAGCGCATAACTATATGTAAATACATTTTTCACTTATAACGTTATTTCTATGAAGAAATAAATTTGCTTATCATTTCATTTTTTATCATTTTTCAATTAAATCATTTAAAGCAAAAAAACGATATTCGAATGTTTCGTTTTTTTCTATCATTATTATTATTTCTATTTCATTATTATTCATCATTATTCTATCATTGAACGTCATGAAAATATAAATAACAAATAAGGAAACTATTCGATATTTTAAATTTCCAAATGATTTCAAAATGATTTTAGATTATCTATCTAAATCTGATAATGTAGTAAATAATGTCATTTTAACATCATTTCTTTGTTGAATAATGTAATAACGAATAATGGATAAAAGAAACAAAATTAGTCGGTATTTTGAGTTTCCATGTACAAAATCGGAGGCTGATTTTAGGTTATGTAATTCATTGAAAGACAGGTTAATTGAGTGTTTAGCCTGAGGCGCCTATTCGCAGGCATAACGCGCGATGGTAGTCTGACGCGATTCTTTTACAACGGTATAGTGAGTAGACAGAACGATGAAGTTGGTCCTAAACTGGTTTAGAAAAATGACTCGAACCGGTTCCTCGTTTTTCGTCGCCCCTTCCATTTTTTTTTCTTCTTTCTCTATTGCTGCAGACACGGTCGATCGTTTCGAGAGCTCGATGTCGATGGCCTCGTATCACGTACCGCAGGTGCAAATTTACTTTCCCACAATGGTTATTCATTAACCATCTCGTATTATCAATCGAAACGTACAAAGCTCGAAAACTTATTGTCGATGAGTTTTTATTTTTGAAAAAAATATCTTTTAATAATAATCGAAAAGAATTAGAAGAATTTGACCAGTTTTATTTTATTTAGTAAATGCGCGCACATGATTATCGGTTATATAAATTGAATTGCTAAGCTGATTCGATAAGTAGCAATTATCACCATCCATCACGCAGCTGTAAATTTGCAACCGTATCTTTGGTGAAATATTAATTTAATGGAATAATAAAGGCTAGTCAGATAAGATTGGAATGAGATAAGCAGACGTTCGTTATTTTATTATGTGAAAACGTATTATGTTAATTTATCAGTGTTTAATCGGAATCTTCTCTATTTAGGATTCCTTTTTTCATATTTAATTATCGGTCATTGCCAATGTCAACATATAATATATAGTATGTGACGAATATATTTGACTATAGTTGAAATATCACAAACTATAGTTACCGTATTTGATCATAGTCAACGTTCGTATAATTAATATTGTAAATATCTATGATGTGATTGTTTAATTATATGAAAAAAATTGTAACGTTTTTATTATTTTTCCGTTTTGCAATATTTCAATAGATATTGTTATATTAATATTACGATAAAAAATTTAATCAAGTTATTAATATTAATTTTATCAATATTGGGCACTACGAATTGTTCAAAAACTTTCGAATTGCTGAAAACGAGATTATATTATTTTTTTAGAAAATAAAATAATGTGATATTTATTTCTCTTATAATTCGAAGAATTATGAAAATATCATTATACTTATTTGCATGGGCTACGAAAGTCATTTCAACCTCATTTCAACTTTCTAGATAAAAAGCATTACAAGTAGAAAATGATAGTTAACGAAAGACGAAGATGGATCGAAAACTTAAACATTTCAAGAGATTTATGTGTATTGCTTCGGTGTGAAATTACTCGCTTCATCGAGTCTAAGGGACTTCTCCTTTTATGGTGGGGATGAAAACATAATGTTTCAGCATGTAATGAAGAAATAAGAAAGAAAGAATACTTGTCGCTTATATTAATATATTACTATTTATATAATTAAAACCGATTAAAACAAAATATATACAGATATAGCAATATAAGAGAATTATATATATATATATATATATTAGAGCAT
The DNA here is from genome assembly GCF_029169275.1 of Apis cerana. Taxonomy (NCBI): domain Eukaryota; kingdom Metazoa; phylum Arthropoda; class Insecta; order Hymenoptera; family Apidae; genus Apis; species Apis cerana. Next base: position 3,120,177 of record NC_083867.1, on the reverse strand, counting down.
ATGATAAATCTATTTGTTTCGCAAAAAAATTCATTTTAAATTGAAATTTATTTTAAGTAGATTATGAAAGAATCACACAGATTAATTATCGATGATACAATGCAATTGTTTCATCTTCGTAGTTACATCGATGTCCCGTTAATAGCACAAGATAAAGAATCCATTGAATATTAATAATTGAATAAAGTCTACGTACTTTGTATCTAGATTTATTGCGTCTATTCATTGGATGAGATTCAATAATTTATCGAAGCGACAATCTTTGCTGATGCATCGATTGCGTCCGCGTGACTGCGAAAGTATTCAATTCGTATTCGATTTTTCTCTATACACATTCATTATTTAGTGGCACAATGTCTTCGAACGCGGCACTTCCACGTTCATGTGCGGAGACATCGACGCCCGCATAAGCGAGACGCCGCGATACTTTTTATGCGTTTCAGCATTAGCATAATTCACCTGCATTATTATACGCGAATAATGTGACATCGTGATTATTCTATTGATTGTATGTAATACGATATATTCAACTATTTTTAAACTTTGTGTATTAAGAATATTATTCAGTGCTTATTAAAAGGATTGTCATATCGTACGTATATCATTTTTCAGATTTTTACGAATTCAAAATTTACTTCTCTTACATCTTTAATACTTGCAATTTAATCTTCGAAAAATCTCATTCTCTAAAAATTCAACATTACATCTCGTAAATAATACGGGGGAAAAGGATTTTCAATTATTTTTATCAATATTTTATCAACGTATCATTGATTATCATTGATATCTGAAATAATAATTTAATAATATATAGAATTTTATTCTATCGTTGAACAAGTTGAAATAAAGAAATTCAAGAAAACTATATATATTTACTCATTCAGAATAATTGTTTTTGGGCGCGTTTTACTCATTACGATTCAATTTGGTCACGCATGCGTTACGCGATGTTGCGCAACCCTCGCGCCCGTTACAATAAGAATTTTCAAGTTTCGCACGGTTCTCGTACGTATTGCGCAACACTCGAGAACGCTCACGATCGTCAATGTCTGTAATTCCACGACGGCCAAGGCGAGCCTCGTGTACCGATGTAGAGAATCCTGTGTCGGGTCGAGAACAGATTGAGAGAGAGGGGAACAGAAGGACGTAGCTGGTTCGCAGTCGTAAATAGAAAAGTGACCGAGAGGAAGGAACATTCCACGAATCATAGAATTATTCTTATCGAGCATTTGTTACTTGTGGGAAGATTTATCGTCGACTACGGAAACTAGATGGACGATAAAGGAAATGGCGAAGATATACTTACATTCTCGCTTATGAATCATTGGAAGTAATGACTTAAAATTAATAGAATGATTTTTGAAATGTACACATAAAGTAAATTATTATTCTAATATATGATACATAATATTATATTGGCACGATAAAATATTTTTGTCGCACATTATTATTCGTTATATTATTATTATAGTAAGTTAAATTGGTAATTAGTTTATGAATGATAGTAGAGTTTAAATTATGATATGAATTCAATAATTTCTTTTTTAAATGTTGTTTATTTATTTTGGCAATTTAGGTGATTCATTTTTCTATGAAACAAATGTGTTAAAAGATTAAATTAACATTACTTTGTTTCAATTTATTTTTATTAAGTTATTAAGTTAGTTTAAAAATTCTGTCTCGAATTAACACGTTAGATATTATCATCATTTTATTTACTTATTAAACGCAAGTCATAGAATACGTTAAATTCAATTCGATTAACCTTGTGCTTGTTTAATTTTCAAAAATCTTACAACTTTCATTGAAAAAAAGTGGAAAAAAATTAAACAGAAAATTGCTTGATTTAATACTTTACGCGATAAGTAAATAACAAAAGGTATTAATATATTAATGATTTTATTGAAAATACGAATTTTTGATCAGTGTATCTATTTGTAATTATATTTAAAAATATTCAATGAAAAAAAATAATTTTAATAACGATAACAATATTATTTTATTGATGAATTTTACAAGAAATATAATAAAAGGGAAAAAATGACTCAACGAGTCAACATGGTCTTTTGCTATTTTGAACGAAGTTAAACGCGGTACTATTTAAAATTGTGTCACTTTCCAAAGGTAGCGTATTCACAGTCTAGTCTGCATGCTCGTGATGGAATAGGCGAACACGTTGCACCAGTCAGAGGCGACGTTCGGTTGTCGTTGACACATAGGTTATCGCGCACCTGTGCCAAAGACTAGTACACCAGGATGTGCAGTCATTGTGACGAATTACAATGCACTGCTCGCAGTGTTCATCATGCGTGCATTTCACGCGTGTGCGTGTCCTTACCTGTGTGTACTGGTATGTGGGTATTAGACGTATAGGTTTCCTCTAGCGATGGGAACGACAACCGTTCATCGATATTTTGAAAAACTCATCAATACGTTTTAATAATCTAAGCATCGTCTTCACTGCTAAATTTTTATTGAAATTTATTTGCAATTTTTAATTTTTTACGATAAATTATAACAACGTAGAAATAGATATGATATAAAATATTCGATTCATAGAAATCGATAAAAAATCAGTAAATCAGAAAATATTAATCACTCATTGTGATACCTGAATATTAATAATCTATAATTCCATAAATTTTAATCTATAAATAAAGTCACAAATGTGTGTAATTCGCTTGAAAACACAATAAGATAGACTTTATTTTATAATTTTTAAATACACGAATTTAACACGGGCTAAAAATAACTCTATTTGCTCGAACGTTCGACTGTTAATACCCCCATTTTACTCCACTTTCCCCTGCTTATCATCCTGAAAGTATTAAATAGTCAAAAACAATCGGGTACTGTATGAGAAAAGTAGAATTAGCAATGGTAGTCCATCCGCAAGGACTCTGTGGCGGTCGCAACAGATTTATCGAGCCGAGCATTTTCTGCACTTGGCCCCTTTGCTTCGAAAGAATTTCGGTCACGGCCCTCTTGCGCCATTAGCCTCCGCGGCACGGTAGTCGTTAATGCGGCTGTTCTCTGCGCGGAGACTCTTGGCATCATGTGCGTGTGTGACGGACGTCGGTGAACAGGTGCTTGTGTGTGCACTAGCCAGACGTACATCGTACTTTTCTGTTCTTCTACCTGCTTACACCGCTTTCGACCACGAGAGCTGAACCTGTTCTCCGCACGGCCAGAGGTCCACGTCGTGTCGTTTCAAAGCCAACCGACGCGACATATCTCTCCCCTGGCATTCATTCCGTTCACTGGCATCTCCCCTCGAGATGTTGTATATGCTCGTACCTCTGATTATCTTCGTTAGTCGTTTTGGTTGGTTAATTAGAATTTACATTCATGATTAAGCTCGATAATGAGATTCGTTTTTTTTTTAAAGAATATTAATAAGTAATGAATTATCTGATAAAAATGAATACGAAATAATTAGTATATGATTAGAGACGTCAGTTGATATTTTTTGTTTATAAAAAATTAGTATTGGAAGTATTGGAAGACTGCATGGTTGCAAGCATGCCTGCAAAGAATATTTGTTGTGCAATTTTATATTTCTATAAGTATTATATATTTCTGCAAAAAATGGAATTAAAAAATGGAATTTAAATAGAGATTTATTTCACTCTGTAAATCTAGTAATATTTTTTTTAAATATTGATAACTTTGTTATAGATATATTCTTGGATTATATCTGTCCTGTAGTTCTCTGTAAATTTACATTTTTCTATTAATAAATCTAATTACTATATAAAGCTGCATATTTTACGAAATTAAATTTCTTTAGTGCGCAACTTGGTTGAAAATTGAAAATAGAAATTAATACGTATCTTCTTAGAAAACCTAATGTTCATAATATTTACTTGAGTAAACTCAGAGCTCGGAATTGACCGCAAGCAAGAAACGAAATTCGAGCCTCGTTTTATCTTTGTCAATAATATAAGTAGAAAACGACAGCGAAAGATTCAACGAAAGACGAAGAGGGACTGAAAGTTCAAGCGTTTAAAAAAAATTATGATGCTTTGTTCGGTGTGAAATTATTCGCTTCACTGAGTCCAAGAGGACTAATTCTTAGAATAGAGAAAAATAAAATATTTTCTCGGATAGTTTTTGTTTGGAAACATTTCTATATTTGTATTTCAATTTATTAATAAGTAATAGTCAAAATATCTTAATAAATTTTTATTATTATTTTGAAGATATTCATGCACTATTTTTAAAAATATAGAAACTAAAATTATATACATAGTAGCATATAGTATATGTACATAGTAGCATATAATTCACAAATCTTTTATTTTAATCTTTTACCACTCGTATCAAAGTGAAATATATTATAAACTAGAGGAACATTAGCAGGTTCATGAAATGTTTTGTAATATAATAATAAAAATATTTATATTTTTTATAACTTAACATTTTAAAATCTATTTTAAAAAAATTTAAAAAAAAGAAGTTAAAAGAAAAATTCATCGTAGAATTAAATAACGCTTAACTTCTTCAGAAGTTTATTTTTTCAAGGCAGATGCATGGTTGCACCTGTAACTAATCAGTTTCGTTTGTTTTGAATCTACGTGCAATGCTGTTCTTCCATTGTCTTTTATACTAAACAGATATTTTGAATCCGTGTCTTTCTGTATATTTTTTGTAAAATCATTTAAAAAAAAAAAGATATATAACAATTTTTTTTCAAAACTTTATATATTAATAAGTTTGATTTAATTTTATTCAAAAATATATTTAATATTATGACAACCAATTAATTTCAAATATAACCATGAATCAAAAAACTCACTGTAAAAAATCAAGAATATATTTTTCATGCATAAAAAAATTTAATATTAAATTTTAATATTAAAAAAATAAAAAATAAATAATTAAAAAAAATTTTTTAAATATATAAATAAATAAATACAAACAAGTAAATATTAAATGTAATAATAGTTAATGGATATTAGTATTATAATACTTTCTCTCTTTATAAATAAGTATATTATATATAAATCATTGAAATTGATCAATTGATGATGATAAAATCTTGAAAATTTTCTAAAACAACTTATGAAACGAAACGATCAGAAACTGTAAAGAACAAGCAGGTGCATTCGTGAAAGAAAGAGCAAAATAAAATGAAATTTTAACCGAACTGTAAAACTGTTTTTTTTTGCGGCATTCATTTCCATCTACGATTGAAAAAAATAATATTCCATGAGAGGAATCGGGTTGCATTCGCGACTCGTGTTATTACGTTCAACAAACACTGTAATTAGGAAGCCATCGCACGTCAAGCTGATCGCGATCTTCCATCCAAGCACACGAATATCATGACATCTTGGTTAAGTATTATTCTTGGTAATATACGAATATATGATATAAATGAAAATTTAAAATTCGAAAATTACATGTGTGCAAATTTTATTATTCCCGATATAATTTCGGATAATATTTATATAAGGACATGAATGAAAATTTTAGAAATGAATCGAAATTTAATTTTTATTTTAAATTCTCGAGTTGAAATTTTTTTAAATTCTCCGAAATTTTAAAAAAATCCAGATCCAGAATTACTATCTTTTTTTTTTATTTGAAAAGAATACTAATCAATAGTTTAACAATAATCATTCTTTTATAAAAAAATTCAATTTTTATATAAAATTTATAAATTAATGACTGAAAATTGATGGTTAAAAATTATTAAATTATTTATGCCTGGAATTAAATGCGTATTAGTGTATTTATGTCAATTTTACATAAATTATTAGTAGATTTAATATTCATAGTCTCTTCGATCTAAAAAAAATTGTTTATATTCTATAAATGAAATTTATATATTGTAATATAGAATTAATATAAAATCTAAAAACATAAAATTTTTGAAATAACAAAGAATAATTTTAACAATTATAAAAATCAATTATATGTAAATTTTAAAAATTAATTTTGTATATTATATTATATTACTAAACATGTAGATATTATAATTGTAAAAAATTAAAATTATCACCAAGATTTTTTTACTTATTTATTATTTTGTAATTTTTTAATCAAAATACACCTTTTTTTCAAAAATAAACATTTTTCCAAATACTTTTGATTCAAATGTTTCGAGCTGTAACAAAACATTGCGACGTAAGCGTGACTCGTTGCTGCGATTTTGCGATAACTAATGTGCGAAACGATTGTGACTGACAGGAAAGAAAAAGAGGGGAAAATTTTCCACTTTGGAATATTGAAATTATCGTCCGGTCGAATAACGCGAGACAGCATCGTACCGGTTTTTCCTGCGCGTTTCTTGTAAATCGTTACGCTGAGAGGTGGAACACACCGATTAACGTTATGTATGTTTTCCGTATGCGTCGGTACAACGAATGTCAAGGCTTCACGTAGATCTCGAAAACATGTTTCACGCGTACGTCCAATTCGATGCGACTATGCGCTTTAATCGATAGAAAAAAAGTAAGCAAAAAATGAAAACTGGCTAGGCTATTTGCATCCTATTATAACGAAAGACTATTTTGTGTTATGCTAATATGAACTTTGTTTATTCATGAAGAAGATTTTTCCAATGTGCTATGATGATACTTTTAGCACATGCTAAAGATGGATATTTTTGCATTTTTTATCTTATGTTCTCGATATATAGAATATATATATATATATATAGTGTAAAATTATATATTATTTAATTATGTTGATAAACAAATTTTAATGAAATATCAACATATTTGTAGAAGCATCAAATGCGATAATTACAATTCTGTTTCATGTGAAATTGCTTATTTCACTGGATGCCCTTCTTGATTAATATATTCTATCTATTTTTCGATGTATCTTTTTAAGTAAAATTACGTAAAATTAAAAAGCTCACATAAACTTTCTAGAAATTTAGAAATAGTTTAATTTATTTATTCTAAAAAAAAACGACACAAGGAAAATAAAAAAAAAATGTTTTTTCGAACATTTCGAAATACATATTAGATACAATTCTTTAAATGGTGAGGATGAATAGTGAGTGAAAAAAATTCACAAGAAAAATTCAAGCATATGAATAAAATATTCATTAGTAAATCTATTAACGAAGGAGATAGGCGTTTCAAGAATTATCGGCACTATCGCATTTTTAGTTCACACTTAAAACTTATTTTCACTTCTTAACGAGAGTGAGAATAAGTCTAAGTGAAACAAAAAAAGGATATCGATATTCGACTTTTCGTTGACGCAGTATGTGAAAAAAAAATTCTTAAGCAGTTTCACGAAATAGCGAGAATCAATCTACTATCGAAATGTACAGATTTCTTAAACGAAATACAAATTGAAAAAATAACGATTTTCAATTTTTGGAATCATCAATATTTCTGTTATTCAAACTATCTTATCCTCTAACATATTGTGTATCAAATAAACGAAATTCCATTCTATTGAAGTATTATTGTGTATTAAAATTATTAACTAGGAATCTCATGATTTTCGAACGATAGCATTGTTCTACATTTTCTCATCGCGATTTTTCACCGAGGTCAAGCGCGAAATATGATCTGCCTTGATCTTCCGTTCCGCACTGCTAGAAAGGTTGTTCTCCGCGAGAGGAGAGATACGTTAGAGGGAGAAACGTTGTGTTCGGAGAAGAATTAACGGACGACAGGAGGAGGGACACTCGTGTGCGCGCCTCCATTACGTAAGGCAACCGTATAGCTGCGTGTGCAGTGTCACCTTGCTGTTCGCGATGCTTCGACCCACGCACGGTACCGCTACGCAAACGCTACATAGATATACGGCGTAGCTAGCCGTCTTTGTCCACAAAAGATCTTCCTTTTCCGATTTTGTTTTTCATATTTCGCCTATCACTTATTTATCTCTGAAGAGACAAAAATTTGTTTTTTCTTATATTATCCTATTGAAAGTGTAGCACTGTTTTCATTTTTTTCTTTTCTTTCTTCGAACAATTAATATTTAAAATTTTAATCTTATTTCATTTCAGTATACTTGTTCTTCGTATGATTCAAATTAAGAATATGATAATGTATGATATAATGATTAAAATTAATTTTCAGAATGCAATGTCGTATTTTAATAGTAATAGTAACGTATAATATATAATAATAGAATAGATAATAGTAGAAAAATTATAACATTAATAGTTTTAGAACCAACTTTATCTGTCGCAAAATGTACATTTTAATTTTAATTCGTATATACTATTTTGAAATGAGTGGGTAGTTTTTATATTCTATTAAAATATAAAAAAATGATATTTGTAACGATAATATACATTAAAATTATTATAATATATCGAAATTATATATATAAAATATTCAATCTATTTTCAGTGTCTAAGAAATAAGAGATGAAAAACAGAATATAATCTTCTTCCATGCTTATTGCGTTTCAATTAAATGAAACATAAATATTTAATTTACATACAGTAATAAATATTTGCCCATGATTTATAAATTAAATTGAATTGATATGTTCGAACAGAGATTTATTTAATATCTTAGCTTTCTATTTATTTATTTGTTTCACTTTATTTCAAATTTTCTCCAACTCTATTCAGTCGCCAACTTATACTCGACACACGTGCATGACCAATAAGGTGTGACTGTTGAAAAGAATGCGTACCGCGAATAACAACGCGATCGACATTGTTCCGATGCCTTGCATCAAATCCGTGACAACCGGTCGACGCGACGACTATGATTCAGACGCGATGATTTGTGCATCGTTTTTATTATAATCGTAAATTGTATATGACGATTCGCGCTAATTATGAATGCTTTACGTGTTTCGTGAATCACGTGTCATTAAGAAAGCCTTCTCATAAAGGGCTTTCAGAAAATTAAGGAAACTAAACGATGTCACGCATTAAAATGCTATTAAGTGCTATTTTTTGGAAATTATTTTAATGTAAAATTTCTTGGAAGCTAATATAATTATAGTAATAAAATTATCCTATCTTAGAAACGAATGATGTTTGAATATTTGATAGTGTAATTGGATAACGAAGCTTGAAAATAAATATTTAAAGATGTATAAATTTTTCAGAATTTTTTACATGATATAAATTTCCAAGAGACATACCGAATCTGAAAGATCTCACTCGATGTATCACTCGTTCATGGAATTAACACTATGTTTGTTTTGTAGAAATATATAAATGAAATTGATTTATTCTCGAACACTGGCACTATTTATTTAATATTAATTAGACAATTGAAAGCTAGTATCAGCTCATTTTTTTAATCGATGTTAAATTCGCGTGGAATAAAATCTAAAAATAATCATTAAATAAATCATTTAGAAAATTAAAAATTTTCATTTGCAAATTAAAATTTATAAATTATAATTGACTCTTGTCAAATCAGATCCATGTGTAAAATTTCTTCAAATTAAATCAAAATCATCTAAAAGATTAGCATTGACTTAATAATAGCTTTTTTCAAAGTAATTGCTTTTGGATCGTTGCAACAGACATAACTGATAAGCAAATCTATTGCCTTATTTCGACCAAGACCTTGACTAATACAAATCGCAATGGTGCGCATTCAAAGTACAAAGTATACGAAGGCTATCGATCTCTCGGCGGACAGGATGAGAAACGAATAAATCGGCCGGTGAAAGACAAATTCACCGTATTGTTTGGCCGCGTTATAATGTCCGTGTGAACGCAATAAACGATAAACGAATAGCGTGCAAGCGGTGAAGGTTCGTAGCTCTGCGAGTAGCCAAAAGGAAAGGAAAGGAAAAACTGGAGAAAAAAAGGATCCAAGGAGTGGTCGGACCGTAAGTAGGTCGGCTAAGTCGAGGCGTTTCGTTCGATTGAGCGGACAACCAGCCACGAAGCCGACGTGAGGCCAATGGCTGACGAGTCGTCGCTTCTCCCGCCGGAATACGTTATTTCAAATCTGGTTCCATCCTTTTGATCGAACGTTTATTCGTGTTGGGATACGAATTTTAATTCGGATTAGAACTTTTTCTAATTGCTCGTGAGAATATTTTTTTGTAAATCGACAATGCGTTGAGAGTGATAGTCAATTATTTAATTAATTATAGAGAGTGACTACTATGACTCTTAACGCGATGTCTATTTGTGAAGAATATTTCGAAAACAATTTATGAGAAACTTGCATGAGGTTTATAATTTTTATTTATTATTATCATTCTTATGAGGTTTCTTATGAGGTGGAAAATCATTGTTTCATTTTGAATTGAATTTGTTCTTTTTTTTTTTAATAAGTATGAATTTTTATATTGTCGTAAGAATAAACAAAATTCATATTTATTTTACAGGTATTTATAGGTTTGAAAAACACAATATAATTTGCATTCAAAATGTTACACTTTTTTTAAAAAAAAAGATCAAATATCGAATATTTTCCTTCAAAGCAGAAGTTATTGTAACTTTAAGAGTACTTTTAAAAATAATGCAATTTAAAAATTTAATTCGAAACGGGATTTTAGATTTAAATCGATAATCAATAGCATTAGTATCGATTACTAGTAACAGAATTGATTCGAAAAAAAATATATACGACGTCACCTCGTTCGTCATCGTAGATTCTTCAACCCGTTACTTTTTAACATTAAGCCTCGTGGGGCAGTCGAACGTTCTCGCTTGCCTTGGACCATATCTTTATAGCGATCGAGTTCGCAGGGTCCTCATTTAAAATGGAACTGTCTACGCAGTACGCTCGCTGAAGCGTTATTATCGTAGTATCTTCGTTGTATCTTTCGGCTTCTACGATCAGGGATATTCGTGCAAGATGCAACGAAATCAGGATCGACAATGAGAATTAGAATAAATCATCGCGCATAGTACATTGCACAGCAGTGACGCGCGCATCTCAATGTCAAACCCGATCTTCGTACGATAATTTTTGTTAGTGTCTTTGATCCGTTTTTCTTTATCGACTCTCTTATTCATTACGATTTTCATTATTCATTAATCTTCCATGATTGCATATCGCTTTTATTTATTTCCACTCCATACAAATTTTTTAATCGTTAAAAATTGGAATACAGACTTTTATATTTAATTTGATATAAAAGAAACTTACTTAGAGAGTATTGCGTAGAATCAAAGTAGATTTTTTTATCGGATTTTTTTCACTTCAAATCGATATAAGTTTAGATTATTCAAAAGTTGAATATTGCATATTTTATGATAGAACGTTTTGCATCGTGTTAATTTAATATAAAAGAAGAAACGTTACGAGGGTGTTGCGTACGGTCAAGGCTCGAACAGCTATCAGATCTTTCTCGTTCACCGAGACTCCGTCCAAGCTTCGTAACCGGTCTCCTCCTCCACCTCCTCCTTCTTTCCCCTTCTCCTTCTCCTTTCCCCCTCCCTCTCTCCCCTCCATGAAGCCTCGATTCGCGATAAGGATTCGAAGCGACTGGATCCTCTGTACAGCTAAATTGCTCGAAAACTCGCAACACGTAAAGTCGAATGGCCATCGCTAGTCTCTCTCTCTCTCGGCAGAGAGCTCATTCCTGCCGAAGTAGACTCGAAGTACCGGTTCTTGTTTCTTTTTTTCCCTCTCTTGTAGCCTCTCTTTCTTCCTCTCCCTGTCGAGACAAATGAAAAGAAGGCAAGCGATGGATGGAAAGAGAAGAAGAGATAGGGACTTCCTTCGGGGAGAGAAGAAGCGACTCGAAGAAGCGAGACGAAGAAAAAGATCGGTACACCGGTCACGAAGCTTGCGCAGGTATTTATAGCACGGCCCCGGACCTGTTCGAGGGATTTGGTCGGAGAATCTCACGTACACCGGTCGATTCTTTTCTACCCGAAGGTTGCTCAACCGTGGACGGAACCGCCATTTTGGTTACTTTTAAGCGCGAGATCTGTCGTTACCTTCGGGTTGGATGTGTGACGCAACATATTGCGTAAAAACGCGTCGTTAGAAGCGTTCTCTAAACGGTTGGCCCACGGTCTTTGATATTATACCGTGAAATCTCACTGATCGTGGAGACATGTTTCGCCCGAGGGACGAGGCTTTCGCGAATGGCGAGGATGAAGGTCATTGAAAATACTAATGATCGTTGAAAAATATCGTATACCTTCTCTTAGAAAATTTATCGTATATATTTATTTCAGATCCGAGAGAAATAAAGCAGGAATGGAAACCTCGTTCATTAATAAAAAATAATTTTCTACGAATCAAATTGTTTTTAAAATCATTCATTAAAAAGGACATCTTACTCTTGAATATTTACATTAAAATCAAATATTTTCTTACATCTATCTTACATATATCTAATCTAAGTTAAAATTATTGCAAAACATTGCTTTTATACATGTTTATTCTAAATATAGAACATCGGAGATCAAAATTATATCGATGCTTGAATATTTGTGTAAATATTTCAGCAATTACATAATTGATTCCTAATTGACCGATCATAAGCCAATAGAATCAAATCGTTGGATACTTCGATCGTTGAAAGAGTGATTAAAAGCGAGGAGCGGAAATGGCTTTCCTCGTGACTGGTCCCATACTCGGCGCGCACGTGCTCGCAAAAAGCGGCGTGTCCTCGCGGTCGGTTTCCTGGTTTACGCTCGAATGGCTTCGCCGGCCGACACGATGTCCTCGTGCTCCATTCGCGAAACAGAGTCGGTGTCAAAGTCAAGAGAACGCAGACGCAAGCGGGCCTCCGATAATGGAAACAGAAATTACTAAACGCGTCCCACCGATCAAACGATTCGTGACTGCGTGTAATTGCCTTCCACGTCCTTGGAGGGCGCTCCTCGCGCTCGCGTTTACCCGTCATAAACATGATCGTCGAACGATAGAAAGTTGCACGAATACCGAAACGCGTAAACTCTTTTTAACTTGTACTTCCAAGGTTATTGTTATTTGATATCGAGAATGAAATGAAATAGGGAGTTAATTAAAGAATTTGTCAAGATATTATTATTATTAAGTTAGGTTAGATTATATAAATTAGATATTACGTTAAATTAAATATTAGGTATTAAAAATATTAAATACAATCTTTTGTAGAACTTATATGTTAGAGATATTAGATGTATTGAGAAAGTAGTAATTTATAGTATAATAATTTTCTCGACTTCATAAGTGAATTAATTTACTGTATTTATATATATATATATATTTGCAGAAAATTTACGAATATTATAATTTTATTATTTATATAATAGATAATATTACGTTATGATTCAAAGTTTGATGAAGTTTTAAAACTGATATACACAATTTATACTTTCTCATATTCGCAATAAGATTAATAAAACATTTTAATATTTGTAACAAATTGTTATAAGTGAATCAATTTACTGTATTTATATATATATATATATATATATATATATTTGCAGAAAATTTACGAATATTATAATTTTATTATTTATATAATAGATAATATTACGTTATGATTCAAAGTTTGATGAAGTTTTAAAACTGATATACACAATTTATACTTTCTCATATTCGCAATAAGATTAATAAAACATTTTAATATTTGTAACAAATTCTTGTTAGTTTAAACGAATTTATTTATAATTATTTTAATTCTTTTGCGTGCAATTTTCATTTTCTCGAACAAAAGTTCGCCAACGGTTTTCTCGTGAAACTATTCTCGGAATACGAAAGAAAAGATTAAAATTCGCAAATTTAGTTCGGTTTTGCCGACGAAATTTCAATGTCCAACACGTCTGGAATAGGTAATGAGCAAACGGTTACAATATGGATTCTCATGAAGTCGGGATGGCTGAATTTACGAGCAACCTTGAGGGGGTTCGTAGGTACCGTATGCTATACTCTCTTTCCGCACGTCCTTCACGCACTGCCTCATAATTTGTCCTCGATCAGCGACGCTATATCTAAACCTATCATTAAAACTCACTCGAGAAATCACCGCTTCTGCGAATGGTGAAGCGGTGATTTCATTTAATCTCATCGACTGTTCTAAGCAGTTCATCAAACTAATATTTTATTAACATTCGAAAAGGAAAGAAAGTTTCGAGATATTTACCACGATCTCGTTTCGAGCTTGACTCGAATGCATCGGTCTCTCGTAGAGTAGAATTAAGTCTCCGGTTATGAAAGTAAATTCTTAAACAGCGAAACTTTTGATTTATTTGTTTATTATCTCAAACAATATCGAATAATAACCCATTTACAGGATAAATTAATTTAACGTTTATTATTTTATTTTGAATAGAAACATTTTTTTTTATGAAGAGTCAAGAAAAAGTTACAATTTTTTCAAGATTTAATATGAGAAAAGAAGATAAGCAAGAACAAGATAAGAAAAGAAAGGATTGAAAATTGCAAGAAAAGATGTCGGAGATTCGATATACAGGAAGATTATAACATGTAATGATAATAATACGATTTATAGATCGCGAGAAAACGGATGATGATCGGGCGACGACCCCGGAATCGCTTCGCAGTAGCAGTCCGGCTTCGTCTCCACCCCCTCAATGGCAATCGACAAATACTCCGACTAATACGCCACCCAGACGATTTATCTCGAGTATCCTCGGCGGAGATATCCCGTATGGAAGCAGAGGTCATGTTTTAACCAGGGCGGAGCGCAAGGAGTACAGCAATCCCCCAATTGCGCCCTCTTCTAGTGATGCCACACAATTCCTTACGAAATCGGAAAAATTGGTATTGCCCAGACCAAGTACTCCTCCGAAAACGCCCAGAGTCGAACCGCCCACACGAGTCTCGGTCATTCAAAGGGTTCCTCCTTCCCAAAGTCAATCTGCATCGAGAAGAGAAGATAAGATCGAAGTGCCACAAACTCAAGAACCAGAACAAGTAATTATATCTTTTCGTTTTACATACGTTTTTTGCCGAGCTGATGTCTCTCTCTTTCTCTCTCAACAGTTTACATTTTTTTTCATACGTTTCCAATTTTAAAACGATCGTTAATTGGCACATTTACCGAATTATCAAATTTATGATTTAATCGTAAATAAACAGTAATTATATAAAATAAATCCTCTGGTAAAAATCCTTATCCTAAATTTCATCTTGGACAACGCGATAATAACTCGAGTTAACCGTGATAAATAAATGAGTGATCGTTGAAAAATGTATTATCGATTCTGTTCTTCGATTCGTTAAACAAAAAAAAAAAAAAAAAAAAACAAAATTAGTTCCAATTTCGAATAAACCGATTTTAAAAACGTAATTTCAATATCGAATTTATTTAATATTATTATTGAAATAATGTTATAAAAGAAAAAAAAAAATTTTCAAATTATACTTTCTGTGATTACTGAAATACTTACGTTATAAATACTCCATTATTATCAATATATATATAGCTCGCGGTGTTTGTCCTTCGTAACAGTAGTGGTTAACACCTCATCAAGGCTAAACTTTTCCGCCCCGCTCGTCCGTCTCCCCGCGCCAGCATACCAGGAAGAATTTTATGAATACCAATAGGAACATATGTTAATACCATACCACCAGTCCCGAGCAATCCTCAGAAATGCGTGACAGCTGACGTTACTCGTTATCTTTGCAGGAGCAACCTATCGATTACGCTGTGCCGAAGAGAAAGGAAGAGGACGAGGAGCGAGGCCGCGAAGGCGCAAAAGTGTCACGCGCGATAGGTAACTCGATTGCCAGGCCTCTCCTGGCCATGAGACTGTCCGGTCCCCAAGTGGTCCACGCAGCCGCCGGTCACGGAAGAACGTCCAATTCCGGAGGGAGCAGCAGTTCCGGGTCCAGCAACACCTCGAACAACTCGGGCAGTTCCTCCTCTTCGAATTCAGGCGGAAGTGGTAGTTACTGCGGAGGAGGAGCGGCTACGGGCGGTAGCGGAGGTGGCGGTGCTGTGGGCGGAGGTGCCGGCGGTGGAATGAATCCCGGAGGAAACGGCGGCCGGGGAAATTACGGACCGAGCTCACCGCCAACTGGTTCTTTGCCGCCGTTCTACGAATCTCTAAAAGGCGGCAACAATCTGGCGAACTTTGCGAATCAGTATAACAGTACTCAAGGTACGATTTTCAACGAAATGTTTTTATTCTGGAATTTAGAGGATAGACGAATCAATTGTTCGAAATAGGAATCATGTTATTAATTACGATCAGCGATATATCCTTGAAATATTTTGTCAACATCGCTCTTCCGGGCAACGGTTTACTCTTAATTTTCAAAATATGCAAAAATATTTTGTATATCGGTATACATCATATTCGTTTGATTAGGATATAATGTTTATTTGATTAATTAAATAAAAAAATAAAAGAAAGAATCATAATATTTTCAGATAATATTCTTTTTCATATTTTTAATATTTAGATTAAATTTTCCAATGTTTGATCTTGGCTTAAAACTTGTACGATTAATATATATGAAATGTATCGAAAATATATCGTGTAAATTATATATATGAAAATATTTTCGCATATATTGGAAAGAAAGGAACAGTGTTGAAAATTATTTAGAGTGATAATTGGCAATTAAATATTTCAAATAAATCGATAAAATAATTTCTACGTTAAATAATTCTAGTTAAACTTTAGTTAAATAAAATAATCGTTTCAGGAAATGGATACCTGACACCATCACCCACAGTAGGGATGGAATGCGACACCGGTCAGCAGGACGTAAACTCGCAGCATTCCCAATACAACGCTCAAGAAGGCAAGCAATACTCCCTATTGCAAAATGTTTGCGCCTCGTATGGTTTGACGTTAAAGGAGGAAGAAGATTTATCGCCGTACAAAATTCAAGCGAATGATTTGTTATCCGGACAATATGGCACATATGACATGACTGATACGGGAATGATGGTAGATATGGTGACTGGCGCAGTGGTGGACCCTCTTCAGTTCACTGCTACTCTAACATTTAGTTCGCCTTCCGATCATACCGCCCTCTTAGAAAGTTTAAGTGACGCTGCAGATCTCTTCCTACCGAGATTACCGGCTGAAGATGGTAGCAACGATCTTTTGGAAGAATCATTACACTCGCCAGCTTCAGCTGGAAGCGGGATCGGTCAAGATAATGGACAAATGACAACTCCTGTAGAACCAAGTGTTGACCCCTTCCCGGAGCATAGCATGGCCTTGACTAGAAGCTTCGATACATCGAGGTAAGTATTATGGACCATATATAATCTTCGAAATTGAACTGCTTTTAAACTGTGCACATGATATGATTCACGCCACGTAAAGTGATCGTACATTTCGAATTTTATTGGACTTTTAAATTGTCTATTTGCTTTGTTTTGTTTGTAATTCATTAAAAAAGTAATCAACAATTGTGAGTGAACTTAAACTTTTAATACTAAATTTAATTGAAAGTATTCTTCACAATACATAGATTTAATTATTTTTTGTATTTCAATGTAAATAGTACTTGAATTTTCACTACTATTTTCTGTTTACTTGTTCAGATGACGAATTACGTGTGACTATGTTAAATATTCACGATATGTATCGATTGTTCAAATTTTTTTGATAAGAATATTTTAAAAAAGCAATTTTTTATGAAAGTATACTATACATTCATTTTATTTTTATTTTTATCTGAAAAGTGTGAATATTCATTTTTTCAATAGCCTGATTCTTTTTTCTATCTAATCAGTATTTAAAAATGTAATATTTAAACGTTAAGCAAAACCAATGGATAATTGCGACTTAAATCAATTGTCGATTAGTTCTCGATAAATATTTTTGTATTTGAAATATATATATGTAATTATAAAATCAACAACAAAGAGTATCGATTCAGAATATAAATATAGAAAAAATTCGATCGCTAATATTATAAGATTGTGTAAGAAAAATAAATATCAAATTTTGAAAAGCTTATTTTCGAAGCAATATTGAACACGATAAACCATTAATTTATTTTATACAATTAAATGTAATTTAATTTTTATTTATTTTATAAGGTATTAATTTTCAAATATTTAGGTATCCTAATGTATATATCTTATGTTATTATTTATTTTAACATTAAATCATTATGACGAGTCACTTATAATTTGAAATCAAAAAGTAAATAATTTTTGTTTAAATTAATAAGTTTATTAATTATGAATGATTTAAAATAACAATTATTTTAAACTGACAAATATGATCACTTTATATCACATTACAGCAATTAATCTTTTCAGAAAGAAGTTCAATTGCAAAGAACATTATTTTAGAACGTTATTATAAATAATTTTGAAGGATTAAAACGAATGAAACTTGTTCGCTATTGTTAAATAATACAAATGAATAATCATTTTTGTTCAGACACTACACGGCGGCTCCTCAACATTTCAGCACTTCGAAATTAGGATTAACTTATGCCACGGGCGAATCGAGTTATCAATCCGTTTCGAAAGAACGACCCGAACTCGCTCTTCACATTAATCAGAATCATCAACACCAATCCGAACCACAGCTACAACAATTGCAGATACAGGTGCAGTTACAGCAACAACAACAGCAACAACAAACAACGTCCACTTCACCTCATCAACAACAACATCAAGGATTACTCAGTCCGGGATTAAGCTTCACCGGTAGTGGTTAGTGTTTATATAGCTTTTTTCCGTTTCATTCTTCATGAAACAACTTGTACAAATCACTTTATTTTAACAATAATGATTTCATAAGTGGTTATAATTGTACATCTCAATATAACTTGAAATTATTTTTTGTAAGAATATATTCATCATATTCATATGATTTTATCGATAAAAATGAAATCAAAATAAAACTAAGCACAATATAGTTAAGATGATTTTTGAAATTGATAATAATAATATCATATCGTAATAATATCTATACGTATTTTTATTTTTAGATTGCTTATTCTTTTTCTTCTATTTATATACTTTTTTCTCTTGTCACTGTTGTAAAAATATTATAAAAACAAATTGAACGAAATGAAATTGAGAAATTCAATATGGAAAAAATCATATGCTACTTCTTAATTGTCATTAATTTGTTTTGAAATATTTCCACTTATGAAAGCATTAATGTAATTGCAAATTAATTACAAATTATTTAAATATAGGTGCTTTTTAAAGTATTAAAGATTCAATTGTATTGACTTTAAGGTCTGGAACTCGATTCAGGTAGTAGTGTGGGTGGAAGTTTACCAAGTCCCGGAGCAGCGAGCTGTTCGTTAGATGCTGCTTCTACTAGTACGTCGCCATCTTGCGCTTTGATGGAGCATGCGCCTAGCCCAGCAGCCACTGTATCTTCGGCATCGGTAAATACTGTGCAATCAGGTCCAGCCGGAGAACCACCGCTGACGCAACGGGTCGGTGTACTGCAGCAAAGGGTAAGCACCCGAAATTGATACAGGCAAAAGCATACTTTATTTCTTTAGTAAATTTAGTAAATTGAATGCGACTAATTGAATCTGTATGGCACTGTTTTGTTCGTTAATTCGAAAGCTTGCCTCTCCTTTCTCCTTTGTCTTCATACAACTTTTTTCGTCTCTCAACACATTCGGATTAAGATGTAAAACAATTGTCAAAGATGGAAAATTATTGTAAACATACAAATAAAAATTGAATATCATTTAGGATTGAATATACCATGTTATTATAAGCAAGATTAGAAACTTTATTACCATTCAGAATTAAATGATAGCATTACTTTTGAGTTTATTGATAAAAGAATTACCATATTTCTATAAAAATTAAAAAATAAGGAATTTTTATTAAAAAGCTAAGATTTTATATATATTGTAACGTAATATTTTCTTAATTTCTCATTTGTTTGTGCAAATTATTTAAAATTTAAAAAGTTATCAAGTTTTCTGCAAACATACTAATTTTTCTGTATAACATTCCAAAATGCTTAAACATTGCCATATAGACAATTGAAAACTACAAAAATAAACTAAATACAAAAAAAGATAATGGTTTATACAACTTTATACAAAAGTTTAATTTCATAGGAAACTGCATTAAAGTCTATGCATATACACAATTATGCAATGCCAATCAAATTGAGTGCTTCATCCACTGTCACCGATTTAATTGTGAGAAGGATATATACCGATAGAATTCATTGTTTTTCTTTTATAGCTGGGGTTACCTGGTGACTGTCAACTGGAGTTCGTGAACGGTGGCCACGGAATTAAAAATCCACTCGCGATTGAGGGTCAGAGACAGGCAGCAGCTAATCGCGAGGAGGAGAGAGCAACTCGACCTCCGCCTGGCAAGGTAAACATCATTCTTTGACGCTTTTCCTCCCTATATACTGTATAATTTTATTAACTTGTCTCAAGATTAGCATTCCATAAGCTGTAGATTTACACACCTAGATTCTAGTTCCCGATTAGTGTTCCACTTTTGTTATATATTTTATGCGATTATATTTGCTTGATAATTCAAGGTTATAAAAGATAATAAACGATTTAAGAAAATTTTTGATTTTTCAGGATGACGATCCAAATCGTTTCACATGCCGTGTGTGCAGCAAAAATTTCAGTTTGCAACGATTGTTAAATCGTCACATGAAATGTCATAGCGATGTGAAACGTTACTTATGTACATTTTGTGGTAAAGGTTTTAATGATACGTTTGATTTGAAGAGGCATACTAGAACACATACTGGTGTTCGACCATATAAATGCAATCTTTGTGAAAAGAGCTTTACGCAGAGATGTTCCTTGGAAAGTCATTGTCTTAAAGTTCATGGTGTTCAACATCAATATGCGTATAAAGAACGTCGAACAAAGGTATTAATTCGAATTTGTTCGTTTCACTTACTTTATAAATAAAGTTACCTTAAATACACTTAATAAATATACTAAAATTACATGTATACATATATATGTCCGTTCACATAACCAAAACTTACCAAATTTTTTCTTCAAATTTATTTGTTACACGAATATATAAAACATGAATGTATGAATATATGAAATTTAATAATGATAATTTGTACTAATTTTTTATTTGCTCTATTTAGGTATATGTATGTGAAGAGTGTGGTCATACAACACAGGAACCGGAGGTACACTACCTACATTTGAAAGATAAGCATCCATACAGCCCGGCTTTGTTGAAATTTTACGATAAGCGACATTTCAAGTTCACCAACAGCAATTTCGCCAACATGCTGCTCCAGGTGCGCACGTAGACTCCGATTAGAGTATAGTATGACAATTTAAAATGTCGTCATATAAATAAAAAAAAAAAAATAATAATAAAAGGTAACGAGAAAACATAATTACATGTTTCTTTGTACCTTGGGAGAAACAAAAAATAAAAAAAAATAAAAAAATAGAAAAAAAAGAATATTCAAAATTAAAAATTATAAAGCTAGATTGATAGGAAAGGGTGGGAAGGGAAATGCATGAACGAAGAAATATAAAATGAATCGAAAGAGAAAAAGGTTATAGTTTCCTAAGAGCGATAAAAATAAATAGATAAATATAATAAAATGACATGTAGAATACGAAGACACGAGAACGAAATCTGAATATTCAAACAAAAGAATAGCAGATACAAGAACACGAAATTGTTCTTGGTCATGTAACTCTTCAGGGTGGCCTGTTGCAACGGGACTCGCGGAATACGGACAGCTGTGTAAAATCGGCCTCGAAAAGCCTTGAAGCGCCTCTTCAACGCTCCTCAACGTTGTTGCATCTGGGCCGAGCTTCCAGTTTCTGATGACTAATACGAAAACTGAGGAAGAAGAAAGAAGAAAAATGGCGAAATGGAGAAAAGAAGAGGATAGCTGGCTCCGATTTTAGAAGAACTCGATCTAAATGCCATCGAATCCCGAAGTAAACGTCGCGCGAAAAGTACCTGTAGGTGGCTCCCCCCCCCTTTAGCGGTGACACGTAACAGCATCGAGGGCCGATGACGATCAGATTATGTTAAAAAATTCTAAAAAAAAAAAAAATCGCAATTTTCTATAAGATTTAAAACAGACTCGTGACTTTCAGACCTAGACGAAAAACGAAAGAGCATATTTGTATACACAGTATTGCGCTACCGAGTACATACACATACAGATCTTTTTTAAATTTTATCGATCTTAAGTTTATATATATATATATATAATATATATATATATATATAATGTACACGTGTATATGTATAGACTATGATATATATTTTAGATTATAGAAAAAAAAAACACAAGTCAGCCGTAAAGAATGAAACACCTGAAAACTCGGATTGAACGTTTCAGGAATGATGATTATTTCTTCTCGTTGATAAGATTTTTTTTTTTGCACGAGATGGGATACCAATTGATTTTTTCGAACGATTTTTTTTTTTTTCTTTTAGCGATGCACGGCAAGTTACGTTGCTTTCCGACTTGGAAGGTGAAAAATTATGTAGAAATATCTGATATTGGGGATATTTCAGAGATATGTCAGATATTTCTCTAAATTTTTGTTACACCGAGATAACGATATACTTCTTTGACGAACATATCGTGTCTCGAAGTAATCGTTTCTTATAATTTTAATCGTTGCATTCCTCGTTTTGACTGATGCGTTCGGGGAAACATATCGCGGAAATTTTTTTTTTTTTAGTAGATGACTAACGCACCTTGGGAAATCTGTGATATAAGACACGATTTTACTTCATTACTCCAAGATTTCGCTTTTTGCACTTTGGTTCTTTCATGGGATATGCACCGGTATAATGGAGTGAGATTACACGCATAAATATACATTTTTTGAATTCATATTAAGCAATAATTGATATTTTTTTTTTATTATTTTTGACTTCAATACGATTTCTACTTTTAAAGTATCAAAATTTTTATATTTAAAAAAATCGAGCGAAAAGAGTACATTTGTTTAAGGCTTCCACGGTCTAATAATAATATCGCATAATATCACAATATCAATAGCATAAAAATAAACCGTAAATTTGAAACATCATTTTAAAAAATCTATTCCTATTATTTTATCATTACATATATATATATATATAAATATATTTATTGGCATTTATTGGTAATATAATATTTCTAAAGTGATACAAATTATATCCGAAAGATTAGATTTTGATTATCATCATATAATTATGTACACATATACACAATGGGATTTCGTGCAATTCTGCGGTGGTAGGACATATGTTAATTTGGGTTACACATGGTTCAATGCAATAGCAATAGATACATACAAATCAATTCTCGACTCGACTTGTTGTTAAAGAAATGATTCTTTTTCAGTAAAATAATTTAACAAATTAAATTTCAATTCACATACATAATGATAATAATGATAATGACGACCTGGTAACAAACCGAATTTTAGTCCACGAAACGGGTATATATTTTTTTTTTTTTTTTAGGAATGAATCGGGTGCTGACTAAAGTACACGATCAATATAATATTTGTATAAATTGCAATTTTAATTTGTAAACAAATCGATTAATAATAAAAACAAAAATTAGATTCTAAAGGGATTAATGTAATATTGAAATATAAAAGAGGAAATATAAGAAATATATACATAAAAAAAATCGCTAGATTTCTTGAAATAGATAAAAGATGATGTATTTGAGGTATACGTGATGTATAGTATAATTTAAGTCTGATTTAAGAAATATTAGATTAAAATACTTGGAATTTGCAAAAATTTGCAATAATTTTTAAGCATATTATACGTTAGATTTTTAAATAATTAAAAATGAATGAATGAAAGCTAAAATAAATAACAACGAAAAGTGGTTTGAAGTGTACGTATTAAAATTATTTTCTAATTTTTCAAATAATGTTAAGCTTCAGCTAATTCGTGTAAATAGTTTCATAAATATTTCCAAGAGATATTTCATCTTCGAAATCTTTTTTAAATTTATTTTATAGTATAATGAATGGAAATATATTGTGGTGGTTTGTATATAGTAACTATTATAAAATATTGGGTTGCACGAGATGAAATATAAAGTTTTAATCTTTGATTATTCAGTACCTTTTTTTCGTATTGATAATGTACACATATTTTATCCGCGTTGTGTCCTTTGAGAATACTCGAAAATAAAATATATATTTCTCGTCGCAATCTTTTTATTATCTAGAATATTATTTTATTATGTATTATTATTAATTATTATTATTATTATTAATTATTATCATTATTATTATTAATTATTATTATTAATATTATTTCAATTATGATTATTTAATTTACGTCCAGTATTGTCCAAACTATTAGCCTAGATATTTTTATTATCATTATTAATAGAAATTTCCATTTATACCTGCTACCATTTATACCAATATTTACCAATAATTATTCATCTTGACGTTTTAACTTGTCAAGATTATCACCGCCTAGTATATTGTAATGTTTAATATTATAATATTATTGATATATTAATAATTTTGATTATATTGACATTATTAATAATATATAAATATATATTTATATA
The DNA here is from genome assembly GCF_029169275.1 of Apis cerana. NCBI lineage: Eukaryota > Metazoa > Arthropoda > Insecta > Hymenoptera > Apidae > Apis > Apis cerana. The sequence goes on along the minus strand of NC_083867.1, from coordinate 3,095,831 downwards.
TATATATTATCTATATATATATATACATATATACATAATATACATATGTATTACATATATAGATACATACATATATAAATAAAAGTAAATATATATCGTCGTTATCATTGTCTACAAGAACAACTTTTTTTTTTTCTTTGTTGAAAAACCGAGGATTGGTATAGTGCGCCATGTACGTTTAAATTTTTGAATGAGTGTCAAATTGTACATATGACTCGCTAAGTATACGAGTTATATAGTATGCATGGAAATAAAATGCCCATGATTGTTTAATATATTGTGTATATCGCATTTTAAAAAAACTTGAAGAAACATTAAACTACCTAAATCAAGATATCGATCTAGGCTCTCAATCCATTTGTCATTTATTGATACTATCATATGAAATGCGGTTACAAATGCGGCTGTCTGTGTAGTGAAATGGAAAAGATAATAAAAGTAACATTAATTATATCTATTCCCGCAACTAAATTTATTTTTAATTAATTTTTAATTATTTTACCTTATTTATAAAATGATTCGAAGAAGGATATTATAAAAATTAATTACACGATTTGCATAAATATACGTTTACTCACATTTAATTGCATTAATATAATACAATCTGTAAATCATATGATCCTTCCAGTTACGAGTTTCCTCACGATAAAGTGTAGCCAAATTTTCTTTGTAGAAAGATTTTTAATGTGTGAAACAGCGCCGATGCAATGAGGAATTCGTCGATCGTACGAACGGTCGGTTAGCAAGCTTGTGTTTCGATGCATTTGCAAGGCTGCAATATCAAAATGATAAGAGACAGAGAGAGCTACTGCTACGGTTAAACTACTACTCCAGGATGTGTTTTATCTGCAACAAAGAATGATGCCGATGTGTGATGATTTTTCGGTAGAGATGAAGAACAAACAAGTATGCGCACGGTGGGTCAAAATTACTGGGTGGTCGTTTGTCGGCGGCCCGTTCGACTTTCCGGAATCGATGGTCTTATTCGTCGATCAACGCTGTTTAGCTCGATAAATATGCAAGGAAATCATTCTCTTAGAGATGATTTCACAATGCTTTTGCCTTCTCCACGATTCGAGCTTGGTCAGCGATAATGTACACTTTTTTTTTTTTGTTTATTTACTCACTACTAATTACGGAGCTGAGCATCATGTATCTGGGCTTCATCGGTACCTTCGGCGCATCCTTTTGACCTCTCGGTGATTTCTCTTCGTCGAGAAAACGTTTCACCTATAATAAATTGATTTTTTTTTTTAAAAAAATGATCTTGACTTATTTTAGATGTATATTTTACATTCTAGTATAATCAACCTGTTCGTCAATTGCATTAAACTGCCATTTCCATGTATGATTGTATAAAAAAGGTCGATGATCAAATCTGTTATCGTCTGGACTATAAGTTTCTGCATGACAGGATGGTGTTAAGATAGTCATTTTATGCCGATTTATTGCATAACATCTATAAAAATGTTTCACCTTATCTGCTACCTATAAATGAATCCAAATTTAAAAATGTCGGTACATTTTGGAGCGACAAGGACTAAGTGATTAGTTACTTCTTTTGAAGTACATTTATCCCACATATGGACAAGTCTGCAAAACATTGTAAAGGGTCCAGCACAATCTTGTTTTCTTAAACGTCCGAAAATACCGAGTTCTTGATATGTCATACCCATATCAATTTCATCGAGCTGTGCAAGTTGCCCTGCTTGAAGAGGTTCTAATTCTGCAGTTGGAGGAGCATCCAAAATATTATCTAAAGCCGTTATTCCATGTTTCTTTCTAAAACAGAATTAATAATTCATATATATTTAAAAAAGAAAGTTTTTAAAAAATATTAAAATTTTATTAAAATATTAACCTAAAGTAAGAAAGGAACGATTTTAAATCATTCTTTGCTATTCCACCAATAGGATTGATATCAGCACTACTACAATCATATTTGGTGAAGTATCCTCGAAGCGCCTCGTCAACATTACTGCTTCCTAATACTAGAAGACCACCTGGTCGTCCTCTAACCCAGAGCATCAATTGAGCAAACAAATAAGATATTACCATTCTTAAACGAGCCTTAAAAAAATTATGATAAATAATTTAAAGCTTTAACTTACTTAAATTAATAATTTAAAAATAATTTAAAACTTATTTATTTTTTTTTTTATAAAAATTATAAAAAAGTAGAAACTAACTTGTATATTTTGTAGAGCTAAATTTTCTCTAGGAGATCCTCCTTGCACTTTAAATCTTGGTGTTAGTTTAGCGACTTGTTGGAAAATGGATAAAATAGCAGATACAGCAGCGTCAATAATTATACTATGATGATAAGAACCAATTTGGTTAGCAAGTTCGGCAGCTCGTGTTTTTGTTTCAGCAGATGAGTTTTCAGTTGCCATATAACATGTGACTAGAAGAATATTGCATAGTTGTTTTGGATCAGTTGGTACATATTCAAAATCACCAACTATTTTCCTGATGTCAGATAATACCTGTAAGTCTGATTAATCATTTATTAAATATATCCTCTTATGATTAAAGAAATAATAATACATACCTCCTTTTTTAACAGAGTTCACTATCATATCACACATAGAATAAACCATACATGCTGATGAAGCTGAATCAACACCACCACTTAAAGGTAAAAAAAAACCACCTTGGCAAGAACGCCTTTTTAAAAAAAAAAAAAACAATAAAAAACGTTTAGATCAAAAATCAAAACGATTAAATTATATTAAATATAACTTCAATTATGTATAAATAAACGAACCTCAAGTAATCCCAAAGCCAGCAAGCAGGTGCCATTGAAATTTCTTCATTAACAGTATGATAAGAGAGTTTTCCCGTTATATTTTCATTTTCGTAAGGACCTAGATCTATATCGATCGGTCGATCTGGAGGAGTGGAAATCAAATTTTCGGAAGTTAAAGCAAAATCTACTTTTACACGTGGGTAACTTGGTGATCTGGCTGCTAGATGCGATCTTGATCTAATATTGTTTCTATAACTCCTATAAAAGAAAAATAAACAATTGGATTAAATTGAAATTAAATTTTAACGAATATTACAATTTTTAAAGTTATAATTCAATTTTAGTAAATATTACAGACCTTATGTCTTCCAAATCAAAAGTCGCAACAATGATTTCTACTTCATCCAAAGCAAACTGTTTGCCACGATTTAAAATCTGACCATTTAAAGCAATGCAAGAGCCCCCATTAAAATAAACTCTAGCACCATCACAACCCCTCAAATTACTAAACATATAACAACCACCAGATTTAAATGTAGCTGATTTAACTAAGTCCACAGTGACATATGCTTTCCGTAATTCAAAATATGAGCCACTACCTTCAAAAACAAAATTATATAAGTTCTTCTTTAAAAAAAAATTAAAAATTAAGCTTATTATATATGATGCATTTACAAAGTTTTAGAATTGGATTTATATTAAAATTACTTCTCAAGAAAACAATTTTATTTTTATTCCTCTTTAATTTTCAACCTAATCTGATAATCTGATAAATCTATGGCATTATTAAAATTATGTTAACAAAAATTTCACATATAAAAATTTGTATGATATGTGTTCAAATAAATTATTAAATATTAGAAATAATGGTCATTAGTTTAATTGATACTTTAAGAAAAAAATTAACTCTAAAACTCTGTAGTACTGTGCATGTACTAAATAACATTTTCAGCTACCGTTTGCGATAATTTCAACACCATCCAAAGACATTGGAATATGATTGCTCATGGGATTCCATAATTCTTCGCATATTTCAAAACCTACACATGTGTCTCTAGTCGAAATAACAGCATCGCCAAACGGCACCACTGTTTGATTGGTGATCTGAGAGATCATTCTAGGTAGAAAGTAATCCTCCACCATACGTTCCTATATAAATAATTAATAATTAGTACCGAACGATTTACAATTTACATAATATTGAGACTAAGATTAGAAGGTCGGGAATTATTCGTATATATCATAAGAATTTCAAAAAATAACCTTTGTCCACGGCGAGAACCATCTAGATTCTCTATAATTGCCGTCCTCGCACATTTGCATCTTGGGTCTGATGAGCAGAATTCGTCGATTCAGAAAAGCCACTCTACAATTATACGTTACATTTTTATGCATGACTGGCATACCGACATCGATAAGCATGTCTTCGGCAACGGTCGATTTAAGAATCATTGCAAGTACTTCCCAGCTATGGAATAACGTGTCTGATTCATAAAAATGGTCCTCACAACTATAACCACTGTAAAAAGAAATAAATGATGTTTTTAATTTATACTACCTATTTTACACATGAACACTTTCTTAATTTTTCTTATTTTTTAAAAAGAATTAATAAATCATTAATAAATTTCATTAAATTTTATTATATTTGTAAGTGTATTATAATAATGCATATTTCATTAATAATAATAAAAGAATTAATTTTTTTTTTCAATATTTCTTTTATAACTCTTTTATTATTCTTGACTACTAATGTTTTCATTCTTTCATAATTCATATTTCTTCATTCAGTTTGTGTCTATAAATATAACTTTGAATACTATTTTTAAATTTATTTATATATTATACAGAAAAAAATTCTATATATTATGAATGAAAATATATATTACAAATTTCACATTAAGTGAATGATTGCTTTTTTTTTAGAGAAGAAGAAATTTACCAAATTTCTAACTCTGGTCCGCTTCTGTAGGTAGCGCCAGCATCTTTAGCTTCTTGAATACTCTGTAAAATTCTTCTAGAATTTCCGTCAAAGTCCAATGCCCATTGATTTAGCGTGCAAACTGCCACTGTCACCGTTCGGCCCATCTTTTTCTTTTTCGAATATTTCAAATAAAACGAAAATTAATGTGATCTATCTGTAAAAACAGAAAAAACAGTATAATTTTATATATAATAGAAAAGCGAAAAAATTACTTGGAAATTGTAACGTAAACATTTATATAATTGGAAAGATACAATGAATATCGATAAATGGACGATCGATCGATTCTTGTCTATCAATTGAAAGCTCATTGATTAGTGGAAGGAATGTTCGCCGAGGAAATAACAGCATATCCATTCTTGAGTCAGACAAACTTGATTGATCAATAATTTTCAGTCAGGAAAGGGATGTATAAGTAAATTGCTTAGCTGTTTCATGCGACTAAGCAAAAGAAACATTTGAAGACATTGCCGACGAATGTTTTTAAATTAATATTGTTTTCTGATAAATCATATCCTGTCACAATTAATCTTTCTAAATTACAAAAATTCCTCCATGTTAGCATGTTAAGATATTCAATTGCAAAGATTGAGTTTGAAAGAATTGATAACATGATAAAAAAAATCGATAACATCATTTTTACAATGAACCAAAATAAAATTCTAAAGTTGAGAAAAATTTAAAATAAGTTATTTAATCACTGACAAGTAGGTATTATTTAGTATTTATATTCAGATTTGATAAGATAGAACATATTATAATATTCATGAAAAATATAAAAATAAAATATTTATTTTTAATTGAAAATAAGTATTTAATTATGTTCTATTTTTCATTTTTTATTTCTTAAATATTTAAAATAGAAAAATTTAATTATTTATGTTATATTATATTAACAATATTAAATATAATATAATAATATAAAATATATAAATTGGTATACGAAAATATTGATTCAAATTTATTCTTTTTAAATTATAATCAATTTAAGTTTATCAATTAAATGAAACAAAACGAAAATAAGCGACAGTGTGGCAAAGATAAAACCATTTTCTATCTCGCTTCATCTAATGCAAAATTAAATTAATTATAATTTAATGAATACATCTCAATTGACATTTTTGTATACAAAGATACTAATATTGTACAATAATAAGACTTTAATATATTTATACTGAACTAATAATATTAAAGTTAAAAACTACTATTTAAATTATATATTTTCTCATTATTATTATCTTCTAATTCAATGAAATAATTCATAAAAAATATAACTATAATTATATCATTATTATATAATTATAAGAAATAATTTCAATGAAATATTCATTTTGGTGTACATAATATTTATATATAAGTTGGTGTTAGAATATTCATTTAAAATACTATTTATTTATATAATTATACGCAAAATCCTGTATCATTCAAAGAGATGAAAATATTAATTTCAATTTCATCCGTTTCAACAATTTATTTTTCTTATTCCATGCAAATGATCATTCATCAGAGCGATGAACGAGAAAGCTCCGCCCCTATTTCTCCGTTGTCAGGCAATCGACAAGTCAGCTTTTACATTCCTTTTCACTGAAAGGCGTATTTTCCTGCTGGCAGTTCACGCGCTAAATTCGTTCAGGGAACACATCAAACTGATTAATCCTACAACATTCAATGAAATTTGAAATGATGCACTTAAAGAATGATCAAAGATTTGATTGGACAAATGATTAAAAAAAGATCTCTATAAAATATATAGGAATAAAAATTGGAGAAAATGAACACGATTGCAAAGTGTTTGTTGGATGGAAAACTTTTTTGGATGATTGATTGCAATTTGAGCGAAAATAAGTTTGAAAGTTTCGAGACAATAAAGTTGAAGGACGAAGAGAAAAATGACGAAGCTGATGGAAGATAACGAAAAATGAAAGATCTTTCGACTGGTAGCAAGGTGAAGGAACTTCAAGCTATGCTTTTCCCGATTCAACCGGTTCCTGGTAAGTTTAATCCTTGTATAACATATTTACAATATAACAAGCAGAAATATTTGCAAATAAATTTTAAAATATTATTTAAAGAATAAGAAAATAAAAGATTTGTCTCAAATTTAAACCAAAAAATATAAAAAAAAATATATTGTAGAGAATGAAAATATCTTTGACATTAAAATAATTTATCTTTTAAATATATTATTATTATTTAAATAATATATTACTCGAAATAAAGTAACATTTCTTACACCATTATATTTTCGTTTAAAATGAAATTTTATATTTTATATTTTCCTATATAAAAAAATTTTTATCATTTGATATTTATTTGATGTATCAATCCTTCAACTTAAACTTCATATTTACAATTTATTATTTACAATTTTATATTATCAAAATATTTTACTAAAATTTAGAATTAGAGTCATCATTGGAAATTATGAGTGCATTTATTGCAAGTAAATAGAATAACATTCATTATATTAATAATAATAGAATTCGTTGTTAATTAAAACAGGCAGTACGCTGGCAAATTTAAAAAAACTTCAAGAATTGCAATTGCTGCAGTTGGGACAATGTGAGATACCACGACGAGAAACGGAATTATCGTTGTTCTCTATTCCATTTGGAACCAGAGATAATCATTCGCAAGAGACTCTTAGAAGCTTGTTGGACACTCATTGCATAATAGATGGAATTACTCGCGAAGCTGCTAGATGGCCTACAGAATGCGAGGTATGTAAGTAACTTATTTAATTACAAAGATAGCTCAATGACACTTAATATTAAAAAAGAGAGCAATTTAAAATCAGGATATCTGTAAATAAATTTTAAAATTCTTACTTGAGAAATATATTATTTTCAAGTAATTTATTTATCAAATTTTTTATTATTTCAAATAATAAAGTAAAAAATAAATAATAATAAAATTCTTTATACATCATTGAATTAAATTCTTGTTCAAATAATTATTAATAAGAAAATTAAAAAAGGAACATTGTATCAATATTAATAAAATTTTTATTTTCAATAATTTTTTTAATAATTTGACTCGTTCGTTATTCGAACAATGTAACTGAATAATTAATATTTTAGGTACTTCCAGAAAGAGTACGACACATTGAATACGCTCCACTCGTTCCAGAACCATTCTACGTGCCCACCGGAAAGGAACCGAAACCAAAGCCATTAGGAGATGAGCTCGGGACTGTGATATTTCGATATCACCCAACTGGTGTCACCAGTTATGTGAGTCGACGATACTGGTCCACGATGATAATAATTATACGTTTTATATATTAACAAGAACTGGGGAAAATAGATTTTTGAAAAATAAGAAATAATATTTTCATAATTACATGATAGATTTTGCAAATAAATTATTCTCCATAATTTCTTCTTATCTTTCTGAATAAATGATACCATCCTGATCTCTATTGTGCAATGAAGGATTATCGTATTTTGTTTCAAATTATTTCAAATTTTATTTCCAGTTTTAAATCAATGAGATTTTTGAAAGATTAATAATTTATATTCGTTTAACAGTTCAGTAGATCTTGCGTAGGCGGAAACACAGTCCCAACGAATTTGGATGAGAACGAGTCAAAGGATGTTGACACTAGCAATAATGTGTTCCTATTGACCAAAGTGGCTGATGTAGCGGATACTAACACGGACTTACATTTTGAATCCCGTTTCGAATCTGGAAATCTTTGTAAAGTGGTGAAGATCACGGACACGTATTATCAACTCTATCTTAGAAAAGATCTTTACACTCAAAGGCACACGCAGTGGTATTACTTTAGAATATCGAATACAAGAAGTAGAACGAATTATAGGTGAACTTTTCATTTTTAAATATCATTTAAACTTTTTATTATAAGAGGATTAATATATTAATATTATGTATTATAAGTTGAGAAAACTTGAAACGATTTCAGATTGTCTATTGTGAATCTGAGCAAAGAAGAAAGCCTGTACAACGAAGGTCTTCGACCACTTTTGTATTCAATAGAAGACGCCAAGAAACGAGCTGTCGGTTGGAGAAGATGCGGAGAAAATATCGCTTATTACAGAAATGATTCATCGTACGTGTTATTGTCTACTCAGAAGTTTTGTCAAGAATTAAAATTTTAACTTTTCAATTTTAAGAATTATTCAAATTGTACAAATTCATTGGCAATTAATGATAATAATAATAATAATAATTTTTTGATATACAAAATATTAATTGTAAATTTAATATTGTTTAATATCGGGTTTCAGAATATTCCTAATTTTTATTACAAGTTTATTTTGTTTTTCAGAAGCGACGAGGAAAAAGAAAAACATACATTAACGTTTAACATTTCTTTTCCTCACGACAGAGACACTGTCTATTTGGCACATTGTTATCCATATACTTATACCGATTTACAGGTAACAACAGAGCACGTTTGTATTTTTTCTTATTAAATTGATTGAGTTAATTCGTTGAAACTTATTGTTAGAGACAGCATGTGGCAACAAATAATAAATATTCATCAAATATGTAATGTAGACTTGTCTCTAAGATGCTGCAATATATTTTTCATTAATTTCTTTATTCTTATATCACAAATTTATTGATATTTAAAATGAACAAATTAGGAATAGCAAAGGAAATTTTTTTCCTTACCTTGATATACACGAAGAAAATCATTGGAAAATTTTTAGGAATATCTCAGCAAACTAGTCGCCGATCCCATAAAATCTAGATATACCAAGTTGAGATTATTATGCCGTACACTGGCAGGAAATGGGGTTTACTATTTAACGATTACTGCCCCTACGTACGAGGAAGTACAAAGAAAAAGAGGTATCGTTATCACGGCAAGAGTGCATCCTGGTGAAACACCATCTAGCTGGACGATGAAAGGGATCATTGATTTTTTAACCGGAGAATCGAATCAAGCCAGAGTGTGTATTTTTCAGAGATCAACATCATAATTTTAATTTTAACTTTAATCTTAATTTCACTGCTTCTTTTCTTCAAATATCATTAAAATGTATTGTTTGTATTGTCTATAAACTAAAATGCATCTCGACAAACGTATTGAGAAAGATTTTTAACGAACGCAGGTGCTTCGTGAAAGATTTGTGTTCAAATTAGTTCCTATGCTGAATCCAGATGGAGTCATCGTAGGCAACAATCGTTGCTCGTTGTCGGGGAGAGATTTGAACAGACAATACAGAACCGTGATGAGAGAAAGCTATCCCTCCATATGGCACACGAAATTAATGATTCGCCGATTATTGGAAGAATGCGGAGTGGCAATTTATTGCGACCTCCACGCCCACTCTAGGAAGCACAACATATTCATTTACGGTTGTGAGAGCAAAAAAACCGCTTCGCATATCAGACTTTCCGAGCAAGTGTTCCCTCTAATGCTGCACAAGAATGCAGCTGATAAAGTAAGTGATTTAAGTCGTACATTTATTTTACATTGTGAATTTTTACACTGTAAAATGGTAATAAGGTTAATAACAAGTGCAATATTGCTTAATTAACCACGATCGAAATCGAAACGTGTTACGAATTTTTTGTCGATTTCCCTCACTTTAGAAATCGAGAAAAAAGAAACATTTCTTATGAACGAGATAAGAAAAAAAAGGGGTTCCTATTTTATATTTTTACCATGTATATCTTATGTTTGCATAAAATAACCTAAAAATAAATCGACGATAGATTGATTCTTCAAGAGTTAATTCCAAGTAAATTTCGACTTTATTATAAAAAAGTTTGAAATTAATCCTCATCGACTTGTGGAATAACTATATGTTTTTGTATGTGTCTCTTCTGAAGAAATTCCAATTCTTGAGAAAAAAATCGGTTAATTAAAAATAAACTTATCGTATTTCTCGTTCCCTGTTAAACTTAAATCTGGAACAAAAATTTAATTTTTTCAGTTCTCTTTCGAAAATTGCAAATTTCACATGGAGAAGGGTAAAGAGGGTACAGGAAGGGTTGTAGTTTGGTCTATGGGGGTGCAGAACAGTTACACGATGGAGGCATCGATGGGAGGAACAAAAATAGGTTCTAGATCTGGGACCCATTTTTCTACTCAAGATTACGAGCAAATTGGAAAAGTATTTTGCGAAACTTTGTTGGATTTTTTTGATCCAGATCCCATCAAGGTAAATTACCATATATTCTTACGATATATTGACTGGATCTACGTATTAATCGCGATAACTTATTAATTGGAACATGCAAAGGAAAGGCTTCGGAACAAAATAATAATCAGATTAATGAAGGGTGGTTCGAGTGCCGAGGAACCGACTAACATCGACTTAACTGACTACTCCAGGTAGTCATCATTTCAACGTTAAAACATATCACTCCCTCATACCAGAGACATGCATAATTATTATTTGTTAGCGATGAAGGAAACACATCACAAGATAATTCAATCTCAGAAGAAGAAGAAATAGGATTCTCGGAGGGCACATGGGCCTATACCGTGAGGCAACCGATTGTTTCACCCCAATATCTATGCGCACCACCGCCTACGCCGACGTTCATTCCCCTTCGAAGCTTAGAATTGAGTAAAAGAAGGAGCAAAAAGGGAACGGCCACTAACAGAAGCTATTATCTTCGACGAAGAAGGATGCTGGTAAAATTTGAAATATTTTTAATTTCTTTCTGTTTCTTCGCGTACAAAATGTGGCTTAATATTTAGACCAGAAGAGCAGTAATGGATCTGCCAACTACAGATCCTGGTAGCGATTTTTGCGAGTATAATGATTCAGCGGATGAAGACTCGACGAAACAAGAACGTAATGTATCGTATCATCATAATTGAAAATAATGTAAAGTAAAAAATATGTGAATAAGGTTCGTCTTTATCAGATTGTTCGGCAAAAATTCTCGGATATTCCAAAGAAGATGCTATTCAATTTATGCAGAAGGGAACGGATGATGTCACCAATGATAGTTTAGTGTTGCCGGAAATAGCGAGATCCCGTAGCATATCATTGGACGAAAATTTCAGCGTTATGAAGGAGAAACCAAAAACGAGCAGAGAGTCGCATTGTCTTCGCTTGGTCAGGTGAAATATGTCAGGGAAAAATGTTTTGAGAAAAAAATATTAAAATTTATAAATAATAGTAATTATATGTTTAAATTTGTATAGGACATTGAGGCATCGTTCCCCTGTTGCATTAAGGAGTCAGGATATACAAATTAAAGTTAGTTCACTGCGACAACAAATATGGATGGGAGTTACAGAAAATATAGAAAAGAATATCGCGCATCCTTTTGTACGGGAACCATTAAGTTGGGGTATATCCAATATGGCGTTAAGACAGGATAAAACAGATAGTGAGGCATTGTTAAAGTATGCTACATTTTCTTAAACATTATTGGTAAATATTTAAATAGTAAATTTAAATATTCAATATTTTGTTTTATTTCTATTTTAGAAGAGATATGAAAAAATTGCAATTTTTTGAATATTTTACTATGAAAAGTAATACAAAAGAAATACAAAATAAATATAAAAAATCGATATATTCAAATGATACTAATTTGGGATTAGAAAACCAACTCCAGAATATTGAACAGAAAGCTAAGAAAAAGAAAGTACCTCTTAAGTGGCAGAAAATGACCAATTCTAGAATGGAAGAAATGCGTCGTGGTAAAACATCTTTTTTAACTATTAAAGCAGATTCTTTAAAATTAGTTACGCTCGAAATGCCTTCTAAAGTACAAACGCGACAACTTAAAAACGAATACAAAAGAAAACATCGCAAAAGTGGTTCTGTTTCTCATGGGGGAAAAATATCGAGTATCGCAAAATCCGAAATGCATTTGCAGACACATTCGCGATCTCGCATACAGTTACAACCTTTAATTGTTCCTTTATGCGACAGTTTTTCATCAGATGATTCTGCTAATTCTCATACACAAGAAATTTTAAAGAAAAAATATAAAAAAAAGAAACAATCAAAAAAGATAAAATCGACTGCCGTAACAGGAAAGAAAAAACGTGCAATTAGCGCTAATACGTTACGCAATACGTAAAAGATTTGATAAAATGTACATTGATACTTTGATCAACACATTTCATAATTGAAGTTCTTATTCGAATTTTTAAATATACTTCGTAAATATTTGTTATATCTAATAATAAAGATAATATAAAATTAATGCTTTTTGAATGTATCATTCTTTATCATCATTCGATTAAAAACTTCAATTGTTATGTAACGAATCTTTCCAATATATAAATTAAAGCATAAAATAATTAATCAATATACTTACAATTTTCCGCCGATTAAACGGGATAAAAAGAACAAATATCAAAAATTGTTTTCAAATATTAATCCCGCGTTATTTAAATGACATGCGCGAAAATCGTGCTATTTTTCCATGTGTTTTTTACGAGAAATTGATGAATTTACGATTCAACAAAAACATAACCTCACAAATTCTTATCAACATTTTTAATCCCAATTTCCGTTAAAACAATTTATCACTGTTATAATAAATCGTCTAATGGAAATGTATTTTTAAAATGGTCTTTATTTAATGAAAATCTTTTAAAATGTATAAATTTTTAAAAAACTTAATTTGAAACTTTTCAATATATTATATTGTTATTGAACTTTTTAAGTTTTTAACACAATTTGCACATAAAGCAACGAAATTCTGTTCAAGAATCACTATATTACATTCGTCACTAATATTGGGATCTTAAAAAGATTTTTAATCGTGAATTTAACTATCGTAAAAACAATTACTGTTTTTAACAAGGTGCTGCCATCTGATACAAGTCACAGAATTGTAGATAATCATATGTGTGATTAAATTTTTTGCTTTAAATATTTCAACTGCCATTAATAAAATAAATAAATGAAAATATATTTTAACGATCTTTATTATTTCTTTGTATTTATTTTATTAAATGAATTAATACTATATATAATATATATATACATATATATTGACATCATAAAAAATATTATATATATTTCATCTTATGCATCTGTATTTCATATAAATAATACGAATAAAAATATGTCTCTAATATGTTTTTTTATTTATAAATTATATTGCTTTCCAAATTTATTTATTTAAACTATTAATATTCAGTATTATCATCGAACAGTGTTTTAAATTGTATATACGTATTTTGCATTCTCCTAAAATACATTATAAAGTTAAAAATATAATATTTATATTTTTTTTTTTAAATTAAAGATTAGAATATATTACACTTTTTAAAAAAATAATAAAATGTTCATATCAAGAATAAATATAAACAGAAAAAGCAAATAATGAAAGACAAAAATAAGATAAAAATTGTGCAATTAGTGTCACTTTTAGAAGATAAAACGAATCAAATAACGAAAACAAATAATAGAAAAAGAATAGATAGAATAAGAATTAACCATTAATGCCATCTCTCGAATGCCAAAGATATTTCTTTAGAAATAGTATAAAAAATTGAAAATCAACGTCATCTTTTGAGTATAAAAAAACATCTTTTTAAATGCACTCAAAAGATGACGCTAATCTTTAATTCTTAATTTATTTTTAAAGAAATATTTTTAGCATTTAAAAGATGGCGCTGATTATCAGTTTTTTACACTACTTTATCTTTGAAGAGATATCTTTGGCACTCAAAAAATTAATTCTTACCCTATTTTTATTCTTTTCCTATTATTTTCTTTCCTTGTTTGCATTTATTTTATCTAAGACATTCTAGAGATGGCACTAATTTTTACTTTATTTTTATCTTTTTACTATTTTCTTTCATTCTCAATACTTATATATTTAATTTGCAAAACTTATTTATTAAGGCTAATTATTTTTTTATTATCTTTTTTATTATATCGATTTAAAAGTTTATCAAAGTCCATTCAATCTATTCTTTATTCTTTATATGTATCTATTTTATCAATTTTTATATATAAGATGTCAAAAATATATATATCTGTCCTTATATATATATTTTATATATACATCTATTATATATTCTTATATATTGCAAGAAATTCATATAATTTTATGTTTTTTCTTCTTTCTTCAATTTTTGAAAATATGACATTTCAAAAAAATAAAAATGTACAAAAATAAGTAAAAGAAAAAAACAAAACAATAGAATTATATTATTCTAATATAAAATCGAAAATTTGAATAAAAATTTTCTGATATGCCAATCTTCTCTTGACACATTATATTCCTTTGTTGAAAATTTTATAATTATTATATATTATATTATATATTACTGATAAAAAATTTTCCTGTTTCAATTTTGTAATAGGAAAACATAAGTTAATAACAAATTATTCGAGAAATTTTTGCACAAATTATGACAGTTCTTGGAAATAATGTCAAATTTTTTAAATTTTTAAAATTCTTTAATTTAAGAAATTTAACATCATCTCCAAGAATGTTGAAAATTTTAAGAATTTAACGTCACTTCTAAGAACTGTCGAAATTCCTGGAAAAATTTCTCGAGCGATCTCCTATCAACTTATGTTCTCCTAATACAAAATACTTAATTTTTTTCTTAAATATCTCGTTTATCATTAATAATATTAAAAAAATGCTTCGAATAAAAGTTGAATGGTTTCCAAAGAGCTATATTCTGGTGTTCTCAGTTTTTTCGTAGGTGAATTTATAAAAAACTATTCAAGCTCAATTTCATTTTTTTAAATAAAATCACATAATTTTTAATGCATCAGTATCATGGTATTCTTTATAGAAAAGAATCAAGCCATATATAGTAAAAAATCATTAATTTAAAAAATATTTAATTAAATTTAATTATTTTATAAACTATAAGTTTTTTGCTACATATGCCTTAGTACTTTTTTATAGAGAATGCCAAGATATATCAAGAGAAGTATTAAAAAATGTATACTTTTATATAATTTATTTATTAAATTACAATTAAATAATTATATAATTTATTAATTATATAATTTATTTAAAAAAACAACTTTTATGAATCCTTTACGCTTCTATATATAAAAAAATAAATAGCAAAAGGATGTGAACTGCCAAAATTCCTGGAAAATTTTCTCAAGCGATCTCCTATCAACTTATGTTCTCCTAATACAAAATACTTAATTTTTTTCTTAAATATCTCGTTTATCATTAATAATATTAAAAAAATGCTTCGAATAAAAGTTGAATGGTTTTGAAAAAGCTATATTCTGGTGTTCTCAATTTTTTCGTAGATGAACTTGTAAAAAACTATTCAAGCTCAGTTTCATTTTTTTAAATAGAATCATATAATTTTTAATGCATCACTATCATGGTATTCTTTATAGAAAAGAATCACGCCATATATAGTAAAAAATCATTAATTTAAAAAATATATAATTAAATTTAATTATTTTATAAACTATAAGTTTTTTGTTACATATGCCTTAGTACTTTTTTATAGAGAATGCCATAGAGAAGATATATCAAGTGAAATAAAAAATGTGTACTTTTATACAATTTATTTAAAAAAACAACTTTTATAAATCCTTTCTATATATAAAAAAATAAATAGCAAAAAGATGTGAACTGCCAAAATCCCTGGAAAAATTTCTCAAGTGACCTCCTATGATCTCCTTTCCATTTATGTTCTCCTAATACAAAATTAAAATTTCATGCAAAATTTTTTTTAAATTTAACATATTTCTATACTTACTTTTTTAATATTTATCTTTTTAGTTTAATTATTAATTATAGAATTTGACATACGTACCTATTCTATACTTTATATATTTTGCATATATATAGAAAGAAATATAGAAAAATAATATGTAGAATAGATAACAAAACTAATTTATTGTACAAAAATATAAAACACGTGTATGATATTTTTTTTATTATTCCTCTTTATACTATCATATATTTCCATTTAAACAATTCTCAAATTATAATTTAATTTATGTACTACGTATTCCTTCTTTTACTTTTTGTTTTTTCTATTTTTTTCTTTTTTTCTAATTTTAAAGAATTCTGGAATATAGTAAAATATGTCAGGAATATATCTCTGATAATTTTTTACCTGGAAATGTTTCATTTATTTTTCATAACTATTAAATATTAAGAAATAATTCAAATAAAAGTTGATTTCAAGGAGGATAATTTCATTATCTGAAATTATTAATTATTCATAATTAGAGATTGATTAAAAGATTAGTGGAGCTTAGCTTTATTTTTTTAAATAAAATCGTATACGTTTTAATTCATAAATGAATCCATTTAAGTATTTCTTCTAAAAAAACTATTGGACCATGAAAGTAAAAAAATTTAAGAGATATTTGTATATAATTAAATATTTGTTAAACCAATGATCTTTTGTTATAAATGATTTAATACTTTTTTTTTATAGAAAATAATACATTACATTTTTTATTTTTAATATAAAAAAAAATATATAAAGTTAATATTTAAAAAAAAATAATTTAATTTTAATCATATGATCCCTCTATATCCCATCTATGATAGAATAACATTAATAAATAATAATATTAATTTAAATAAATAAATAATATTAAAATATATTAACTAACTAAATATATGAAAATATATTTATGTTAGAATTCAATAAGAAACAGATTTTTTTACTTCTATTTAATTTTATGAACTTTGATACTTGAATTAAATATACATATACTTACATTATATCTAAATATAATTCTAAAATCTTTGATTTTTTTCTTTTTGTACGATAATTTTGAACAAAGGATTTAAATTCTTCTATAAAATGATGGGCGATTTATTTCTACTATTTATGATATTATCATAATTTTATAATTTGAAATTAATAGTGTAACATAATATCAATTTTTTTCCAACACATTTACATTTCTTATAATTAAAAAAAATACTCTATAATCTATCTTTATGTATATTTATTTATATCCTTGATATTCCATAATATAATAATTTATCTCGTTCGTTAAACGTTACATAATTAATTTTTATAATAAAATGCACCTGCGTAATTGTAATCGTAAGAAAATATTTTATTACGTATTAGCTAAAATGTCAGGTCATCGAGCAGTAACCTGGATATCCGGTGATTGTAAGCACAAATGAAATTTTCTCATTAGATATACGAAAATATGAATTATATTATTAAAAGACATTTTACATCAGTCTCGGAATTCAATTTTAAATAATGTTATATAAATTGCAATATAATTATAATTATATAATTTTAAAACAATTTAAACAATAAACAATAAACAAAAAATATATTCATGCCCAACCAATAAATTAGATTAGAAAGATTGTTCTTCGTCTTTCGCGTGTAGAATTAACTAGCAAAAAAATTTGTCAAATATTAATTTCTAAATTAATATTTGATATAATTTTAATAAAAGATAAAAAGATAAAAAGATATCATCAAAAAAAGGAGAAAACAAATCTATTTTTAATAAATATTTACAATTCGTATTGTTTTGTAATCATGTATATGTATAAATGAAAATATGATATAAATACAAATAATTATTTAATGGAAGATTTGTTCACGATTTGTTTATCTAAGAGAACGTTAGAAAAATTATTCGAAAAAATTTCAATGATATTTAAATGATTATGTTATAAATTTTTTTCGAATGTGGCAATGATATGATATTCTGGCAATTATAAGCAAATAATTTCTGCGCAAGCAAACGAAAAAAAAAAAGAAAGCATTGTTTGTAAATGACAAAACCGCTGACAAGTGATAGGGGAGTAGGTCAAGGCGGAAATGTTCTTTACGTCTTCGATGACACGTAATTTCTTTTTATTCAATTCGAAATAAAATGCCTAACAATGGAAATAATTACTGATATGCAAAATTTAAAAAAAATGATTTTTCATATGATTATGAATTTTTTTTTTATTAATAAATATTACTAAATTCATTAAATAATTAAATATTCTTTGCTTTATTAATCATATCATTTACTTTTCTAATAAAAATCAATATTACAATATTATACCACACCTATTATAACGAATTACAAGAAATTTTTCTTCAACTTTCTTTTCATCATGCATCGATAAATATGATTATTCTCGCTGTTCCTTAATAAATCCTTGATATCTTTAAACAAATACACAAACATATGAAATATTACTATTTATAAAAATATCATATGTTAAATGACATTGAAATCAATAAAAAAAGTTATATTAAAAACTTGAAAAATAATGATTCTAATATTTTATATGATAAAAAAAATGATAAGAAAGTATAGTAATAAAGAATAAAACAAAGAATTATATACAAATTATATACATATAATTCAAATATTACAATTTCATTAAGAATAGAAATTGTCTTATATATTTTTCCAGCGAGTGATCAATATACAATGATCAATATACAATGTTAATGCGAACATTTTAAAATCATGCAAAAAAAAAAAATATGAAAATTCGAAATAAATTCTACAAAATAACAAAATAATAACCGATATAGAAAAGGTAATACATATAAAAGCATAACAAAAGTAATTATTCCAATTCCAATAAAAGCATTCGCACAGCTATTAATTAACATCGCGAATATCTGGCTGAGTAGGGGGTGACCGTAGAAAGGCCCGGTTATAAAAGAGATCGCACGAAGTTGGAAAACCAGTTCGGTGATGGTTCATCGACAAGAATCATAAGTGTCACATTTAGGTGGGTGGTGATTCTTTCTTCATAGAAGAGAAGATTCAATTATTTATTCGATAACGTTCCTCTATCTTTGAAAATATTATTGAAAAAGCATCGTGACATTACATCTTATGACAATAAGTGGTTCTCTCGTCAAGATTTATGAAAATATAATCTTTTTACTTTTAGATAATTTAACTGAACTATGTCTACGGCGGGACCGGAAATAGTAGCCGGGTCAATGGCGGCCGCCTCTGCCACTGGATTTTCCGCAAGCTCTGTGTTCTTGTCACTTCTCATTCCCGCTCTCGTTCTCTATTTTATTTACTTCCGGATCTCTAGGCGCCATTTACTTGAACTTGCGGATAAAATACCCGGCCCGCCTGCCTTGCCGTTGATCGGGAACGCTCTTGATTTATTTGGAAGTCACGATGGCAAGTAGACAGTTAATATTAACGGTATAAAATCAAATGTAGTTATTAACAATATTACTTTGAATTCATTAATTAATATATTATTCCGAGTTATATGTTAAACTCCCTAAGTTTTCACGATATCGATTTTTAAGATCTTAGGATTTTTATTCAGAGATTATTTTGTCGATTATTTACTTTGCAAAAGCAGGAAATAACACTGTTCAAATAAAATTTTCCCAACTCTGAATATACATCATTTATAATAGTAATTAAAATTTCGTCTTACATAACTTGAATCAATAAACTCAAATGATTCTTATGTCATGTATTGTATACACGAAGAAGAAGAAGAAGAAGGAGAAGAAGAAGAAGAAAAAGAAAGTTGAATAAGATTATGTTCCTTATCTCTTTTATTGCAGCCATATTCAGCACAGTGTTAAAGAAAGCAGAAAATTTTACGGATGTTGTTAAAATATGGATCGGTCCTAAATTAATAATCTGCCTGATTGATCCTCGTGACGTTGAGATAATCCTTTCAAGTAACGTGTACATCGATAAATCCACTGAATATAGATTCTTCAAACCATGGCTTGGCGACGGTCTTCTTATTTCCACTGGTAAGTTTCTTAATTAAAAAAAAAATTTTTTTTCCATATAACACCGTTTGATTATAAGAAATAATAATAATAATAATATAATAATGAAAATAAGATTTCCTTTGTGAACGATAAATTTTCACAAAGGATATTACATCCACACAGATAGAAAAATAAAATAAAGGACAATATTTTCGTAACAATAGATATTAATTGAATTTGCAAAAAATTAATTTCACAATGAAGATAAAACAATTTCACACTTGAGGAAAATATAATTTTATGATAAATTAATTCATAAGATAAAAGTGAGAACAGCGTACAGTGGAATACAAACGGTTTAAGAAAGAAAAAGGCAATCCTCAGTGAGAGCGAGAATAATCGGGTGAAAGAAACAAGATGCAGTTTCACGATTGAGTGCAGTTATCGTAACTTTCTCGCTGTCTAGATGACCTTTTTTTTCTCTCTTTTAACGAAACTCTTTAGGTCGTTTAATCGACTGCATAACAGGGCTCGACGAGCCCACGTAACAGCCTCGCGTGAAATAAACTCGCACAGTCGGCACGTGCATATTATGCGGTAGTATATTGCATCGACGTAATACTTTCTTCGTATCCTTTACTGCTTCCTCTTCAGCTTTTCATTTTTTTTTTTTTTTTATTTATTGAATTAGATTCACATGTACAGTCGATCACAAAATTCTTGATACGCGTGTTTTAAAGATTTAAAATTAAGATTTAATTTTTTTTTCGGCGAAAAATCTCATTGAGAAGATGAAATAAGAATTTTAAAATACAATGTTGCTTAGAGAATATTGGAATCTGAATATTTTATAGTTGCATTAAAATCGATGCGTCAAAAATTGAATTAAAAAAAATTGTTTCGTATGTAAAACATTATGTAAGTTCAAGTTAATCAAAAATAAAATTTTTATTAATTTGAGTAACACAACTTCGGGATATATAGAGACTTTTACGACTGGCAGTATGATATAATGATAATGATGTAATAAATACATGAAAAAATAAGACATGATAAAAGTTTTTATATCTTAATTTTCATATTTCAAAAAGATATTAATCGTTCGTTAATGCATAATATCAGCCAAAATTTTTAAATCATTTTTTTTTCTCTTCATATTGAATCTTCCTTTTAATTTTATTATCAATTTAACAGATTTTTAAAAAAAAAGAATTTTCTAAAATAATAAAATTCTAATTTATCTATTTAAATGCTTCTTCAAAACGAGTGATTTTAAATTTTTGACTGAATTGGCGTAACTATTATATTATATTTTCAAAAATTTCTAATTATAATATAATTAATATTTACTTAAAAGTTGATCATAAATACAGGTCAGAAATGGCGTAATCACCGCAAACTAATCGCACCAACTTTCCATTTGAACGTATTGAAAAGCTTTATCGATTTGTTCAATGCGAATGCGAGAAGTGTCGTCGAGAAGATGCGCAAAGAGAATGGGAAGGAATTCGATTGTCATAATTATATGTCTGAACTGACTGTTGACATCCTTCTGGAAACCGCTATGGGTGTCTCCAAGCCCACTCGGGACCATAATGCATTCGAATATGCCATGGCTGTAATGAAGTACGTATTCGTTTTTCCGACCCCCTCTTACGCAAACGTTTTCTTCCTCGGAGAAAGTTTGCTGATATTCCAATGTGCACGAGTTATAACCAGTATTACATAAGCACTGGAAATCGGATACATTTTTGTAATGTAAACGTAATGTATGTACATACGTATAATTCAAGCAAAGTTAAATTGCTTGTAGGATGTGCGACATTTTGCACCTCCGTCACACAAAAGTATGGCTTAGACCTGACTGGTTGTTCAATCTGACAAAATATGGCAGAAATCAAATCAAGTTACTTGAAATTATTCATGGATTAACCAAAAAAGTTATTCAACTCAAAAAGGAAGAATACAAAAGTGGAAAACGTAACATCATTGACAATAACGCCCAGAAATCAAATCAAACCGAATCAAAAGTAAGAATCAAACAAATTTTCATACATGTTTCGTATATTTAATTTTTATTCTAAAATAATTGATACCATTTTTTTGTAAATGTTAGACCAATAATATTGTAGTAGAAGGTGTTTCATTTGGACAATCGGTTGGTCTTAAAGATGATTTGGACATTGATGATGATGTCGGTGAAAAAAAAAGACAAGCTTTTCTTGATCTTTTAATGGAAGCCGGTCAAAATGGTGTTCTCCTTAGCGATAAAGAAGTCAAGGAACAAGTAGATACAATTATGTTTGAGGTAAGATTTTAACATAAATTGATATTCGACGTAATTATATAATATAATAATAAATTCTTATATAAAAATAAATGGAATATGTTTATGTTTTAAAGGGACACGATACCACCGCTTCCGGATCCAGTTTCTTCCTTGCAGTGATGGGTTGCCATCCTGATATTCAGGAAAAAGTAATTCAGGAACTCGATGAAATCTTTGGTGACAGTGATAGGCCAGCCACTTTCCAAGATACTTTAGAAATGAAATATCTTGAACGTTGTCTTTTGGAAACACTTCGAATGTATCCACCTGTACCCCTTATCGCTCGTGAAATCAAGACAGATTTGAAATTAGGTTAGTATCGTGAGATAAAATTTTTTTATATTTTCCACCGATTCGCATATTTTATCTTTTTACCAATATTAATATTAAACTCACGGTAATTTTAGCAAGCGGAGACTATACCATCCCAGCAGGTTGCACGGTTGTTATTGGAACCTTTAAACTGCACCGACAACCACATATTTATCCTAACCCAGATGTCTTCGATCCTGACAATTTCTTACCAGAAAAAACCGCGAATCGTCACTATTACGCATTTGTGCCATTCTCGGCTGGACCGCGATCATGTGTAGGCCGAAAATATGCAATGCTTAAACTCAAGATTGTTTTGTCAACAATTTTAAGAAACTTCCGCGTAAGATCCGATATCAAGGAATCTGAGTTCAGACTACAAGCTGACATTATTTTGAAAAGAGCTGACGGATTCAAGATCAGGCTCGAACCTAGGAAACAAGTAGCTAGTACTGCATAAAAGTACAAAGATAATATATGAATTATTATTTTAAATAAAAACACGATTGGTGGGCTTTTCATGCGGTGAATTGAACATATCATAATATATTTTATTATGCGTGTATATGGTTTTCGTTAAGCGCCATACTTTTTGCACATGCGTGAAATGCCATTTCGTAAAATATGGTTGTATTTATGTGTGTATATTTTTATCGGCCGTATAATGTGTATAGGCATATTTACTACTTATGTTAATATTTATCTTATGCAATAAATTAATTGCAGATATTGCATTGCGAAACCTGATCGCATAGTTATTACTATATTCCTAAATTCTTTTTATTTTCCTCTTATTCCATTCTGATTATTTACATTTTACATATGTTGTCAAGAGGTTAGAAGAAATATTTTTAACAATGACAGAATATGATGAAGAAAAAAAATACGATATCACGGAATTTTTAAAAAAGGATTATAAAGAATGGTCAAATACTTCGGAAAGTTATATTACAAATCCAAGATTAAAAACTTTGCCTCAAGCTCACGGAAAAGAAATATATAAGATTATGGACGATTTAAAAGCTGCATTACCGAACATAAGTCCCAGAGAATTAAGAAGGTTTTTATTATTGTTATTATTATTATTATATATACATTATTATTACTATTATTGTTATATTATATATAGATTAAAAATATAAAAATGAAAATAACATAAAGATATTTGTAAAGATGTTAACTGCAATAATTACAAATAGATTTTATACTCCGTTTCACGAGGCAATTCTTTGCGAACTTGAAGAAGAAGGATATCATATAGCATATAATTATATGAAAGAAATTTTAGATCTTGATGAAAAAATTGTAGAAAAGACAGTATTGATATCGTGGAAAAAACCATATTTGAAGGATCAAAAAGAATTTATACTTTTCTTGAAAGACGGATTAATCCAAACTGAAAAATGTAGAAGGGAAGGTACGAAAAAATATAATAAATAAAAATAAATTAATTCGTTTAAGCTTTTTTAAATAATAATTTTAAATAAATACTGATGATACAGTTTTAAATAAATACTACAGATGATTACATTGGACGAGCGATATCACTTTTAGATATGGCCCTATTTTTTCAAACAAAAACATGGGAATGGTGGTGGGTAACAGAACAACTATATCAAGCTGCTCTTTCAGCTGCAGAATGGATAGTCGATGATGATAATGAAACAATTACATTGATACGTTATTTATATGGTCGATTTCTCTTTTACGAATGTTAGTTAAACAGATCTTCTCATATTTCCAACTTCCTAAAAATATTATAAAAACTTTCTAAAAATATTTTCGATTGTATAATTAGTAGAAAAACCAAAAGAAGCTATAACTTACTTAGAAAAGGCGCGAAAAGATTCAAAAGATAAATATTGGAATGCGTCATATAAACTGCAAATAAAGCAATATTCCATCTTCGTAGAATGTAACATACTTCTATACAAAGGTCTGTTGATTTTAGTTCGCAAGATACGTCCTGAAAATCCTGAACGCGCTTTATCGTTTTGCATAAAAGCTGAAGAAAGAGCTTTAGATGGTAAATTTTATTAACTTTCATCGATTTCATATGATTATAAAATTAACAATAAATCATTTAAACGAAAATAAAAACAGCTCAAAACACTGAATATATGAACGAAGTTCTTTACGAGCTTGGTAAATGTTATGCTGCTGTAAATGACATGAAAAATGCGTTGCATAATTTTTCAAAATTATTGGCCCTTGCAAGAAGAATTTCAGATGCCGAAGGTGTTTGCAATGCGCACATGCAATTAGCTTTTACGTATAAGGTAATCAAATTGTTTTTTCCTTTTTATATTTCCACAAAAATATGATTGGCACTTATCTTAAACATATAGCAATTAAATGACGATAATTATACGGAAAAACATTTGCAAAAATGGCGAGAAAGCGCTGAGGATTTTGGTCTTATTGAAAAACTCGCCGATGCACATTATTACACTGGTGAACACTTTTTAAATCAGGTAAAAATAAACTGGAAAAAAATATGTTCTATTACTCTGCTTATGAATATTGTTACAATGATTCTACAAAAAGATACATATTCAAGAAATATATATACAAATCAAAAGATTATAATAATTATTTATGGTATTTGACTTTATCAAATAATAAAATTAACTAATATATTACATGGAATATAAAATATGGAATTAAAATAACAAAAATTTCATTGTTAATTTTTTCCCATAGAGAAAGTTACATCTATCTACTGGTCATTTAGAAACTGCTTTTAGCTTGTACAGTAGATTAGGCCTGTTTCACGAAGCTGATCGCGCAAGATGCATAGCAGGAATTTCTAAAGGTAATATTTTAAAAGATTATTTTTATATCTAGCATATAAACTCATATATAATGTTATGTTTACTTGATAAAAAATAACAAGTATGAAATGAAATTTTTCTTATGTTTTCACATATTGAAAATTATACACAATATTACTTAATTATATAGAAATACAATTATTATTTTCTTTTTATTTTACATATTTTAACATTTCTTAAATATTTATCTACACAAATCGTATCACGATATTGAGTACTTAATTACAAAGTATTGAAGTATAAGTTGTCTCTTATCTATTCTTAAATGAAATAGAAATTAAAAATCTCTAAAGTGTTCATTTATGTGTAAAAAAAATACATGTATGTTATATATATCTTTTTAAAGGGCAAGAAAAAATCGAGAAATATATCGATTTGTTATTACGATGTGGTGAATATGATCAAAACGCAACATTGGACCTTTGTCAATGGAAAAGTCACAGAAAACCTTTCTGGATTGAAGAAGAAAAAATAATCGGTAATCAAAATTGAACATTTACTATTAAATTATTATGTAATATTACAATGTATAACTATTTTTTTATACATATTTATGTTTTATTATTTATCAAAAAAATTTTTAATATATTCTGAATTTTTATAATTATTTTTATAATTATCATATTGATAATGTATCATATTAATGTATATTAATACATTATTGCATATATCAATATCAGATATCATATGAATCCTGATAAAATCAATTATAATATTTGAGAAATTTAAAATTTCATCCAAAAGCATACGACTTATATTTAGTTCGAAGTCTTTATTTTAATAAATTTTAATAATTATTGCATATTTATATTATGTACATATTTTTCTTCAAAAAACACTCCAATGACTGTCATACAATGGTTACCATTATACTTCTAAAATTTTTAATATGTAACAGATGTTTACATAAAATACTAAAATTAATTTCTTTTTTTTTTCTTATTTATGAAAAATCATACATTATTGATTAAATTTTGAATATGTGGATGATTGTTGAATATATATTATAAATGTATTATATTTCCACTCAAAAATCATAAGATATTTTATTTTTTGAAAAAACTTTAGTATTTGATAAAGATATACATTTTAAATTGCAGATTTTTTTTTATTATACTTTATATTTTCTTATTGTATAAAATATACTAGATTAAGTAATTTTTTTTCATACATTCTTTCTGTTTTTTACCAGTCTTGAACCGAATGTAAACTATTTTATGACTTTTGTGAGAGCATAAATTAAAATAATCTTATTTACTTTTGATTAAAGTTTTTTTATGATATTTTTTAGTATAGTTTTAATTAATAAAAAAAATAATGTGTACAAAATTTATATATATACTCGCTTAGATAATGAAAACATATATCTTGAAGAAATAATTAATTAAATACTCATAAAATTGTTTTTTTTATTGTCTTCTAAATTATTAATTATATCAAAAAATGTAATAGATGCAAATTTAAACAGAATGTATTTTTAATATCATATTATTTTGTATATAATAACATAACGATATAAATGATTTTGATAAATGATTTTTTGAAAAAAATAAAAAAAAATAAAAAATATCAAAATTTTTTTTTAATTTTGAAAATTAAAATGTTGATTATCTCATCGAATAATTAATCAATTATTAAAACAAGAGTACATTCTCTCGTTATTTGATTGAAAAAATTTTGTATAAATTATTTTTTTTTTATTAATTGCAACTATTCTGGGAACGTTTCGAAAATAAGAATCATCCTAATATATATATAAATAAAATCTTATTTACCTTGAAAAATATCATTTTATATATATATATTATAAATGTTTCAGATGTAAAGTCAGATTTGGAAATTGAATATGAAAACGCGGATACAATTTCATCTTCACTATCTTTTACAAAAGCTTAAAAATTTATATGTAACAATAATGCCAAATAAAATTTCTAATTATAGATTCATGTTGTACTTATCCAACTTTATATTTAAGTATAAAAACTTCATATCTTCTTTTGTGAATATGAATTGTCGCAATAATTTTTAAACAAGCAATTTGTGCACAGTCAAACTTATAAAAATATATATGTTATATTTTTCGAAAATTGATTTATATAATTAAACAAAAATAAATACAAAATGAAGATTAAGTTAAAGAAAATGTATTGCTTTAATGAACCCAATTTTTTTTTATAAAAAAAAAAAGTTTTAATAAATAGTTTTTTATAAAAAAAACTGTGTATTATAAAAAATTATTAAAATATATTATTATTAAAGTTATTAAAAATAAAATTTCAATCAATCAATTTGTTTAGTTCATTTTACATATGTATTAAAATTGTAACTTTCATGATGATTTTATATTGTAATAAGTTCATAGAATACAAAAAGTAAAATTTAATTATATCAATAATAATTATTAATAAATTAATTATTAATAAATTTCAAAAGATTTATTCCATGATTACATACTATATTTATGTGCAATATCTTATTTTTACTTTAAATTTTAAATATTTTACATGGTACTTATACCACTAAAAACAATTAATTATAAATTTTATCAGTTTTTAAAAATATATCAATTTTTAAAAAATAAATCAATATTTAATTTATAAACTTTTTAATAAAATTAAGAAATTATTAACGTTTAATATCTCCAATTATGAATAAGTAAACTTGTTTAGAATTTTCTATTCTATAAATATTTCTTAATAAAGAGATAATTAACATATAAAAATTTATTGCAAATATTTAGAAATGAGTTCAATTATTTTTATCTAAACTTTTAAACTATTTAATTATGTATGTAATATAACTTTCTTCCTAGCATAATGAAAATTATAAAAAATATTAAATATCAACATATATATGACATATTTACAACATATCAGATACGTCAACTTATAATCATTTATGTAATAATATGTTTTTAAATAATAATATATTTCTATGAAAAAATAAACTACGTATACAAAGGATATTAATGATTTGAAATAATTGAAAATTATTAAAAATGTATATTAAAATTGAATACTCTGTTTAAATTTAAAATAAGAATTGAATAATTATTCATTCTATTCTTTTTCTATTTATATAAATGTAAATTAAAAATATACAAGATATATTTACATATATATCAAACATCTAAATAAGAAAAACAAAAGAAAATGGATTTTTATATCAGAACTATACTTAATTTGTTATAGAAAAGTGGTAATAAATATACTTATGAAATTATCTCATCTATGGATATTACTCAAAATCGATTATATTGTCTACTTTGAGAGATGGCATATCAACAGTATTTTGTATTTCATGTGATATGTTTTCTAAAGTTTCCGTCTCGATAAAATTATTTCTTGCATCTATATCAATAGTTTCTTGCCGTTCTTCAACCTTTGCACTTGCTAAATCAAGTACTTCTTGCAATACTTCTGCTACAACATTAGCAGAATCGTTCATTAGCTCTTTTTGTGTTGAAATATTTAATTTAATTTTTGCTTCATCTATATGAAGATCGTTTTTATTTATTATGTTTTCTTCTTCCAATATTATGTTTGTTTCTAATTTTGATTCCTTTGAATTGAAATTATCTATTTTTGTATATATTTCACTTTCATCAGATTTTCTTTCTTGTATACATTCAAACAATTTCTGTTTTGTATTTTGTATTGAATCATTTCTATCATTTATTTCTTTTTTTTCAATACCATTTTGTTCAATCACTTTAAAAGGAGTCTGAATTTCATTTTCATTCATAGTAAATTCAACAAAATCTTCATTAGATTTACTTTCTTTATTCGTTTTAATTTCTTCTTCATTGTATTTCATTTCTTCTTGTTCTTTTTCTTTTTCAATGTGCATCATTTGTTCTTGCTCTTTTTCTTCTTCATTGTATATCATTTCCTCCTGTTCTTTTTCTTTTTCATTGTTTTTATTATTTATATTTTTCTTTACATTTTCTCCATCTTCAATATCATTTTCTTCTTCTCTTTCTTTAATGTCATTATTTTCTTTTTCTTTTTCTGTAATGTCATCATTTTTCTTTCTTTCCTCTATTTTAGTTCCATTATTTTTTTGGTCATTTATTTGTTTCTTTTCTTTATATTTTTCCTGTATATCTTCATTATTATTATATATTTTATTTGAATTTTTCTGTATTTCTTCTAATTTCATATTTTCATCAAATTCATAAATACTTTTATCAGTCTTATCATTATCAGTACAATTATTTTCAGTTTCTGTAATAATGTCTTTTTCAACTTCATTTTCATTTTGAATTGATGAAATATCAACATTTGTTTTAATTTCCATTTCCTTTTCATTCTCAATTTTTTGTATTTGATCATCGTCAAATTCTTTCATGACTAGTTTTACATCAACAACATCTTCTATTACTTCTTTTTTAGGAGAAAAAACATTTTCATGATTATTTTCATTTAAATTCTTTTCATCTTCCATTAATTCTTCTTCATCATCTTCTACTGAAATTATTATAGATTCAGATAGATCTTCTAAATCATTTACTGCTTCATTTGAGTTTGGTATTTCTTTTATGAAACTTTCGTCACTTAATTTTTGAATTTCTAATCTTAATTGTTTATAATGCGTCAATTTGTGTGTTAAACCTATCACTTTATTTTCATAACTGGCTCCACATTCATCACATACATATGTCTGAGTCTCAAATATATCTTTTTTATTATTTGATTCTGAAGATTGAAATTCATGAGACGTTAAATCGCTGAAATTCATGGAACGTTTTGCAAAGTTTTGGCTATTATTCCTTGTTTTTCGCAAAGATATACTCTCTGGTGGAGCGCTTGTAAGTCTTGTTCGCTTTTTCTTTGATACATCTTCGTTTGATAACGATTCGTCACTTTCATCTACATTTTTTACTATAGAAACAGTTTTAAAAATAGTTTTTAATCTTTTACGACTATGCTTATTGTCAACGTCGGCATCGGATAACGATAAACCAATTGCTCGTTTATGTCTTGTTAAGGTTCTTTGTTTTCTTTTTGCAGTTTTTGATACAGAAGAATCTGAATCTGAATTTTGAATACTATTTCGATTTCGATTCTTTTGCTTCAAATTTGACTCTTTTGAATTAATATTATTTATTTCTTTTGTATTAGATTTATGCTTTTTATTAGGTGTATATTCATTATTTGTGTTTTCATTTATATCTTTAATAGATCGCTTTTGACCTTGTTTTTCTATAGTATTTCCTATATTATCAAATTCTTTATTAGATTTATTTTCATTTTTTAAATCATTATCCATTATAATATATGTTTTATTACCTTTATCATCTTCATTAATTCTATACAGTTTTTTCGCTTTTATATCACTATCTTTTAATACATCTTTTAGAAAAACTGTACAAAGTTTGATTTCTGTAAGATTTTGTTGTTTTTGCTTTTCAATTTCATCCTTATGAATATTCATATTTTTCCAACAATTTTTACATACAATATTTCCTGTTTCATGAATCTTATACATATCATCATCAGTTTTAATAGAATCATGACATTTATTACAAGACTTTGATGTTATTTTTTTATTCAATTGATTTTGAGACCGTGTACGAGTCATATTGTCAGAATCAATTTCCCTTTCCCGTAATATGGATAAATTTACTCTCTTAGATTCAGTAATAGTAGTTTTGCGACTTATGACAGTTGTTTTTACCTATAAATAAACACAATAAAAATATCATGAACAATCTAAATTTAAAGGTATAATATAATTAATAAATTGATTTAATATTAAATAAAATACTTGTTTTTCTAGACTAGATTAAATATATCAAAAAGCAATAAAGATATAAAAAAAATGTTATTGTAAAAATTTTTTGCTATAATATATTAATAAATTTTATATAAATGAAAGTTTTCACAGATTATAAAATCATCTTTATTTTTTTTTTTTAAATAACATAACTATACCTTTATTTTTTAAGTAAAAAAATAATTTTGATAACACAAATCATTTATATATTTATATATACAAAAAATAAATTTTATTTTGTAATAGAAATTAATATTAATTAAACTTAAATATAAATCTTAAAAATAGATTATGAAATCTTTAAAATCCACCATTTACATAAAAAAAATTATTGCCATATTATGATTTCTTTTATATCAAAAAGCTTTTATAAAAATATTTTCTTAATATCTTTATCATTATAAAATATTTAATCAGATAAAACAAATATTATGTACATAATAAATCCAAATAAAACAAATATTATATATATGATAAAACATTACCTTATGAAAAATCAAATTATTTGTTTCCTTATTATTTGTATTATTGAATTTTATGGTATTTGCAGTTTCTTCACATATGTGTTGTAAATCCAACAACACATCTATTGTGTATCGACAAGATAAACATATAAATTTAAACTCTTCCCAAAATTTTTCAAACTGTCAAAAGATATAATTAAAAGATAAAAAATAATCATAATATATTACAATTAATAAATCAATATATTATTATTTCATACTTCATGATTGAAAAGCTTTCGTATTTTGAAAAATATACTTTGTTGCAAGTTTTTCTCTTTAACAAGATCAAAAATAAATTCGTTTTTTGCAGGTTCCCGACATAAATTGCAGCATTGTTTGCGGACATTTGTTTTTTGCTTTGTATTTCGTTTAAATTTTTTTATAAAAGCACTACATTGATTTAATTCATATGCACATTTATGACAAATTCTGGTTGGCAATTCATTTGCTTTTGGTACCTATGTAAATATGAATATTTAATATAACTAAAACATATAAAAATAAACTAAATTTTTAATTTAATAATTAAACAAATATATATATAAAAGATATATATATTATAAAAAAAAATAATAACAAAATATAAAAAATTACATAATAATATATTTAAAATATTCTAATTTGTAATTATTACTAGTATAGTTAGGAAATATTTTCATAAAATCAATATCACTTTTTGAATATAATTTAAATGTAAAATAAATATATAGAAGATTATAGTATTTATAAATATAGATTTACATAAATACATAATAACATAACATTGTAAAAAATTTAATATATAACAAAATTTATAAATTTTATAAAAAATATAGAAAATTTTAATTTATTATATAATATAAAATTATTTATATCTTGATAAATAGAATAATGTATAAATTTTTAAGTTATACATAAAATAGTATTCAATTTCATACTATAATAATATAAATTTTTTTTGTATAAAATAATTAAATGCTTTACTTAACCTCAATTATATTTGTAAATTAATAACTTTAAAAAATTAATATTACAATATGATTTTTTGTAATAGATTGGTTATAACAATAAGAATAGATTTTTTATTATATTTAAATATAATTATTGACAAATTAACTTAAAAATATCTCTTCGTATATTTACGTTATTTAATGTGCAAATATCGACGCACGCTCAGATTTGCTCCAGAAAATTTAATCAGATTTGAATATTCACTAGCAAATTAGTGATTTTAAGCACGCATTTTTTTATGTAAAACTACCTTAACAAGTGAGCAGATCTCAAATTGATCATAATATACTTGTTTATTATCCTCCGTAATATCCAAGAAAACACCACCATCACTTGCGCAAAGAAAACAGTATTGTTGTGACATATTAATATATAGAAATAAATGAACAAAAATAGATTATCTAAAAAATAAATACGTAATCATTAATTCCAAAAAAAAATATTAATTTTTAAGAATTCACAAAGTAACAAAATTTAGAGAAACGTAGTACATTGGCGGCAACCATACTCGAATTAAGATGGCGTACGGTGTAGATGCATCGTCGTCATATTATCAGCATTTAAATAATATACACGTACTCAACTGCAACATTTTAAATTTCAAGTATAAAATATATAATTAATGACATAATTAAATATTATATAAATTATTTTCTACTATTTGTTAATTAAAATATTCTAAAAATAAATAATTTTTTCATAATATTTTTTTTATTAATTTTACGATTTTAAATATACATAATGATTTTATTTCATCAAAAATGTGCGAACGTAAATATATATTTTGGTCAAGTTATTTATTTTATAATTATAAATTTTAAAAACATGTCTATCAAAAAACATCAATATTTTCATACTTCAAATTATTGTTCACGTTGGGATTGAGACCACTTTTGTAGTTGTGAAAGTGAAAATAGATCAAATATAGATTGATTTTGTTCATGAAATTCTTCAATACGAACTTTTATGTCATCTAATATTGACCTGAGAAATAAAAAAATATTGTTTAATATATTTCTCATTGAATAACAATTATATTATATTTTATCTATAATCACCTGAAAGATTCTGCCATGTCTTTAGAAAATTTGAAAAAATGTTGCATATACATATTTTTTATATCCATAAAACTTCTTCTAACAAGAACATTCATTTGTTCATTCTCTTGTTTTATTTTCTCTAAATCGGGTTGTTTAGTTGGATCTTTAATACCAGTCATTATACTTAATTGCTAAATGAAAAAAAATTGAATAAAAAAATAATTAATTTTTTGTTATAGAATAAAGAAGTGTCGCAATATAATTGCATTACAACAGAATATTTTCTTATTAAAATTACGCAATAATTTATAATGATGTTATCATAACAAATTCAAAAATCGCGCGTAAAACAGTATACATAAATACACGTGGTGGCGTGATGCGAATCAGACATATTGAGAATTTACAATAAACTTAATATATGATATGTATATATTATACATATTTTAAAAAATATTCAAGAACAATTATAATATATTTATATGAAAAGTGCATTATATAACATGAATAAATGATAAATAGTTTTAAAAGATTCATAGAAATCAAAGATTCATTTAATATTGTTAATTTACTGCATATATATACATACATATACACATACTGCATGTATATACATAACTAGGGCTTTTTTATACAAAACTGTCAAATATGAGCACCACTGCGATTGTATTTTTTTATAAATGATCAATTCAAATACGCACATGATACGCAATGCACACAATTGCCGATGGGCGCTCGTTTCTATTTTGCATGATCTGGACCATAAAGCCTAAATTATTACTGATTCAAGAAACGTAGATATCACTATAAAATCCGACAACGAACGCAGAACAACGCTTTTTGTCCTGCTTCGTGCGGTACTGATTTCTAAATTTAGTAATTACTCGTCTACAAATTATTGTTTTCGTCGATTTCGCCAGTCCAACATTAGGACTACTGATCGAACTCGGGGATAATGGTTTCTGCGCGTTCGCAAGTTTATTTATCGACGCGCGCAGTAAACGCGGGTAAAATTTTTAAATTTAAATAAAATAATGTTCGCATTAAATATTATAAAAATATAACTTATTCTTTTAACGATATTTCAATATAAAAATTAAATAAAATTATCTTAAAAATAACACATCTTAATAGATCTTAATTTTAATCACACATTCGACTCGTAAATAACTATTTGCATTATTTGTTTCTTCTTTGGTTGAATATTATTAGCGTTTACAGCAATGTCTCGAAGCATAGCTTCTACTGCTTCTTCCCAATCTTGTTCTTTCGTATCTCCTCGATTGAGAGAAGTTGACCATTTTAGACGTGGCATTGATATTACTGTTAAGACTTTTCTAAAATTAATAATAATATGACAAAATGTTTATTATTATAACAAATAATTTATATAAAATGATAATTACCTAAGATCTGAATGAAGCGCCGACATATCTCCACCAGCTTGTTCGCCTAACCTGCGAATAGTTTCTGCCAATGGTCCACTAAGCCTCTGCAATCTTCTCCATGATTGAGCATATTGACGTCTTACAAGTTCAATAATAGTGCTTGTCAATGCCAAACCAATCAAGATATAGAGAGTACATAATAATGTATACTTCGGTTTTTCTGTATATAAGTGACAATAGAAAACATAACTTGTAAATATATAATATTTCATAAACATACTACGCGTATACAAATATTAATATATGTAAAAAATATATAATAAAAATTATATGATATTCTAAAAACTGTTCAAAGTGATTATATGATTTAAGTAATATATATTTTAATACTTACTTGGTACCAAATCACCAAATCCTATCGTAGTCATCGTCACGAAACAAAAATAAAATCCATCAAAAAAATTCCAGTCATCTTCCCATAACATAAACATACCTGCCCCACAGGCGAGATACAAAAAAAGCAAGACAATTGCAGTAAACGCTCCTATATAAAGATCACATACGATAAAATATATATAAAATATATAATATCGATTATAAATATTTTCTTTTGATGCAAATATTTATAAATTAATTTATATTATAGAAAATATGAAAATAATACAATTGTATTATTTCGGATATTTGAATCATGAATATTTAAATATAAAATTAATTACAATTTCGAATATATTAATTTTATGTAATCGAACAAGTTGATCAAACTAACCGAGCGATCGTCTTCCAGCTAAATTTGTCGGAATGCAAGAGAAGGAAAAGTATAACGGAAGTTTTGATTTCATTGCCAAAGCGATCTTAACTACACCTCTGGCAAACAGTTTTCCCAAATCAGCTATTACTATTAAAGTCAAAGGTATACCAACGAAAGCAAACAAAATACAGAACATCCTTCCTCCATTAGTAGATGGAACAACATTCCCATATCCTTAAAATAACAAAAAGAGAAAAGAAAATAAATATCAAAATATTAAATACGTATTAAGAAATCATAACATGCACAATCTTAATCTTAATAGATATAAATTTAAATCTAAAAATTAGATATTTAATCATTATCCATTATTATTTTTTATTATTTATTTACCAATTGTAGTGAGAACAGTGCTTGCAAAAAAAACAGCTTGAAGAATACTCCATCTTTCAATTACAATAGGAGGCAAATCCGTCGTATCTCGATTTTCTTGATCGATCGTATCAGATACGAAAGTGATCAACAAACCGCTTTGTGCTGCCTCCTGGACCACTTGTTCATATTCACGTAATTTCACGCTAACCTGTAAACATTCTTTGTCATCGCATTCTTTGTAATTATTCAAAAACTGTTGGTATATTTCCAAAGATCGATTCGATTTTAGTCATATTCGTAAGATGAGTATTATTTTGAACCAAATTCAAGGATACCATTGATTGCTCAAGATATTGACTTACCAGCTTGCGCAAATTTGATACATCACTATTGTTGGAAACCGAATCAACGAATGAATATCTATGAACGCGTAAATTGGCGCGCAAAGCTTCCAAACGTGATAATTCTGCAGGAAGTTCAATATATCGAAAAACCTGTCAATGAAGATTAATATAATAATAATAATAATAATATAATCAAATTTAAACGAACTCATATAATATTTTTGTATTCTGATATTATCTTAATTCTAAACTTTAGAAATGACGTTATTTACTACTAATGACATTTAATACGCGTGTTTGTAAACCTCTTGAATCTCAAGTTTGATTGAATTGTTTTTCAATTTCATTTTATGTATTCTGGATGCTTAGTTTACAATTCAATAATATCGTTATTTTATTTCTATAAAAAAAGAATTATTTTATATTAATATATTTTTAATGATAATATATTTCTAACGAGTCAATTAATTTAAAAGAATATAAATTAATAATATAATATATATATATATATATACACACGCACACACAAATATTTAACAAAAAAAGTTCTGTACGATTATTTTAACAAAAAATCATACTGTACGATTGGTCAATTGCTAAAAATAAAGATACCACATGGAAATACAGATTCGCGTTGTTATTTCTATAAATATTACGTTCCATTTAAAGTTGCGTAAATAAATGGAAAATAAATGGAAATTTGAATTCAGATAGATGGTATTTAATAATAATTAACTAAATAACGTTCTTCATGCAAATCTATTTGAATATATTTTTAAATTATTTATAAGATTTTAACGCGCAATTTTCTCATCAATTGAAAAAAATTGTTATCCATCAACTTATATCTTTTAAATTTAATATGAAAAAAAATAGTGAAAAGTAAAATAAGTACATGTAATTTATTTATTTTTTTTTTTTTATTTTAAAAATATATTTAAAATTTAATTTACCAAACCACCAATTGCTGTATAAAGCATTAATGCAATTAAAAGTCCAGCATGACCAGCAATTGATTTAATATTTTGTAAATATTCCTTTCGAGAAA
This sequence comes from Apis cerana, assembly GCF_029169275.1. Lineage (NCBI taxonomy): Eukaryota > Metazoa > Arthropoda > Insecta > Hymenoptera > Apidae > Apis > Apis cerana. The sequence continues at coordinate 3,057,799 of NC_083867.1, read as the reverse complement.
ATCTTTTTTCTTCTATAACTCGTTCAACGTTTTCTTGGGTAAATCCCACAGATAAATTTGACTTTTTGATCGACATACTAAACTTAAATGCACACGTTTAGAGAACACGTAACTGCCTCCTATACTCAAGAAGAACTGATTGGTTTCGCCTGAATCTTCTACAATCACTTCGGTTATTTCGGTATAGAAGAGCGAAGAAACTGTAGTCGTAAAATTTCAGCCAGAATTCATTTTTGTCAAATGAGATAATTATTATATTTCATTAAGTGACATCTAAAATTTGCTCATTATCACATCTTCTTTTTTCATACTTGCATTGTATTTATTAAATTCATTCTAATTTATTATAAATTTTATTATATTATCTATAATATTTTATTTTTTAGACAAACATTTTACAAAAAAAATATTTCAATTATTTAATTTAATTTTTGATATTTCGAAATCTTAATTTTTTTATATCATTTATAATAATTTATTATAATATATTAAGAATTATTTCTTAAGATTAAAAATATTTTCTAATTTAAGTTGAATTATTGATAATATAATATTATAAACATTATTTTTTAATTACATGTAAATGAAAATTATATAAATTATGTATAATTAGGAAGTAAGTATAAAGAATATAGATTTTTATAAGAAAGCAATTGCACCCTCGATGCACAGTCGGTAATGAAGTATTATGATCAGACTACGATTACACTCAAATAAAATTTACAATAACAAAAAAGAATAAAAATTTATATACGAATAATAGTGAATACTAGATAATTGAAATAATATTTACGATGTTATTTGAAAATAAATATTAAGAGTTGAATAATTAGTTTTTGTGAGTATATCTTATAAATTGTATGTGACAGGTTATAAAATGTTATCAATAACAGTAAAATAAATTTAAAACAAATCAACTATTAAATAAAAAAAATATGAAAGTGCATAATTTTTAATATTGAGTAACAATATAACAAAAATGTTAAAATTTATAGTTAAAACGTAACGAAAAAATGTGTCATTTATTACATTAATGAAGCAGTATGCTATTTTATTTTTATTAATTATTATTTAATTGACTATAGTAAATTTTTTATTATTTAATTACATTTTTTTAATAATATATTGATATTTATAATCATATTGTTTTGATGAATACTTTTGAAAACAAATTTTTATATTTATCTTAATGTTAATGTATTTATGTATTTATGTATAATATATTTATTATTAATACATGTATATATAATTTTAGATCATGACAGCAGTGAAAGTTCATGGTGGAATTGATATCTTAAGACTTCCTGTAAATCAAGAGGAACATGTATTTCCACCATGGCATATTAAATATACACAATCGCATATACTCCATTCTAAATGTTCCAAAAATGAAAGTGGTTGTGGTGATAAAGATGCTGATGCCTGTCAATTTTGCATGTATATTAAATAAATTTGGTTATTTATAAAATTATAATAAATTCATATTACATAATAAATACTTTTGTAGTTTTAGCCATACTTTAGAACTACCACACATGCCGGATATGGTATTTCCAAACAATATATTGACTTTAAAACATCAGGATGGTGCATTCATACAATTTAATGCATTAGATGCATTAAAAACTGTATCAAATGGAAAAATTAATGTTCAATTAGCATGTGCAGAAGCTTGGAAAGAATCCAGGTAAAAATATATGTATATATTACATTTAATTTACACAAATTTATATATTAAAAATATTATTTTACAAGTAGATCTGATGTTAGTGAATATCTAGAAGAAAAAGTGAAACCATTTGATTGGACATTTACAACCACTTACACTGGTACAATATCTAATTTTGAAATTCAAGAAACTAATGAACGAATTGATGTAGATAAATTAAAAAGAAGGGATAAGATCTTATTTTATCATGATTTAACATTATTTGAAGATGAACTTCATGATAATGGTATTGCAGTTTGTTCTGTAAAAATTGTAAGTTTATGATAATATAAAACAAAAATAAATAATTGAATTCATTCTAATTTCATTTACTGATGTCAATAGCGAGTTATGCCAAATAGTTTTTTCATTTTATTGAGATATTTTCTGAGAATTGATGGTGTAATGTTAAGGATAAATGATACGCGACTTTATCATGAATTTGGTCAAGATTATTTGTTGCGAGAATATACATCAAGAGAAGCGAAGATTGAAGAAATACGTGTAAGCAATTTAATATTGTTGTATAATAATTTAAATTAAATTTTAGTAAATACTGATCATAATATTCATTTTCTCAAGTTAAGATATTAAAATAATTAATATGATTTTATTTTTTTTTTTTAGGCTCCACCATCACTTTTTATAGAACCAAGTGAAATAGCTCCATATTTGCCTTTAATTGGATATCATTATCATAAATTAATAATTATTTCACATAAACCAGAACTAGTCACAAATAATAAATTGATTAATGACACAGTAGCTGATAATACTACTGCTACAACTAACATAAATGATATAAATAATTCTGTTACTTAAAATTTGCACTTATATGTAAATATATTACAATTTGAAATAATCTACAATTGAGCATTTATTAAAAGAAGAAAATCCTTATACTTTAAATACAATACAATAATGCAAAAGTTGCTATATAACCACTAGAATAATATAAAACATTAAAAAAACATAAATTTCTTATTCAATTAACAGATAAAATTTTTTTAATACTAAACATATGAATGAAGCATTCATCAATTTTAAATAAACGCTTTTTGATAACATATTGAATATCATATTAATTTTTCCTTACTCTACCTCTTAAAAAATATATAATATTGTAATATTAAATTTCTAAATTTATATCATATTTTTCTATGATTTGGAAAAGGATTCATTTAGATGTTCATCATACCGTTTTCTGACATTATTATAAATCCATGAAAGCAACTTTTTATTATATTGTTGTTCAGTTAAACACATAATTTTAGTTGCAATGAAATTTATTTTTGCATGGGATATGTCTGTAAATGTAATTTCTGTCTTTGGTTTATTTTTATGCAAAAAGTCAAGTGTACAATAACCTAATGCATGTATATAATTACAACGTTGTATCTCTTCACCCAATGTCCCATTATTTGTTTCCAATGACCAGTTATATTCAAAAATCTATATAATAAAAAAATATATGTTAATATCTTCTTTTTTTCATGTATTGTGCTTCAAAACAAATTTTTCTTACTTACAGCTATATCATGTATACTTGTATTAGGAGGATAAAAAAATTTTGGTCTTGGATTTGGAAATTTTTTTGGGCATTTTTGATTTTTTAATATTTTTATGTTTTCTTTTACATTATTTGATAAATTATAATATTTTTTATCAATTTTTCTTCTTAACGCAACACTTTTTGCAAAAAACTTTTTATCATAAAAAATAGTAATGGTTCCTGTTCCATCATCAACTAAAAAATATTTCTTACAAATATTTACATTTACATGACAAAGTTTTTAAAATTATATATGTTACAAGAGAATATTAAATAATACTAAAAATTTTGATATTTAGAGTCAGAGTTATTTTACATTACCTTGATATCGGTAACATTTAGCATCTTCAGAATTACATACTACAAATCCCATAATATTAATTTTTCCTATTCTAATATAAGGCATATTAAGAGGATGAAATTTTATATTTTTACCTTCTAAATAAGGTACGAATCTATTCAATTCACATATTAAAAAGGGTCCATAAACTTTTATTTTATCTAAAATAATTTTTTGCATTTATATAATAAATATGTAATTATATATTTAAATTTTAATATATATTGTATTATTTAAATATATTTAAACATTATATTATTTATTATAATTTTTAATGTTTTTACATACTTTCTTTGTTTTCAATATTTTTATAATTGATCCATTCTTCTTTTTCGGATAAATATAATGGATAATCATAATCTCCTCTGATTGAAATAAAATCATCTTCAATTTCTTTTGGTAAATCTGTCCAATTAAATAAATCTTCTTCTGACATTTATAAAATATTTTTTAATATAAATATTTTTGATATTAGTTTGTTATAAATATAAAATTTTTAAAATATTCGTTGCATAATATGTAAATTAATAATACTTTTATTTCACTATATCTAATTATCATTTACAAAATTTAACATTAATAGATGTTTTTCTTCGCATAAAAATTTAATACGTTTTTACGGATTTGGCGGGAGAATTTTATCTGTTACCAATAAGAAAACATTCCACTTATTAAGATTGAATCTTTAGTAAATTTCAATATTCGACACTAGCGGGCGTTGTTAGTACAATTTAAAAATGTGAAAAATCTAAGCACTTCAATTTTAAGATATATGAAATATATTTAAATATTTAATTAAATGTTAATTTAAAAAAAAAATAAAATATAGTATAAATTGAAATAAAAAAATTAATTCTTCGAATTGTTATTAAATAAAAATAATGTAAAGAAAAGATAAAAAATTAACTATGTAATTTATAATCAAATACATAATGAATCTATAAATGAATAAATAATATAAATAATATAAATTGAAAAATAAATTATAAATTGAAAAATATAAAATTATAAGAAATGTGAAAAATTATAAATATCTTATTACTAAAACAATAATATTCTTAAATTATTCTATAAAAAAAAATTTAATTTTTTTATTTTTAAACTTTTTATCTTAAAGTTATATTAATGAAAATTTTTCAAATGATAGTAACAAATGATATTAAGTATTTATGAATAGCTGAATAATCAAAGAAACAAATTACACATATTTATTATTTCCTTCGATTGCAACCGTAATTGCTATTGCTAGTATTGTATCGTAGACTACCACGGATCAAGTCCCATGTGCATTGTTCCTTTACACATCGTCTGACCTTGGGAAGGTCACGCCTGTTATACGCACCTCACATTCCTCGAATCCCCCGCGTTCCATTCTTCACGAAGGCAAGGTTACTTCGTTAAGCAATAAAGACTGATTTCATATAGTAATATTTAATTTTTGTGAATTAAATTAAGTAAAAGTTAATTTCATTCTTAGTTTGAAACTAATTAAAATATGAAATAAAAATTGAATATTTTTATAGAAAAACAAAAAAAATTATTTAAGAGTAATTTCCTTGAAATAAATTAAAAATTTATTATTTTTGTTCTTAAAATAATTTATATATATAAATTAACAGAGAAAAATATATTATAATATTGGAATAGATTATAATTTTTAAAAATTATCAATTTTATTTTTATGCAAATATATATTATATATATATATATAAATAATTACATGCATTATTAAATATATTCTTATTGTTTTAATTTTTATATAATAAACATTAAAAATAAAGATATTGCTTTATATACAAAGTATAATAATGCGTGAAGATAACGCCAATTAACCCTTTCCTCGTGAAAAATTTAAAATATTTTAAAGTTTCCATCATAGATGGAAATCATTTGAAAATGTTTCCATTATAATCATTTGAAATTCGTCTTTTTAAAATAATTTACAAGAAATAAGTGCTTTATATATAAAATAATAAAATAAAAATATATAAAAAAATTATATTATAAAATATAAAATAATAAAAATTTCTTTGAATTTATTTAATTAATAATATTGAAAAAATCAATTGAAAAAAACATCATAGTTTCTAAACATGGCAAAGACAGTCTTTTCTAATTAAAATAAGAAAATAGAAAAAAAAGAAGCGAATCAATGATTGGTTTGCATCGTGACAATCGTATATTTATGCCTGTAAAAGAAACTTGTGCAAAAATTATTCAATTTTATAGCATAAGAAAAAATAAAAAAATTTAGACAGAACTAGTGACGGTGTTGAGATTCTCTCGAAATAATAATTCTTAATTAGCTTCGAACAAATTATGAATGATTTAAGTTGAATAAATATATATATATATATATCTATTTTTAAAGTAATTTCTATTTATATAACATTAAATTTTTTTCATACAATTACTTTTATAATTACTTTCATTTTTCTATTCATTATAAATTTAAAATATTATTCATATACAAAATTTTATCTATAATTGTATTATTATTATTATTAAATTATTAAATTATATAAGATAATGTAAAATAATGTTTATTTTTTATTTTTATACAATTATTTAAAAAAAGAATGGAAATAAATTCTTTTAGTCTTCTTTTATCTATACAGTTTGTCTAATTCTCATTAGTGATGAAGCAACATCCGTTTGCATGCAATTCATTATAGCATTTATTACAAATTCAATACCATTAATTCACGAATAATAATATTGAATTATTGCATATAAGATTGCAATCAATTAACAATGTGGTATGTATTAGATCGAAACAATATAATTTTACTGAATTTTCAATGAATTTTTTTTTCAGAATCTCAGAAAAAAATCAAGGAAATTAAAATACAAATGAATAAATTTATGATATTTAAAATAATTTATGTCTTATAAAAATGAATATCAAGTTTTTATTTATAAAATAATGTTTTTATTTAACAGAAAACAATGCATGACTTAATTACTTGATAAGTAAATAATTCTTAATTATAAAAGACTTCGTTTAACTTTTTTTTATTTTATAACATATACTTAATGAATACAAACAAAATACACCGATAATTAAATAATTTGTTAATTCATCTATTCTTAAACTTAAAATTTTATAAATGTTTAAAACATTTTTATTAATAATTAAATCATTAGATTGTTATCATTTTGACAAAAGAAATAATATATAATAAATATTTACGTAATCGATTTTCAAATTCATCACAAAATTTCTCATTCAAGAAAAGATGCCAGGATGCCAATACGATATTAATCTATTAACTTATGCTAAGAATAATTAAATTTTAAATATGCATAATATGTTTTCAAATCAATTCATATTCTAACAGTCAAAACGGTATATTTCATCAGTATTCATCGAATATCATCTAAAAATATAAAAAGATATATAGAAAAAAGTTCAAAGATACTTCAAAGTTTAACCTAAATAATTGTAAAATCAAACTTTAATAACTTTAATAATGATTTCATAGAAAATTGAATATCAATTAATATCGATACATTTATCGGCAAGAAACGAGAATTATATTTTTTAATTCTGTTGAAAGAAGTCTCGTGAGATGGTCGTTCCCATCACTGAGCATCACCTCGCACGCTACCATGATGCGTAGGTGTTTCCGGCCGGCTGAAGCACGGGCATCTACCCGATCTCTTACAAGCCCAAGAACGAAGAAATAGTAAGAGAGAGAATAGAAAGAGAGGAGAAAGAAAAGAAGAAAAGGAAGAAAAAAGAGAGAAAGAGAACGATCAGACGAGAGCAGTGTGAAGCGAGAGAAGAGCGAGTTGGCGAATAAGAGAACTAGCGAGCAAAGCGAGAAAAATAGAGTCTGCCAGCGGGTGAGCGAGTGGAAAAGCAGGATGCGAGTGGAAGGACGCCCATCGTATACAGAGGGACTGAGAGGAAGGGAGCAAGAGAAAGAGAGAGAAAGAGAGAGAGGGAATAGTCGGCCGGAAGCAGTTACTCGTGCGATGTAACGAAAATATCAGCCGTCCGTTTCGCAATCGGCCTACCAGCGTTCGCCGAGTTTAATATAGAACACTCGCACACCCTGTCGCGAAAACATCACGCTAACCCCGCTAACTGCATGCTATCGCATTTATCGCATCAGATCAAATAAAAACCCGTTTCGACTCTTTTTTATATGCGAATTCAATTAAAACTTCATCCACTATTAGTAATTAGACATTCGCATAAATTATTACACAACAATTTTTTAGGTTAGGGATGTAAGTTGTCAATCTACTCACATATATCTTCAATATTTTTTTTCGAAGTCGAAATAGATCGAACATTCGAATGTATCAATGAAATTTGATCGATTCCATCGTACGAAGCAATCCAGATTAATTTTATATCGAAATATTCTTTTTTTCGTGATTTAAATAAGAATCTGTAATAAGAAGTTTTTATGCATTTGTCATTTTAAATTCATTTTATTTTTCAATGAATCGTGAAATAAATGCTAATAAATTTCTATAAACTATCTCTGTGTAAAATAATTTGCTACGTTAAATCAGATTTGTATAACGATGCCTAAATTTTTTTCTAGTTTTTTCATAACTTTGATTTTTCTATCTACTATCCTGACATTTTTCCTATGAAAAATTTTATATTCTTCATTTAATTTTTTAGTTTTATTTTATCTCTAATCCTAGTCATTTAATTTTTATAAGAAATCGTATAGATTATATAAATTCGTGCAAATTTACCTCAAGAATTCTACGGTGAACGTTTCGAATGCTTCCGTTTTAATCTTCTATCTTCAATAAATCTAATTGATCATAAAAATATCTGGTTATTTCAAATATTATGATCGAAACGTCATATTTAAAATTTCTTGAAATTCTCTCTCCATCGATTTTCTTGAAAAGTTTATTGATGATTTGTTCGTGAGTATCATGCACATACTCATTCCATTCTCTTTTCCACCTACTTACCACATACACGAATAATGATCAATATGATGTTGATAGAAACGACACTAGAAATATCATGCAATTCTTGGAATATCGCAAGCATTCCACGAACACCTCTCTATCAGTCTCAATTCTTTCTTCGACCGCATTATTGGTTAAGATTTTTACGTTTCCGCGACGATGCGCTTCGAACGCATTCGTACAATGGCTGCTTCTATTTGACTCTCGTTGAGTGGCGCGTTCGACTGGCTACTCTAGTATTCCACGATTTGGTATATTTCCGCGAAAAAACTATCATAAGAGAATCGGATTTAGCATAAGTTTGACTATTGTTTATTCGCAAATGAATGGTATGAATAGAGACACTTTCTCGTCTCTCGTGTAGAAGTTTATGGAGTCACGTGATAAGTTTGTTTTCTTGTATTTAGGTCCATCTTTGTATCACGTGACAAGTTTATCTTTCGTTTGTTTCTTTTTAATGGTATTGTCATCGTGTCACAAAATCAAATTGAACCATAGACATTATCGTCCCGTTTATATTTATCGTTATCGGAATGCAATTGAAAATTTCTCTGAGAAAAGCTTTCTAAAATGCTCTCTATTATCCTTTCGTATTTTTTTTATTGGTCTTTATGTAAAGCAATGTGATAAATACTACGTAATATATCTAACGTAAATATTTTTAAATTGATTCATACATTATAAAATTATTGTTTCATATATACGCTTATCCTTGATATAATAATCAAAGGATAAAATTAATTCTTCTTAATTATAAAATATTATTTTTTATATTTTTTATTTCTATTTTTTAATATATAGTGAAATATTTTAATTTTCTGCGTTTTTAAATTTTAACAGTATTATATTTTTTTAAATCATTTTCACTTCAATTGTGTTCAATACTATCGATATTATTTAATTTTTCTTATCTATTATTGTCTATTATTCTTGTCACTAATATATATCAAAATTTTTCTGAATTATATATAAGATATAAAAAGATTATTTATTATTTAAAGAAAAGAAGATATAAAAATTAAGATATAAAAATTCAAGGATTGTAGTAGAATGAATAAGATTAGAAAGCCCTCTATATTTTAGATTTTATCTACAATTTCAATCAGATTAAATTTTTTATTTATCAAATAAAGATATCAAAAAGAAAATCCTAAATTTAATTTTTATATATATATATTGAAACATAAGATATTTCAATTAAGAATGGATAACATAAGATATTTCAATTAAGAAGGATAAACTAATTTTATAAAAAGGAAGTGAAAGGGTTAAAAGATATTTCCAATTTTGACTTCTTCGAACGTGATCGAATCATTCGTAAAGGTAAAGCAAAAGGAAGCCAGACCAATCTTTTCTCGTTAATGTGTTCGTTCGTGCGGAGAAGAAGGGATAAATAACTGGAGATAGTGATGGATTCAACACGTTCTGAATCTCTTTGAATCATTAACAAAGTTTTCATCGTTTTAAACGTTAAACAAAATCGATTTAGTTATCAATGTAATTTATTATTTATAAGTATTAATCATTAATTTCAATTCAATGTATAAATTTCATTAACCAATTTTAAAAAAATAAAAATTAAAAAATTTTTTTTCATATTGTTAATAAAATTTTAATATTTCAAAAACAATTTTAATATTCTACCCAATTTTTACTTCTATTTGTATTAAAATTAAACTAAAGTAATAACATCTTTTTTTCTATTTGTAATAGTCCGTTTAATATTCTAAAAAATATCCCATATATTATATTCTGACAATTGCTCTCTTCTATAAATTATTAAAAAAACTTATGAATTTATAAATATATTAAAAAATTATTATTCATTACTGACTATTAAAAGGAGATTTTTATCGGAGTTTTTCATTCAAAAACTTACAGCGGACGGAATTTAATACCCATCGCTAACCGGATGAAGCCAGAGGAAGGAAAAAGGGGGGAACGCGTACAGGTCTCCACATCGAAGGTGGAGTTGAAGGGTGGGGAAGAGGCCACTTCCGGTCACGTGACAACACTGGACCAACCAGCCTGCCACTTTCTTCTTATTTTCGGCTCGTTCTTTTTTCTCTTTCTGTAGTCTCCTCTCATTGGCATCATCTTCTTCTTGATTAACTTGAATCGTCATGAATCGGCTAAGAGCAAATAAAACAGATGATAGAACGTATTTTCTTATTTTTCTTATTACCATAACGAAATGGAATTTTCAATTATACGTATATATGTTCCCATTCATAATCCATTTCTGATTCTCGTGATGATCATATTATTATAATAATATATACAAGAATTAATTTCCATCAAATAAATATTTAGAAATCTTGAATTTCACGAAATTTGTGTTATTTTTTGTTTTTGTTTTATAAAAATTATATATACAGGTTAAAAAAGAGAGCGAAATTCGTGTAAGAAAAAAAAAGGAAAATAAGAAAATATTTGCTTACTAACTTTATTAACAATTGCCGGTATAAACTTGAATCTACTAACAATTAGATAACAACATGTGCGTCAACGCATTCCTATGGACGTAACGAATTCGCATCAACCGGAAGTAATGGAATTTTTCGTTCTTTTCTATTCTGCTGTTTCTTTTTCTTTTTTTTTTTTTTTCATTTTCTTTTCCGTTTCTTTTCCCTTCGTTTTGCCATTTATTTTATAGCCATCGCGATATATTATTATCAAATGTAGAAAGATCGTTCAGTTTGAGGCGAATTTGTATCGATCGTCCATGAGATTTGGGGGGGGGGGGGTTAATACACCGAATTGATATCTTTCCTTCTGGTATTTTTATACCACGTTATTTTTTTTCGTTTTTAATATCGTACGTCCATGTACGTAAGATAATATTTATATCATAGTTATGTCGATGCTCTGCAATTACAATTTCCTGAAGATCAAGCTTCGTAAAGGAAACCACACGGTAACGATCCTAATGCGATGAAAGCTCGTTCATTGTAGAAGAGATTGATCAAATCTAAATACGCCGATTTATGTCTATTTCTGTTTTTTTTTTTTTTTATTTATGCGCATTGCTCGTTCTAATCTTATATATATATATATTTTTTTTTTTTTTTGTTCAATGATATTAATTCTGATCTCATGATAGACTGAATTGTCTTTCTCTCGATCGTTTTTTCCAATCAACGATATATATTACGTAAAATGTATTTGCGTGTATCACTTTTTTTTCTTTTTTTTTTCCTGCTAATCTAAAGACTAATTTGGAGCGATGAAAAAGAATGCAAAGGAAAAAAGAATATACTTCGATTCGTCGAAAGTATTTGCATTCGAATATATTTCGAAAATGACCGCTGCCTAAGTACAATTCGATACTGTGAAACGTCGAAAGAAAGACATAATAATGAACGATACAGAAAAAAAAAAAAGATAGAATGTAAAAGACAAGATGATAAAAACAGAATCGATCGGATTTCTTGTCCTGTTATAGCCTCTGCGCATTCGATAAAATGATATTGCAAAGAACGACAGACAAATTTCTAAATCATTCGGAGAATCGAAATAAATCGGAAAGAATTTTGACTGTCCTCAAACTACGGTTTCTAACATGTTAAACAGAAATGCATAAATATATATGTATACATATATATATATACAAGTATATATACGTATGTGTGTATATATAATATTTATGTGCATATATATAGATATACATATATGCATGTATATATATATATATTTACAAGACATATACACACACAGAGCATATAGAGTTAATATTAATAAAAACTTACATTTTTTTCTTTTCGCTTGGCGAGACGCGCGCGCGCACACACATCGAACCACACATATACATACAGACGTGTGCGTAGGTATATACAAACATCAATGGGATTGTCGCACATTACTTTCTAATTAACATTGTAGCAAACTTCTTTCCTCTTGCATCGATTCATTCAATCGAATCTTAATAAACATTCAAAAACATCCAATTGACTTTTCTCTGTGAAAACGTTTCTGTGAAACACTTTCATCGTTTCTTTTGTTACGTAAAATATATTCACAACATGAACGTAATACACTAGTCAGGCTCAAGAATTGACATTTGAAATATAGAACGTCCGTTATAAGATCGGAATATGAAATTCTAACCTTATTTTATTTTTGGCAACAATAATAAATGAGAACTAGCAAAAGACTAATTAAAAGCTTGTATATTTCAAAAAATTTGTAACGTATTATCTCGGTATGATATTATGCACTTCACTAGCAAAAAGAATTTGCAATGGTGGGGATAAGACTCGAGCATACAGTATCCGCAACAAAAGTTCGAGTATATAATAAATAAATGTATAGTTTACTCGCTTGCTCAGATGGTATTATACGATCTTATCTGTAGATGGTGACACTTTCGATCAGTATTCTTATTTTGTGTATAAAATCTATTAGAAACAACCAATCAAATTCGATTGTCTATTCTTGAGCTTTTAAACTAGTATTACTTATTTACGTAAACGATTCTTGGCTGGTGAAAGGGTAACCCGATCAATGAATTTAAAATTATGAATTATCGATCAATCTCCGTTCTTTATGTACCATGCGTTCTCTTATTCCCTCAACATGGAAGAATAAAGGTACGAATGTAGACGCGTCACGATTCGTTTGATGTTCGATCTTTGTCGCCATATTGACTTTTCGATGATGATAATAATTTCGTCTCACTTCTCGCTACTTCTTCGCGATGAGCGAAGCCGAACGAGTAGTTTGAAGAATCATTGCTTTCGAACAATCGCTTTTTTCGTGACATATTTTCGAACATTTTGATTCCTTTCTTCTCACTCGTACCTTATGAACTTCTAGCAATTTCCTTTCTCGCTGTCGACTTCGTATGCATTTGCGATCAATGATATATGTTCAATCACTCGTAACGCTTTCGATATTTAAATATGCAAAAATGAAAAATGATATAGTTTTATAGAATATTTGATTAAAAAAATAATTTCAGATAAAATTTCGACAACGAAACGATCGTACAGTCAAAACAACGACGATGTGTGTCCTCGTGGAACATCGACAGCGTGGTACATTCTTCAACGATCAAGCTGCTCGAGAATGGAAAGTTAACACACCTTCGTTCGGTGAATTCCGTCCGCGTGGGAAGCGCTGTTACCGTGCAATTAAACGCCGTTGCGGGCTGCAGTGGCAGCTCCAACACCAAAGAATCTCAAAGGCGTTAATTATTTTCTAAATCTTGCCTGAGAAGTAGACTTGAACTAATGAGGAAAACGATTATCCCTGTATATACGTTAAGTCAACATTTGTTAAGAGAGAAAAAAAAAGAAAAGAAAAGAAAAGGAAAAAAAGAAAAAAAGAAGAAAAAGATCCAGTTAACGCGAATTTCCTTCGTCCAAATCCATTCTCCTTGTAAAGCAGAGAGCGGAGCCAATAACAGCATCAGTTTAGCAACCACCACGCATGCATGTATCGCTTTTGTCATTCCCCCGTTCCCTAACGAAACGATATTTAATTAAACTCGCACGACTAGATAATACTGGAAAAAAAAAAAAAAGAGAAAATTAACAAAATGGAAACGACGCCCGAATGTGGTATACTATATACGTACGTAGAAGAGATTTCAGGCGTGCGTTGCTCTTTCTCCCCACTCCCTCCTCCTGATCTGTGTTTTCTTCTCCTCACGCTTATGCCCCCCACGCAATTGTCCTTTTTCCATCTGCCCGCATTCTCGTCGACCCCATGAAGCACACCCACATACGCATACATACTTAACATACACACATAAACGCAAACGTTCATTCTTACAGATTTACAGTTCTCTCGCTCTCATGCAACCCGAACGCGCGTGCATTATCTCGATCTCGTGTCATATCACGCTCTCTAACGCTCGACAGGGCCTCGCGCGCTCGATACAATTCCAGTGTTAACGAGTATAAAAGCGTATACATCATATGCCGAGGAAAACATTCGGAAATACGGACAATGCTTCTTTTCAGAGCTTTCCTTCCCCCTGCCCCGCCCTTTCCTGCTTTCTTTCCCTCTTTCTTCCTCTTTACGGCCGATATTCTTTATGCGTTTCCTATCGCAGTGGTAAGAGACTGGAAATAATTTTTGCAAATAATCCAGTCGCGGCCTTCTCGTCTCGCCTCTTCTCCGTGTCGTGCTCCTCTTACTGCGAAACTTTATATATGTGTTACTTGGCAATTCAGCCACGAATAAATTAACCGTAGAAAAGATTTTTCTTTATACAAATATAATATACAATATACATATCTATAATCTAGGTGTAGATGCGCATACACGCGCTTCAAGTAGTAACAGCAGAAACGCGTGTATACGCGCGTACACGTGCTCGCGTTTAATATACTTTAGTGGTTCTTCTATTCACTCTCTCACTCTCTCATTCACGTTCCGCACATTCGCTTGGTCACGCTCGCACTTGTTCTCTGTGTGTGCGCGGTACTATTTATATATTCTATCGTGTATAGACCTATCTATACGTAAGTGGTATGTTTCTGCGTTAATACGCAAGCTCGCGTACCTTGTCATCTTTCTCGCCCTTTCTCCCTTTATCCTTCTATCATCTTTCCTACGCCACTATATCCTTTAGCATCATCTCCCTCCCCCGTGACACGATCTCGCGTTCTTCCATTCGTTCTTTCTTTCTTGCTCTCTCAATCTCTCTCGCTCGCTTCGCATTTTCGCGCGCGCATGGAAGAATAATAAATAAAACACTCGCGACGTTAGACGTACAAATTCGTCATTCTCGATTATCGTTTCTCGACTTAAATGCAACTCTTGTACTTAATGCAATTTTCGTTTTGCTCCCTCTCCTGTCGGATAATCTCTGTGCGTAGAAGAGCAATTTTGTGTCCCCCCTCCTACGTGAGAGATAACACTGCGGGTGTTGGTGTTACTGTTGCTGTATCTCTTCCAATTAGAGTTCCGGCGTGACAGGGTCGAGTAACCTCTTTTCCGGATCTCTCGAATCCCCGATATCATTCGCGATCGGATGATGTCTGTTTCCGGCGTTCCCAGTCGTGTTCGGATTACATCTGCATCCCTGGGCTGCGTGCCGAGCATAACACACCTCACAGGCCGCGACACATCCTTTGAACGGCCAGTAGCACAATAAACAGGGCATGACGAGAGTCAAGGCGCCAAGGCAGGCCCACCTGGAGGCTCGCCTATTTCCCGTACAGGAGCACGGCTCGTCCGCACAACTAGCAGCCGCCTCCCCATCGATTCCACCTGATCCATTCCCGTCTACGCAATGATAAAACAGTCCTTTCACGCAGCACAGGCAAGAAGCGTAATCGAGAATCGTGTCGGCGGAACAGAAACACTTGTTGTCGCACAGCCATTTGCTGGGCAATGGAGGCGGTTCCCGACAAGACTCGCAACGACATCTACCGCAGAAATTGCACATTATCGACAAACCGGCCGGATCATAAGTCCTAGAAGCGAGGCTGTTGGCCGGTTCTTTGGTGAACGAGACCGGCTGCTTGGTCACCGCATTCGGTGTCGCGGTGTTCGCGGCGATCGAGCCTGCGGACGCGGTCGCATTCGTCCCACTGCTCGCGATCAATCCACGAAACGCTTGAGTCCTGCTCGCGTGCAGCCGATGCGTCGCCGCGACGGACGCATCACCACCTTTCTGTCGATGCCTCCTATCGATTTTCGGGCAATCGGCACCGATCCCCCGTTTGCTCTCATCCTCGAACACTCGTCGCTCCTGTTGGTTGCTATGTTTGAACGGTGCCTCGACGTACTCGTTGATGGCTCTCTCTCCGTCCGGCCTGGGCACGGTCAGACTCACTTCGCTTATAGGACTTCTAGGTGGCGTGTCGTTCGATACCAATCCTCGAGCATTCGTCTCGCTCGTCGAAGTATCCACGTTTCTCGGTCTGCTTCGGAAGGTGTTCGAGAGCGGACTGAGCGGCGCTGTGACCAATACTCTCGGATTCGACGATGCTGTGAGAGGGGGCGCTGTCGAGGCAGTGGCAACGTGCACGCTCGGCAATCTTGGCGGAGGAAACGGCCGATTGTGATCATGGACGCGACCAGTGGTGGTGACATTTTGCTGTTGAACGGAATGCGCTTCTCCATCGTCAACGTTGCTGTTCGCTACGGCATCGGTGGTGTCGTTTATATTCGTCTGCGAGGAGGGTGGCCGCGAGAGCGGCGCGATCGCATTGTTTTGCGACATCGGCCGACCTCTCAGTTCAAGATGCTCGGCTTGACAATGCGCCGCTGTGTCCACGCAACGCTTCCGGTGCTCCTCCTTCTTCTTCGCCTCCAGCTCTTCTTCCTCCTGCCAGTGATTCGTGAAATTGATACCGTTACCGATCTCTGTGCTTCTTTCTGCTCCTCTTCCGTCACCTCCACCTCCGCCTCCTGGCCTAACTCGACTCGACGACGAGAAAACTCTTCTAGACGATCCTGTTCCCGGTCTCCTTGCTGTTTCTGGCGAGGATGGTGATGCGGAACGACCAACCGACAAAACCGACGATGTTGCCCGCTCGCTAGCCCATTGTTCGACAGCTCTCGGTGTGCTTGGACTCGATGTATGCTGATTCTGGTGGTGGTGGTGGTGTTGTTGCTGCTGCTGATAGTGAATTGATTGACTCGGGGTAGTAAGTGTCGCCTCGTTGATCCGCACTGGCCAGCCCGCGCGAGGTGGTGACACTCTCGACAAGGGCGTTCCATTAGCGAGGATGAGGCTCGGTAATGCTCCGCGTCCGCTTCCTCTCGCCCTCGCGACACGCGCTTCATCCCCACCTGAAACGATACCAGATCCGTCAGTCTTTCTTTCCCGTCCCTTTCTTTATCCGAACAAATCGTTCTCGCTTTCGTACAAAAGCGAAAATCGAATCTGTAACGTGTAATTCAGGTTATGTAATGTAATATTATTTTACATCGAAGCTTTTAGCGGTAAAAAGTTCATTAAATGCATATAAGAATCATTTCGTAACGTTTATTGTGCAATACGAGGAAATACGACTCCCCAAACCTTTCCTACTTTACCGAAAAGAATAAGGAGTTTTAAAAAAATAGAAATTTTTCTATTTTGAAACGAGGATTGAATGTAATAAAATGTATTTCGAATGTAATTCGATCGATTGATATTACGATATTGATTTTATATCAAATTATTAAATATATTCGTATCAAAACTTGTCGTTTAATCGATTCAAGAGTATTTCTAAGTAACGATAAAGATATGTAATTATAATTCAATTATAATTCATAAGATATTAAGATTTTATACGTAACACTATCCATCAAACGTAACCTTTATCTTCCTATTCATTTCGCGTCGGATAGACGACAACAATCTCGTAAGTTAACCTAACTTTCAGTCCGAAAGTTCTTATGCTCAAGATACAAGGCATGATTGTTTCTATCCTGCGTAAACCACGGAGAATAGGTAAGTGGAAGAAGGGATTTGAATGAACAGAGTCGAAAACGATATTCGGATCACACTAAAAGAGACACGAAGAATGTACGCGGCACTACCTACGTAGCTTCGAGATAGGATTGGTCTACGTGGGCGAATGCGCCGCTCGTGGGCGCTCGTGGCCTGAGTGCACCGTGGTTCTTGATTCAGTGGTCGTCGGCCCACTCGAAGCGCCTACAGTTGTGGAAGAATCGAGCGTTTTGTTCGAGCCGAGATCAATCGTGTCCTCCACGCATCTACCGCTTTGTGACAGCACGATTTACATCCGATTAGCCGATTAATTATTTTCATAAGAACATTTAGGAATATCGAGTCAAGGAAAAGTAGGAAGCGAGTCAGAAAAATTTGTTTTTCAATAACGAGAGAAAATCTGAAACTGGTTTAGAATTAAAACGAGAATTTTTCGTTTCATCGAAATTAGATAGTGCTCTAATAACGACATCTAGTGATTTATAATGTAAGCACGATCACGTGACTTTTGTGATTCTCTATAGAATATTCTATCTAGAATATTCTTCCTTCTCATCGTTGCAACCAAATCGTACGGATATGCTGCTTAAATTTTCTGTGCAAATGAAGATTTAATACATTATATTGTTATCATCTTTATTCCTAAAGCTGATATTTTACCGTATACGCCCAAATAAAAACCGATGCATGGATTTGACTGTATAATCACGAACTAAAACAAACTGTTGAATTATCTTGAATTTAATAATATTAGATGTATATGATGATCGCAAATCGTATTTCTTACAAAGACACGTTTTATCCATTTCGCAGGTATTGTTCTATTTTTTTCATATTTTTCCTTATCCTCTTGAATTATATTCTCGAAAAATTATCGCGAAATAGCGGAAAGCTGATGATATTAGATCTGGCTGGATAATACGTTCAATGTGCTTCGACCCACTCTTGAGGGGCATACGGAATCGAAAGAAACGACGTTTGCTCGCGCAAGACCATTCTCGCGACCTACACGCATCTCTCAACGTGCAAGATATACAATACGTCTCGTGCAACGATGCTCTTTACCTTGCAATTTAATCCTTGCTGTATAAACATATTTATGGTATTTTTAAAGCGCAAACACGAGTCTTTCACGCTCGATGCATTTTTTAGTGATAATTTTTAGAAAAATCTGAAAAAATTCGTCCTCAAATATCAAACAATATTTTTATAAACAGGGAGACTTGTTAAGAAGTTTGTAAAAATATATCCTTCGGTCTTGTAAAATCTATATGATTTTTTTTTACTATTAAATATTTTTCATTTTGTAAAAGGATAATGAAAAATTAATAAACTACGTGTATAATTCTTATACGATGATTTCTTTTATAGTTGAAAAAAAAAAAGAAAGATCAAAAAATGGAGCTCACAGAAAGTTTAGTATATAAATAAAATCAAAAATAAAACGATAAAAATTACAATACAAAAAATAAAACAATCACTTCTCAACTTTATACCAAAAATTCACCGACTTTGAATATTTTCATATCGAAATATTTTCTCACAAAAATGCGTCAATCTTTAATCATCCTTTTTTCCTTTTTTAGAAGCAAAATTAAATGCCAAATTCAACGAACCAAGGTTATCTATTAATCTTCCGAATGTCAAATTGATGTGAGAAAAAAACGGAAAAGATTATCGCTAAACATTGTATCAATTAAAACGAACCCCCTCTAATGAAACTTTAATGAAACTTCTAATAATAATCCTCGCTCCGTATATAAAATCATACGCGCTCCCCGCGCGATAAGCCTCGCCTCACTCACCCATGGCCGTGTCTCGAACCGAGTATCACGATGTACAGAGATACCGAACAATCGGGAGGATTCGAGGAAACGTATTGTGCGCGACTCACACGTTTCGAGCACACGTGGTGCGAACACCCACGCACACGTACGCGGAAATGCGCCGCGACACCGAAGACGCGCGTTCGTAAAGAGAGAGAGAGATAGGTGGGCAGGACGATTCAGAGGGTGCACTCGAAGTGAGGAATGCGCGGGGCCTATCACCGACCGACTGGCATAGGTCAGAGCTTTTAGTCGCTCTATACGCTCGAAGCGAAGATAAGAGACGTTTTGTGCATACCCGGTCGCCTCTCTCCTTCTCTTCCTTCCTCTAACGCGACAAAAAGGCGTTCCTTTGGTCTTTTCCTTCGTACATACCTCGAGAGATAGAGACTCATCCGCTAATGGATTTCTGGAACCAGCCGAACTTGTACTGCTACCGTCAACGCGATGATAACGCGAGGCGAATTTTCATTGACGTGAGACGCGACGCGGGTTAAACCCGGATTAATAATAATTGGGCGCGTTTCGAGTAATGAAGAAAAAGTAAGTAAATTGTTTCGGGCAATATTAATCGTGATTACGATAATGATCAATGATTGATGATGTCCAACGATTTATCGTAGCAAACGATATTTGTTCGCAAATTCATTGGCCACGCGAGATGAGATATTAAAAAAAAAGTGTGTTTAATAATAATAATAATAATTGAATTTTGAATTTTAATAACAAAACCAAATTCCTATAAATATTCTAATAATGATAGTAATAAAGAATAAAATGACTTTTATCTTGTACATAATAATTTAAATGCGTCTCGAATTATTTGTATCTTCAACAGGATGTTAGAAACAATATGTTGGTATAAATAATAATAATAATAATTGAACTTTGAATTTTAATAACAAAACCAAATTCCTATAAATATTCTAATAATGATAGTAATAAAGAATAAAATGACTTTTATCTTGTACATAATAATTTAAATGCGTCTCGAATTATTTGTATCTTCAACAGGATGTTAGAAACAATATGTTGGTATAAATAATAATAATAATAATTGAATTTTGAATTTTAATAACAAAACCAAATTCCTATAAATATTCTAATAATGATAGTAATAAAGAATAAAATGACTTTTATCTTGTACATAATAATTTAAATGCGTCTCGAATTATTTGTATCTTCAACAGGATGTTAGAAACAATATGTTGGTATAAATAATAATAATAATAATTGAACTTTGAATTTTAATAACAAAACCAAATTCCTATAAATATTCTAATAATGATAGTAATAAAAAATAAAATGACTTTTGTATATAATAATTTAAATACGTCTGGAATTATTTGTATCTTCAACAGGATGTTAGAAACAATATGTTGGTATAAATATCATCCGTGAAAAAATTAGAATTTTTAAACGAGGTTCCGGTCCAGATATGTTTTAATAACGTGCCGGAAATGTCCGCGATAAGATCGGACGTATTTCCTCGCCATGCACGTATATGTATATTTCCGTCCAACAAAATTATTTTTCGCTTTATTCTTCGACATCATATACGAGACGACAAATTTTTTTTCAATTATATCATTTAGATGGATATTATCGTGCATATACGAAGCAAACATCTAATTTATAATCCCTTCACGATGATGCAATTGAAAAATAATGATAATAATAATAATAAAAAATAGAAGCGACGAAACGGAAATGACTTACTGAAAATTCATGGGACTAGTGAAAATCCAGAAAAGAAGGTGGGCTCGCCCACGCCAGGGCCGATAGAATCCTTCTAAAGCGCGTACGTTAGTCAGAATGACGCACGCGCACCAACACGATGCCTTCGGAAAGGCGATTCCGTTCGAATGGTCGAACGGATCTAGGAACGTCCTCGAATTCCACCGGACGGCAGCTGTTTATCACCCTCTCATCGGTCACGTCGTGCTGCTCTCATTTCCCGGTCGTTAATATTTCAACCGTGAGCCTCCTCGTCACTGATATTTAACGACGGGAGTGGAGCACACGTTGCGATCGCCAACAAATTTGGACGAAAAGCGATTTTCTATATTATAATACGTATAACACGTATCCATAACACGCCTTTCACTCAACGACACCGAGAAACGAGGATTTACTTTCTACGAAAAAGTTTTAGTTTCATCCGAATCGCAATCTTTCAATTTATCGATCGTTCGTCGAAGATATATTAAAATCCGTATAAATTAGTTTTAAATTGACTAAACACGCTTCTCTCGATATATATATATCGCGCTAGAAACAGGAAGTGGTTGTGACGCGCGAAGACCAGGATGAATGAATGTTGCTTGACACAGAGGCGAGGAGAAGAAACGGTAAAATGTCAAAACCCGAAACAAACACGAGAGCTGCTGGCGAACGACTGACAATGAGCTTGCCGTGAACGAGTCGAGTTGGCTGGCTGGCGAGGGAAGAAGAAGAGAAACGCGTCGGCGATTGGGCGCAGCGTAAGAAGACGGGGGAGGGGGGGGCAAACAAGTTAGAGGAACGGCGGATGAGAAAAAGACAAGGACAGAGCGGGAACGAGAGGAGAGGGAGTGCGGGGGGGAAGAGAGATATACGAGCAAGAGGCAGTAGGACGAAACGGATGGGGAGAGAGGGAAAGCAGGAAGGGAAAAGGTGGGAAAGAAGCCATGAATGGCGACAGCCAGGCGAGGGGGATAGAGGACACAAAAGTAGAGAGAGCGAGTGAGAGAGAGACATAGGGGGGCGAGGGCCGGTCGAGTTCCGTGCACGGTATGCCATCTGGCGATATCGTGGCCAACGACTCGTTCGCAACACGAAGCTTTTTATGAATGGGCGGAAGCTATCATTGAAGCTTTAGATTGAATGAAAACATTACCTATGTCGTCACCGTGTATACCACCGACAGCGTCGGCGCGGCGACAGTGACGGTCGTCGGTCGCCACGCTGGAGGTGGCAATGCTTGCGCGGTGATTTTTTTTTTTTTCGTCCCTGTCAAATGTGCTCTCTACACGTTGCACACGCCTCCTCCTTCCGCGCTGTGGGAAATTTTTTTGTCCGCGCCGGGGGTTCGATGCGCCGTTCCTCGCGTTATCGATCGAATTTAAGCGTACCTCTCTCGCGTTTACACTCGACATCGACAACCAGTCACATTGGATTAAGGATTCTAGCTGCGTCACTTTACACGCTCGACGTCTACCGGCTCTTATATTTTTTTTTATTTTCTATTTTTACTCTTTCCTCTTCTTCTTTTTTTTTTTTTTTACTTTCGCGCATTTTCGATCGATTCTACCTTTCGGAAGATACAAATGGAACGCGAAAGAGACAATAGATATGAAGAAACCGTTATGTTTTAATAACGATGCCATTTTTGAAAGGAATCTCTAAGACTTATTAAGTAACCGGATTGCATATCGGACCACATGCCTTCGATCTTTCACTTAGCATTTAAGGTATCTGTCCCATTATTTCAGACGGTCTCATTAATATTAATTACTCGAGGCAATAAATCCTCACGCGTATTCCGTTATAATCAACTCGAAAATTATCGTTGTATTTGTTATTAATATTATAATGTCGTTACGAAATAAAGAGAGATCGGTAAAAATAATCTATTTGAAAATATTTAATACCGTTAACTTTTCACGTATCTCGAATCAGTTCGTATCAGTCGTTTCGATGTTTCATCTTTTAATTTTATAGTGCAGCAGGAAAATTGATGAAACTCGAACGATTTGTGAGAACGCAAAGAAAGCGAGGAAGAGAAATAAATTATTGCAATGAAAAATTTAGATTATATACGAAATACATATATATAGAAAATTTACAGAAAATAATTCTAAAGATTAAAAACGAATTTAAAAATTGGTATCCAAGAATATCCATCGATGCTTACTTCTTAAATTATGAGCAATTTAATTTTACGATAGAAACGTCTCTATCTCCGTCTTGCTTCGTTTATTTAAAGTTACATTATTTATAAATTGCTCGTATTAATTTTTGAAATCACTTTCTAAATTTTCTATTTCGCTTGAACATATACTTTTACAAAGATTGTCGTTGAATTTGATTCCAGAATCGAATTCTAATTGAAAAAAAAGAAAAAAAAGAAAAACAAATGTTTCTACACGATTCAAGAATCGAACGCGAGACAGATCGAAAGATAATAAAAGATCGAGGATTATCGCTGAATGAGTTCCAAGCGTATTATATTATCAATAAGTTAGTCTAGCTAGTCGACGCTATAGCATCGATTCAGTTGGCACATATAATATGCATAAGTGTAGATCATAGTACGACAAAGAAGAATCCTCTCGTTCTATTTCGTTTGATATTGTATTTGAGGTTGCTTTCGAGCGAGTAAGCTATCTCGTTCGATCACACCGGCACACGGGATAGAGAACCGAAGTCGAGAAACGACCAACCAACGAAGCGAGCCGAACATCAACGAAAGAGAGAGGGCGAGGATAGAAAACGGAAGGAGAGGAAGAGATAGGCCGTCTCGTTCTACCGCGTTACACGCTTCTATATTTATCCCACTCATTAATTCTATCCTCGTCGTGCACCGTTCATTCATTCGAACATCTGTCTCGCTCTATCTCACCCTACCACGCGCACCCGTCGATGTCTCGTCTCTCTCTCTCTTTCTGTCACGTACGTACGTTCATTCATCTCCTCTCTGTCCTTCCCGCTGCCCGTGTACTTTCTACCCATCGTTCGTCTTTTCCTCTTTTCACCTTATGTTCCCCCTCTCAATCACTTCTTCCTGCGCTCCACTCTCTCGCTTCTTTTTCTTCTTCATCCTTCTCTAACCTTCGTCCTTCTAGTTCTGGTTCGTTCACTCAGTCGCGCAACTAGCCACGTCGCTCCCACTCACTCGTAGCCCCACTACCAACACACATCCGCACGACAGATACCAGTAGCGTAACAATCGATTTGCCCGGTTTGTAGACTTTCTAAACGTTCATCCTACGATTTTCTTTCTACTTCTTTCTTTGAAAATCTTTTTTCAAAGATTCTAAACTCTTTCTCATCTTTTTATTCTTCTTCCAAAGCACAAAATATCGATTAATTTTATCCCAGCATTTCGAAATACGTATGAAAACTGAAGTTTTTCTTTACGTGACGCTTGAAAAATTAGATTTGATTCTAATTCCAAAAGTGTACGTATAACTTTTTATTTTTTGAAAATTAAGAGACGTATAATTAAAATTGAATATATTTTCGAGATTAAAAAATTTATATTAAATTCTCACTCTAAAATTTACGTAATTTAGTTTAGATATTGAATAGACAAAATCAATATTAGATAGCGGATATACCGTGCACAACGTGTAAAGGAAACGATTCAAGTCTGGCACGTTCACGCTATCTTTTAGCAAATTATACCAAGTATTATCTATCCGCAGTGCAGACCTGCCCGATCGTGTGTCAACGTAGATCATAGTTGCGTAACAACGTATTTCCGGGTCGCGGTCCTTGCAGTGCCGCACGAAAACTAAATAGCGCAGATAAAACGATATCGAAGTGTAATGTTTCTTTGGTGTATCTCGAGTGTCGAGCCGGCAACGATACCATTCGAAACTACATACGATATTACGGTTTATCGCTCTCACTATGTGTCGATGATTTTCCATTGGAAAAATTTTATTGGAAAATTTTTAACCTATATTTTACTTTTACGAATTATATTCTATCTTAATAATCGAGAAATTAAATTAAATTGAAGAATTAGATTAATTTTTTTATATCGGTGTGTTGAGGTATTGAAAAATTTTCACACCTATTTGAGTAATTATTTATGCCATTGGTATTAATTTATATTTTAATTCATTAAAGAAATCATTCGAAACGTATTACGAATTTTTCAACGAACGAGAAATGAAATTACAAAAAAAGTCACATTACGCGAGGTCCCGCGAATTTGATGATACGCTACTGAAGCGTAGAAAGACAAGCGCGCAGGAACGTTAAGCGAAGCGGGCGAACATCGAGCAAGCGCACAGCCAAGTAAACTTTGACGAAGGCTTGGCTCGTTTTCGAGCAAACATCTGTGCTCTAAGAAATTTCTATATAAAATAAATTCCGATCCGCATCCCTACCATCGGAAACAGCCTTTAAACCAAAAGATCTGCAAATTAATTACATCTAAATATAATTTTCAATTTATTAGTTTCTAATATTTACAACTATTTATAACTTTCCTACGAATACGATCTACATGTAATAATGATCATCAATTCTTTCACTTACACGAGGTTACATTAACTTGAGGCCCTTTTCAAAAAATTAATATTTATTATCGATTCATGTTTCAAACTTGAAATTTTATTAATTATCGAAAGCAGAAACGTTGAGAATTAATTATTAAACTTAGCTATTAATATAAAGACAAGAAAGATCCAAGCGTACTAAACTGTTATTGTGTCCATCGAAAGTATGCGTCAATACGTTGAAAAAATGCGAGGTTGCTCTAACGACGAAGAAGAAAACTTTTCGAGGGAAAGGAATGGAGTGCACGGCAGCGTTAAGTTAGCAAGCGTCAAAGCAGCCAGTTTATTTCGAGCGTTTTCGATTTTGAGAAGGCAGACTCGCGTGCCACTGGCAAAGCCAATTACACAATGGCTCGTAAAGGAGGTTCGTGCGAATTTCGGTTGAGATAGAGGCGCGCGCAAACAGTGCGCGTTCTGGCTCGTTTCGTTTTCGCGCGTTCTCCGTACCTCGAAATGAAGCACGGAAAACGGTTAAAAGTTAACAGGAGCGGGCAAGTTGACGGTGATCCAAAATATTTTTCTTTCAACGGGCCGTGTCAGGGTGCGTCCGTTCATAACGCTGACAAAATTAGATCTCCGCTCCGTCAAGTTATTTTAATGAGAATTCTACTTCTCGCTGTGTCAAGATCGCGCGATTCAACACATTGCGTACAGCATGAAATGCATAAAGCTACCGTGTCTAAAGTAGAGTGGGATCTAAAGAAAAATGTTAAATAATTCAAAAAGTAGATGATATAGTTACAATAATCACAAATACATGATGAAAAATCATAATTAAAATATATCCATATTTTAGCAATACGGATACGTGATAGATATGTATATAAAGAAAAAAAAATTTTTCTAACTTTCTCAAGCTAACGACATATCACAAAACTTTAATTTTCTTTTTAGTACACCATAATTGCTACGATAGAAATTTTTTATTTACTCGAAATGATAATGTACTCGTAATTTTTTACAATTAGTTTTCACTGTTTTTGATAATAAATAATTTTTTTTATATTTTTTTCATATAATCAATATTTAAATAATATTTTACATTTCAAAAATTAAAAATATTTTTTAATAAAATTTCACAATGTTACCGAAAACTATTTGACAGGGATAGTATTTCTACGCTTGGGATACGATCGTGTTTGACGAGCCAACTGGTAAAGCCACCGGATCGATTCTTATCGGTTGCGTGTCTTTCTCTAGAGGTCGTAACTTGTACGAGTTATCTAATATCAGGCGCACACACTGCATCCCAAACAAAACAAGCTATATTTCGGAAGAAGCGATTAAACTCGTGCGTTTCGTATCGCAGAAAGAAGGCCGGATTCCATTAAAATCTTCAACAGTTCTCGAGCAATTATCGTACAACGTAATGATAAAACGTTTTCTTCCTATCCAATTATTCTGCTATGAAACACAAACTGTTCCAAGCAATAAATTAGCAATACTAGAGGGGCATTCCTCCTATCATATCGAAATCGTTTCTCAGTTCGACGTCCTTTCAGTTGTTCACTGAAAACAGAAAGCGAAATGGATTTCATTCTGCGATGGTAAAGTGCTGCCCACTTCACGCAATTTAGTAGCGACTTCAGATGCTTGTTGGATAAGTGACTTTTGTGCCGTCATCGATACATGCTTGAAATAATCAATAAAAATCGATATCGAGTTTTGTTTATCTCATTTAACACGCTCGAAGCTCGTTCCGAAGTTCCATTTTCAAGTATTGAAGAAGTTTAGAATTCCGTAAAATAGTAATTTAAGAAAAAGTTAGGTTATAATTTTGACAGGATAAAATATTTTCTTGTGTATAATAAATCTAGAATAAATATTAATACTCGTAGCATTAATTTCAAACAAATAACAAAATTGGTAGAAAATTCAATGAAGCTGTAACAGAAAAACTATAAAATTATAAAAAAAAAAACTATAAAACTATAAACTAATTTCAAATTTTTCGGCAGTGTTCTTATAACCGGTCTTATAATTATAACATGCTCATCATGAAAACGTTCTTTTTGTCGTCAGACTCTAAACAAACTGCACAATTCTTTGGCAAAGACTTTCGAAATCTTTATAACCTTTTCTGATAATAATCTTGATAACAATTTTAAAATAATTATAATGTTATGAATACCGAAGAAAGAATGAAAGAATGGAATTCGAATTCACGAAGAAATTAATAATAATTCAATTAATAATAAAACTATTATGTATATTTTTTTATATAATTCAAAAATATATATATTGAAAAGATTACATAATTATAGATTGAAAGAATTATTGAAAATTGATCCGATTTTGAGAGATCAATAAAGTGGAAAGAAAGAAAAGTTAAGATTGTCTATTCCAAATTAATTATCTTTTTTATTTAAAATATATAAAATAATTATAATATATAAAATAAATAAATGAATGGTAATAGATTAACGATAAATCATGTAATCTTGCATCCCGATCAGAATTCTATCTCATAAGTTGGTCATCATTATCCATATTTTTTAGAAGTGGAATTATCAAATATAGTTTTTAACAAGCTTATCTAACAAAAACAAACGCGAGAAATATTGTCTCATTCTATCTTACCAATTTATTTCACGCCGAGACAGAATTCTTGGTTAAGACCCTGTCTTGCAAGTTGATCAGTTTCGAACCTAACCTATTCTAGAATGCAAGATTACTGTACTGTAAAAAGAGTTCATTATAATAAATGATAATAATGATAATTCGTTGATCAGATAAAATAACAAAACGAAAGAAACAATATTAATAATTTTCACAATGATTACAATAACTGAACACTGTTTTTTTTTTTTATATTTTGATCAATGCTTGTTTAAACTTGGATGTATAACCTGAATCTAGAAAAAGAATATAGATGGCATTTTAAATACAATATTGTCTTTTTCAATTGTTAATTTAAACCAAACATATTTGATAACATCTAGTACCTATATATATGAGCATCAATCATCAATCAAATAATTATTATATCGATTATCATTTATCAATAATATATTTTTTTAATTATTATCTATTTATTTAATTAAATTTATTTTTATAATAATAATAAAGATAATTAATTTTAAACAAACAAAATTGGTTTTTCATTTATTTCTATTATTTTTCTTTTCTTCTCAAGATTAGATCACTTTTTTTTAAATTTTGGTAATATAGGTATTTTTCAAATCATAGAATCACAAAAATATTTCGATAATTTTCAAGCTTTATATTTCAAATAAATAATATATTTTTAATATATTTTTATATTTCAAATAAATCAGCAAGAAAAATTTATTATAACAAAATATAAATTAATTTCATCTATCTTTTATAACTTCTCATAATGTTGGTAATACGAATAATCGAAACAAGGTTGGCAATCGTTGAAAGAACTATTCCGGGCCAATGATTGGTTAAAAAGCAACGGTTGTGTAACAAAAACAATCAATATTAATCTTTCCTTGTATTTTTCTTCTCTTTCCCTTTCATATAAAACAAGAAACATACGTTTAAATATTTAAATCAAAATATCATTGATTTATTCAACTCACGCAAACTCACGTTTCAAGAAATAATAACTCAAAGAGATTTAAACAAACACGATAATAATCTTTCGTATTTTTTGCGAAAGGAAGTTACAAAGTATTAAAAGCTTATCTTATTCAAAATTGAACATCGATCATTCAAGTTACACGAGAAGAGAAACAGAGAAAAGCCGAGGCGACAGCAAAATAACAAACAACCAGGGACAATAAGGAAATGAAGAAGCATACTTGCACCGCCGTTTTCCAGGATGTTGCAGCTTTTTGTCATAACTGACAGGGAACGCGCGCCCCATGCAGCGAAGACGTTACGACAGATGTTTGCCGGCCTCTGTTCAACTTCCCTTGCGAGCCAAACGGAGAGAGAGTTGGTCGTCGGAAGCTGTTTTGACTTCGCATGCAAAGTAGTAGCGGCGCGGAGAAACTTCTTGCTAACGTAGGAATTAATCGTTATATAGTACCTTAATACGATCGTAAATCTCAGATAACAAATCGGCTATAAATCGACCGTCACTATAAATTCTTATCGCGACGACAGCTTATCCGGATTATTAAATTTTAATTTTGCGCCAGACACGTTTTTTTTTTTACGATTTGTACGATTCCCAGGGAATTTAATTGTAAAGAGGCGATCTATCTATCGGCTAGGATCTTTTATTTTTTCCTCTAGATAACTTTTCCATAATATACATAGCAATTTCATTACCGTGCCGTAGCAATTTGATAATTTCACATTAATATAGCAATTTGATAAATAATATTTAAAATAATTTTTTGAATATATCTTGTGTTTCTTTTCATAACACGAAACATTTTTTAATTGAATTTTAAATCTATAATGGAATTATTGTTATTTGCCATATTTGTTATCGATTTACAATTTCATTGAAAATAGAAAGACAAATGATAAAAAAAAAGAGAGAGAGAGATTCCAATTAAAAAAATTTTTCAATAGTACGAAATAGATTAATTTCTAATGGAATACGAGAAAATTCTATGATATAAAAAAAATGATTTTATCAATATAAAAAAATGTAGAATAAAATTTATTCTAAATTTTCGAAATAACAAATTTTTTTTCTTCTTCAAACGCTTGAATTAAACTATCTCTTAATTCATTATGACTTGTTCTTCCAGAATAAATTACCTCAACATTTTAACAAACACGTAACAGAAATACTAGTAGATTGAAATCTAACCTAATAGTAAATTTTCAAAAACTTGATTTTCTTTTCAAAAAATGTATATACACACATACATATATATTTTAAAATCAAAAATTGAATGCCAAAAATTTTATCGATATTGATACAAGGAAACTATTAATAATTAACAAACGATGAGAAAATCTCGAAATGATGTTTCAAGAACAGAAATAAACAAGAGAGAGAGAGAGAGAGAGAGAGAGAGAGAGAGAGAGAGAGAGAGAGAGAGAGAGAGAAAGGAAGGAGCGAGAGCAACACCGGATATCCTTCAGACTGCGCCCACGCAACATGCATGCATGCACGTGTGCATACACTCGTATATTCAAGATGCACCAGAGCATCTCTCCGCGATTCAGTGCTGGCATATTTTTAAGCGTCGCTCGGCAAACTCGCCGCATCCGATTATTTATTCCCCCTTGGTGGCATTCCCGCTCGATTATCTCCCATCTTTTTGCCCACGGGAGCGTCGAACAACACTTTCGAAATTGATTACGAAAGGAAATAGCCCGAAAATATGACCAGAGTATGGGAGGGGGGAGGAGAAGAGGGGGAGGAAGGCCACGACGAGGGTTTTTCGGAGGGGGGGAGAGGCGAGGAATCGACTATGGGCCCAGCCACGAGGAGACAGATGCATCCGGTTTTCCCTGAAACGTATTACACGTTTGCTTCGCCCTAAAAACTCGGCAAACTTTCCTTTTTCCGATTCAACGAAATTCACCCATCTAGGGACTTTTTTTTTTGGACTGTTACGCTCTGCTCGCAACTGTTTTACCTTCGGAATAAAATCTATTCTTTCGTGCCGAGCAATTGCAATTAATCGTAATTTCTTATCGGAGTTAGGTGATATTGTTTAACGTATAAGTTAATCGTATTAAATTGAATTAAATTACGACGTGTTAATTGTATTACACCGATTGGACTTAATAAATTAACAATCGATTGATACTAAAGAAAAAGTTCCCACGAACAGTTGCTTAGTTTAATAGATAACGTTCTACTTTTTTTTTGCATTTTAATTTGTTGGTAATACAGATTGATCGATATATCGATCAAGTAACCGTAATAGACTTGGCGTGTAAGTTTTACCAAGAGAAAAATTCCCGAGAGTTGTTCGGTATCTCGTTCTAATTTCATTAGTACAGTTACTTTTAGTCGTTTATAATTTGAAATTATTATCATCCGTCGACAAGAAAATCGTCCTTGTTCCAAATTATAACAGATAAGTTGGACAGTTTCGTTTTTTACATAATTTGATAATAAATTTTCGATCGTAGAATATTGCTCGATATATGACGTTATTTCGCTTTTCGAATTTCCCGCCAATTAGAAATATCTGAATTTTCAATGTTTCCGTCTGAAAACAGTTTCAAATTTTCCCCAACTCTTACTTGGTCCCATTACTACTCTCTACCTCAGAGGTGAATATACAACAAGGGTCGTTTACAGTGACACCAGGTTACAGAAAGAAATTTCGAGGAACCCGAGAAACGAGTCATTTTCTTACAAAAGGCAAGGGAAGGACGAGAAGGGAGGATGGCAAGGGAGAAGGGAATGGAAGACAATGGATCGCTACGATCCCCTTCTTTCTCTCGTTCCCTTTGCTTTTCTGCCACCTTGTGTTACCTGTTCCTGTACCTGCAAACACCAGCGCCGGTCTCTGTTACCTTTATACCCGGGATCGGTTTCAAATTTAAAGCGCAATAAAATCATTGAGGGAAAGGTATCCCGGGTTGTATAGAAAAAGCACCAGGTTGGATGATTTACGACGGTGATTAACCCTCGAGTACCTCAGATCGCTAGAGAAAGATAATCAATCACCTGCTCTCGACTACGTTGCTTCCCGCTACCGAGTGTTAAATTATCATCTTCCTCTCGTCCTAATTTGCATAACCTTCCTGTATTTTCTTTGACTTTTCGTTGATTGATTTGCACTCGAACATTTAAAGGAAAATTGTAATAAACGTAGTAATGCGATATCAAATTCTGGAGCAACATAATTGACGGATAATGAAATTAATATTGAATATATTACAGAAAAATTTGTATAAACGTGACACGGAACGGTAGAACGAATAATAAAGATAGTCTTTTTCTGAAAAAAAAAAAAAAAAAAAATATTTACAAATCTGGGAATGATTTATGCGAATAATAATATTTAAGATACTTATCGATCGATGCATTATTTGATTTTCCATTGGTTGGAATCATAAACTCTGTCGATAAATACTTCTATTAAGAAACGTTCCAAGATATAGGGGATCGATTCTATTCTATGATCAAACGATGGAGAATCATACGAGGTAAAATATTATCGACGTTGAAAAGAGAGGGAAGAATGCAAGAAGCAAAATTTTTTTCAATTACAAAGATATTCGCAAGGCGGGAGGTAAGCTGGCTGTCGGCAGAACGAGAGAGCAAACACGCAGATATCGTCGGTGCAGGAGAAATGGAATGTGGACACCATATGGCCGGGATCTTCGCCCAACCACCCACTCGCTGTCGCCATCGTCGTCGTCGTCGTGATAGTTGTCGTGGATCCGATTCGTTTGCTCTCACCACGTCAGGGCGCGAATAACATTTGAGAGTAAAACTTTCGAGAGTTGCTGTCGAGACTATTCTCCGCAAGTGGCTGGTATCGAGAGTGACAAAGTTACCGTCAGACAATGAAAATTACCATCGGACAGTCATTCTTAATGCAGTATTCACGCAAAATAGAATTTTTTTATCTTTAAGAAATCTCTCAAATTCTATTATCTAAATAAATAAAGTTTTTAATAACAAAAAAATAACTTTGGATTCTACACCTAACCTAACTTTCACTGCCCGATAAATTTACCGTTGAATGAATTCCCTCTCAACACAATGTCCATTTATACGAGAAACACACCTTTGAGAATTTTACGCTCAAATATATTCGTCTAACCTCACTTTCAAATATAATCTTTTACACCGAAATATAACCTAATCGAACTTTCACTATTCAATTTCTCAAATAGTCGTTCAAAACGCAGTTACAAGAAATATTTTTAAAAATTTTACACTCAAATGTATTCGCTTATCTCCAAATGTAAGTTTAATCTAACCTTTACCGCGGGGATAACTATTCCCGATGTTGCGTCTCCACCGGTGAAGTACTAGATTCACGAATGTATTTGCACCCTTAACGCGTTTCTTCACTTCAACTTTATTCGAGAAGAGTTCGTTAGCAATTCCAGCGTAATTGTACGGCCTGCGGAATGGAAATTTATAGCCGGTATTACCACATTCGCTTTACGTGAAATCACCCGCTAGCCGGGAATTCTGATTGTGCATCTGTTTGCGAACTCGCGTCGTCCGCTACCATTTTACAACGCTTTGCTCGTTCGCTATTTGCCAATGGTTTCTTCGATTTCTCGACTCACGTATCGATTACGTTCAACGACACGTTCGATAAGAAATAATACGAATAAATTTATAAATGATCGTCAATACGTAACAGTTTTTGGCACAAAAATGATCGATTTATTAATGCAGATACAAATTTATTTAACTTTTATTGTCAACAGTGTGAATTGAGGTTATGTCGATCGCTGACTCGATTCGATCAAAAATGACCTAGTCAGAGATTGGTAGTTCAAGGAAGGAATACGCGCTTTTTACTAATTTGAAAAATATATAAAAACGAATGATTGAATTATTTAACTGAGATCCACAAAGATCAGTATCAAATCAAATATACGTATAACATACGTAAGTTTACATTTTTCACCATTTATCATTTCGCATATATCTATCTATCCAAATAATATAAACATTGTTTCTCTCTCTCTCTCTCTCTCTATATATATATATATATATATATACGTAGCATAAATTAAGGACTTTCCCTATTTATATTCTCGCCACTGTATATACAATATACTATGTACATAGAAACCTACGCACTGGCGACCCACACTCTGCCACATGTCGTGAAACGCGGACCCTCGTGTACGTTGAAAAACTATTTTCGACGCAAGCATTGTGTATAAGCACGGACTCCGGACTCCGCCGGAAACCTGTGTTTTACGTATGTAAACATATTGCCGCGGCCTACATGCGTTTCTCGATATTTATCCAACCGGCAGAAATTCTTCTCGTTAAGGGAATCGGTAAACGCCGATCTTGTATAATTTCCGTCCAACGCAACGTTATATAACAAAATCGTAAGAAATATCAATCTTTCGATCGAATTTGAAAAACGGAATCTTTGTGACGAGAATATATACTTAAAAAAAGTATGTGCACGTAATAAATAAATATTAATTGGGACCATGGCCATGCCAACTAAAAAAACAAGATAGAGATTCGTTATCGCATTTTTATTCCTTGGCGAGAGTGAGAGACAATAAGTTTGAGTGTAACAAAAAAGGACATCGACGTTCGACCGTTTTCTCACGCGATGTGCAAAAAACGCAGAGGCTCGCTCGACCGAAGCAATTTCAGGAAATGGTGGGGATGACCGCGTCTATCGAAGCTACCGTATTTGCCTTGCAATAGGATATCGTCGAACAAATTTACTAAATATTTCTCCTTCAGCTCCCGTAACGGAAAAAGTCGCTATTCCAACGAATCAAAAAGAAGATTAAACAAGACTAGAGAATTTAACAAATAATTTCCCAATCGTTTCGGTCAGATGGATTCATATATCCAAGATGACAGTTAAACATTGTGACTCGCTTATCGATATTAATATCGAATCGAATGTTTTTTCGAGTGACGAGGAATTATTCGTATCTACGTAGTTGACCAAGCTATCTAGGGAACGATATACGAACGATCGAAGGGGGAAAAAATGCAGAGTACAACAGTGTTAGTGTTGTTCTCTGTTGTGCAGCATCATTCCTCATCCAGTATATATCAACGTCGATCTTGGCTGGCATAGCATTCTGAATGAAACCACGTTCGAAACGAGCGTACGTACGAACGAACGAACGAACGAACGAACGAACGAACGAACGGACGAACGAACGGACGAACGAACGAACGGACGGACGGACAGATGGACGTTCTCGTGAGGGTCAACGTTCCCTTCCCTTCAAGGACGGCCAGAGAAAAGTCAAAGAACAGTCTCGAGCGTAGGAGCGAGACTAACCACGAGAAACGGTGAAAGGGAGAGAAAGAGAGGTAGGAGAGAGAGAGAGAAAGAGAAAGGATGGCATTTATTTCGGGAGGATGAATTTTCACGGAACTAATAATAGTTCGTAAAGTGGAATAGATTGCCCTAAATATTTTGTGATGTCCACTTTTAGACGGGCTGTTTAAACGTGGCGCGTTAGAATTTTATAGGCATTCGAGGCGAACACTTGTTGCTCTGCGAGTACGAGTACGAGAGATGATAAATTTTTCTCCCCATCTTTTTTTAGAACAAGCTTTGCGAAGGAAATTTTAATAACGTTTGATATATAATAATAGTAATATCAATAACAATATTGATTAACGAATCGGTTAAATATTTGAAACAGAATCCTACGACATCTAGAGAGAAGTTAGGTTAGGTTAGGTTATTGATATTTATAGCACCTCGAATTAATAATAAAATTAGAAAAACTCGAAGAACGGAATTTCTAATTTACTATTAATTTTTACAAATATAAAAAAGAGATTCAACGAAACAATAACGAAAATTTAACCGCTATTAATTAGAACGTAAAATAATAGCTTCGAGTTTAAGAAATTATTTCGACGCCATGTTATTTTCAAAACGAAGAATTTCGTTGGTAGAGGAGGCGATCTTGAAAATTTAACGGCGACACCTTAGCACTTAATACACGCGTACGTCGAGAGAAGTAGAGAGAAGAGGCAGATAAAGTGAAAACACTGAAATGCTTGCTTCTCGTTCTTAACTCGACAGAGGTCGCGCATCTCGATTCCAGCTCGTATTACACGGCTGTCATAGTGAACTGCTTTTATCGTGCTAATTCGTAAAAGTGTCTTCGAGATAAGGGCACGTCGTTCTCCACGATAGAGGGACGCAGCCATTTGGGTCAGATGAAGAGAAGTACGGAAAAACTCTTTCGAAACTCATTTCTTTCCAAATATATATACTATGTATAGATATAATCGGGACTTGAAATACGTAAAATGAAAGGCGTGTATAATTTCAATATACGAGATTATGATGTTATAATATATGATAATACTTTTTATTATTACCAATAATATATCTTTTCGATGAAACAGATCTCAAAAAAAAAAAAAA
This sequence comes from Apis cerana, assembly GCF_029169275.1. Lineage (NCBI taxonomy): Eukaryota > Metazoa > Arthropoda > Insecta > Hymenoptera > Apidae > Apis > Apis cerana. The sequence continues at coordinate 3,020,787 of NC_083867.1, read as the reverse complement.
AAGAATTTTCGCTTAACAAAAATTTTATCCCAGGAGAGGAGATTAAGTAGCAATTGGAAAGCATGACTTTACTTAATGAATTTTAAACACGACTATCGACTACGAAGAGGATCGTAAAGATGCAGCATGGCAATCACTTACTAATTTATACGATAGATGGTACGGAATACGAATAATATAAATACGTACAAGACGAGTAAGAAAAAAGAAGAAGAAGAAGAAGAAAAAATCGGTATCGTAAGTAGAAATTGACGGGCTGTAAACGTTTACTTTATCGTCGTATTACGTAACCGATCGTTCACGGTTCGTTTATTCGTATAGCACGTATAATTCGTGGTCGCAATAAAAGTCCGTGCATCCGTGTATCATAACGTTGGCCCCGTGACAGTGACAATAAATTAATTCGCCGAGAGGCCAATTCGTTGAACCCTGAACCGAATCGAATACTCTAGTCGCCAATTAAAGCGGCAGCCTGCCTCGTATCTTCGTCCCTGCGACTTCCGGTCAATCTCCGCGAGCTGATCGCGACACACGATATCTTCGTGGCAATAAACTGCGTCAATCCTGTCCCTGCGCCGCTGCTGTAATTTTCGATGCGTCGCCGGGAAAAGAAAAAGGGGATGTCTCTCTATTTTTTGTATCAAAAATAATCAAATATATACTAAATATACACTAATCGGAAAAAAGAGAAATCAAGAGATCCCTTTCCTCTATGCTTCGAGATATTTTAATATTGTTTCAAAAATACTCATGTAATTAAGAAAAAAAGAAATCACACTTTAATTTTTCAATTCTTTAGCACGCTTGGAGAAAATAAGAAATATTTTTCGACGGAAAAAAAGGGGGAGAAAGATCGTTATAAATACAGCATTAAAACACCGAAGGAGGAAGGAGACCGAATCTCTGCAAGCAGACGCATAGATCGAGGGAAGCAGCGACCCAGCAAGAAGGCCGAAAAGAGAAGCATTAAGAGCAGAGAACGGGGAGAAGGCGAGCGATCAGCCAGACCGGATATGACGCGACAGCACATAACGATGATCGTAGATTGCGTTCAGTGCTTGTGCAAAAGCAGGCGAGCAGGAGCGAGTTGATGAAACGATGACGAACAGGGAGGGTAGAGCGCCGACGACGGAGGGACGAGGACGGAACAAAGGAAGGGGAAGAGAGAGAGGGACAGATGCCGGCGATGGGCGGGAGCGACGGAGACAGGGATAGAGAGAGAGGCGCGGCAGAGCGAGAAAGGAGATGAAAGACGGAGGAACGAGAGATAACGGGGTTGGCAAACACGAAGATAGCGGCTCGCGTTACGAAGAGACACAGGGAGAGGAGAGAATCTTATTTCAGCAAAGGATGATCCAAACAGTATCCAGTGAAAATATCCTTCTCCATATTGAACACGGAATGAAAAAGGACCCGCCTTGAAACTGTTTATTTCAACAATAATACGCAACCGTGTCCACGAACTCGTAATCGAATCGGGCTACGATTTGAAGAATCGTAATTCTTCGTTGTTGAAGATTCGTCGAGCCGTTGTTGTATCAGCGTTCTGCGAATATTTCAACGAGAGGGAAATCTAACAAAATAAACGTGCCGTTTAAAACCAATTTCGATGGTTATCGCGTTACACGCGTTATACGGAACTTCAATTGCAGGAACTTAGAGGCACTTGCGGTTAGCTGCGGATCGTACGCGGATGATTTGTCACGTACGTCGAAACGCGTGGAATGCGGCAACATTGTCGACGTCGCGTTCTTTTTCTCTTTTCCGACAAATTTTCCCTCTCTCTCTCTCTCTCTCTGACCGAAAATATCATCCATCGAGCTAATAATTTTTTCTTCTTAACAAACCGGAAACAATGGTTCGAGGGAACGCCTTTTCGGGAGGATGAGCGCAATTTAAATGGCCCGTTGATGGGTTAAACGCGCACGCGCGAGAACGTGCAGCGCGCGCCGCTCCTTTTATGACTTTGTTCATATTTCTTCGATTCGTTATTCTGGACACATGTCACCCAAGGACACGGCGCTTCGCGCCAACGTCGTCAAACGCATTTGCAACGTGTTACCGCATCGCGTCCTTTCTCCTCTTTCTTTTTTCCCTTCCTTTTCGGAATTGCGACACATAAGCGAGGTATTACGTAAGTAAAGGAGTAGCTCTCGAAAAACGGTAGCCTCTCCCCCTAAGAAGAAGTTTGAAAAGATTTTAGGGGGGAAGGAAATCACTTTGCCGTTTTCGATCGATTTTTACGCGCGAGTAAATAAGTAAATAATCTTTCAAAACTCGTGTTTTCGCGCGCCTCTTTCGAAATTTTGTAATTTTGTTGTATAAACGTTCGTTCATATCGTGGAATTTGATGCTATCGTTCGATTTGGTTTCTACATGTTTTTTGAAATAAGCTTCTGGATTTTCCAGCAATATATCGGAGATATAATGAATATCTTTGTCGCGTATCTCGAACGTACGTCGAATTATTCAGTAAGCGATGCAATCGTTGGAGAATATCGGAAAACCGCATTTCTGCGTCCCTTCTATCGAAAGAATGACAAACGCGAGCGGAATAACGATAGAGCCCTTCGAAGAGAACGACGGTTAAACGGGGGAAAAATTTAATTTCTCCCTTCTTCGTTCTTCGCCCGCAGTTTGGATGAATTGTTAATCTCAAAAACACGAATATGAACGTGGAAAGATGAATATTTCGTATTTTTTTAAACTTATTAAAAAAAAAAAAAAGAAGAAGAAGGAGAAAAGAAAAAGAAAAAATATTGCGTAAATATTCTCGTTAATTTAGTTTCACGATAAAAATGAAATTAAAAAAGTTCGAAAAGTTTAAAGTTAATATAAACAGATTATTACGTAAGACTACGATGTACTAGTTGTCATTCAAAAAGTTCCTGAATGAGAAATCTTATCGATTCATATGCCAGTTGAATGAAAAAGAAACGAAAGCAAAACGAGACAAAATTAGTTTCAATATCTCTGTCACAGATATAGCATATTAATCTTTCTCATCGATGAGTCGAGCATAGCGCCAGACAAGTCACCTACCTATGCGCCATGCGTGGAAATCATGGTTTCATTCATGCCAGACCGACGCTGCGCGCGTGTGTGCTCGTAAACGTGTGTATCTGTGTCACGATGCGCGTGAGCGTGCCGATATCTCGCAAGTCGCCGTGCGAACTGCCTCTACAAGTTGGCCTGAAAGTCTAGCACACCTTTTCGCTACACTCGTGCCAAGTTCGAACAACGAACTTACGCGGATGACAGACTACTATTCTTCAATTTTCCGTCATCGATTCCTCGATATCTCGAATCGATCGATACACTTCCGTCTTTCGACGGAGAAATATCAAATCGATTCGAAAAAATCACAATCTCACCCGCGATCATACGATTTCGAATTACGCATTCGTCTATTCGATAGATACCTAATCTACGATACCTAATCTAACGATATCAAAATTACGTGTCAGATCTTATAACCCAGTGTTCTGACTAAGCCGTTCTCGATCGAGAATTTTTTCCCCAAATATATTATTCGTAATCTCGATTCACAACTCACGATTGATCACGCGTTTTCTGCGGAAAAGAATCGTTCAACTCGGAGGAATAACCAACATGTGTTTGGAAATACGCAAGATTCTTCGAGCACCCGATAAATCGGAATATTTATATGCGAAAACCTTGCGTGAAACGTTCGCGCAAACACGCGGACGCATGCGCACCAACTCACCAGGTACGTCAAACGAGTGGCATTCATTCCTATTGCCATTCGAAGCGAATGACGCGGCTGTGTTAGTCGGTGTGAATGCGCGGCTCTGCGCATGCGCGTGTATTCCGATCGTATTCCGCACGAAGAGAGAGGAAACTAGCAATGAAACTAATTCAATTACAATCTCCAAGTTTTCGATCGATGCTAACTTTGATAAATCGTGCATACGTAATGTAAATGCGTTTAACTTTATGACAAGTTTAGAGAGAGAGAGAGAGGAGAGAAAGAGAAAAATTTAACAAGGCGTAAAGGTGTGTATAATCGAAAGAAGAGATAAATAATATCCAGTTAACGTAGGTCTGCGAATCAACTCCGGTAGAGATAACGCAAGATAAAGACCGATGTTTACTCCGAGTCAGATTTTTATTTTAACGTTCTACAAAAGTCATTTGACACGTCCACCTTCTCTTTCATCATTCCTTATCACCATTATCCAATTCATTCGAGAAGAATATCGACTCATTAGTGGATACGAGAACGATAAATAAATTGCAATACAAAATAACTGAAATTATCGAGAAATTTCACCGAGAAATTCATCATTCACGCCCGATGCGTTCGTAAATAGTTACGATAAGCTTTCTATAAAAGCATCTGCGGCTTGCCTACGAGATCGGCATTCCCATCAACGGAAGGAAAGCAAGTAACGAAGCCGAGTGCTCGAAGGAAGAAATACGAAGAATGTGTCGGGTGTTACGGACGGAATGGTGGCAGCGACTTTCTCGCAAACTTTCTACATCGGTAAATTTCATTCACTAGTCGGCTCGTGCCTTCTGGCTTGGCCTCTATGAAAGCGTAATGTGACTCAATCCACGGCGAGTCACGCTCGCTCGCTTCGATCGTCGATGAAATTACCACGAAGAAATCGTGTGACCTCGCTTGTTCTCGATCGCCGAGTCGATCGAACGGAAACAAGTTCATATTATATTAACTGGGAAAAGTGTTAAATTCTTTAAAAAATTCTGAAAAACGCATAACCAAGATACCTGATGCAGAATATTTCGTCGAACGAATTTTTAAAATGTCATTAAACAAATTTCAATAATCGTTCATTATTATATATTCTCCGTTTTTTTCCTTTTTTCTTTATATAATCCATTGATCGTGGAAAAGATTGTTAAACTCGATTCAAATGGCCATTAAAAATAAAATTTTCAGGATTCTAGCGTGCTGATATACGTATATATCAGCTCCTGAACCGGGATTAGAAATGGAACGAACAATAAACGAATAAGAGCGAGATCCGTATGATCTTTTCGAGATCGATTCTCGTGAAAGTAGAACGGATAATCGAGTGAGAATAAAAAAGTCGAATAACGGTACAAAGTTATAGACTTACCGTTTCGACTAGGGGGCCGTGGAGGCGCAGGATACTGGGGCGGCGTCAAGGGTGGCGGCTGCGGCGACACTCGCGCAGACGAGGAGGTCGTTGAGCCTTGGGAGGCGGACAGCGCCGATACTAGCGTCGTTGTCAGTGGCGTCGTCGACGTGGTAGTCGTCGTAGCCGCCGTCGGTGTCAACGGGGACGTGGTGGCGATGGTGATGGTGCGCTGCCCGATGTACCTCGAGGCGGTGCTGCTCGGGCTGTTGAACGGCCAGGGCGGGCGCCGCGGTGGCAGCACCGGGGGCGGCTCGTAGTCCAAGGTATCCACACTTTCGGCACTTCCGTTTCACCTGTATCCTTCACAGAACCGCAAATCTTCCGCTTTAGCTTTATCCCTTGCTCCAATCCCCGTGGCACGTGTACGAGCACGAACTCATCGGAGAAGCGAGCCGAGAAACTCGTTTTTTCTCTCTTTCAGTAGTCTCTTTCACTGTTTTTCGCGTCGTCGAATCCGCGAGCACACAACACGCGGTTCGAAAAGGAAGGGAAACGAGAAAGAAAGATGGGAAGTGAAGCGCGCGCACCGTGAAATCTCGAAAAATTGTTCACTTCTCTTCGCACTGGTCACGTCACAGCACGTAAACACATGCTCCGGTACGGATGTATACGTGTGGTAAAACGTATGAGAGGAACGAGAAACTTGCGAAAGCTACGGATTATCGGTACATTTCCATGGTTAGGAACGAAAGCGGCGAACGCGGCACAGTGACTCCGGCGTAGAGCTCTGTCAAGAAAAACATAAGCACGGGAAGAGGAGACGAGAACCGAACCGAGTCGAGTCGAGTCGTGGCGAGGCGAGACGAGACGAAGTGAGACGAGGCGAACTGAGGCGAGGCGACGCGAGGCGATGCGAGGTAAAGCTAGCCAAGACGAGGTGGGGCGAGGCGAGGCAAAGCGAGACGGGACGAGAGATGAGGTGAGGCGGCGAGGTTACGTGGAGAGAAGCGGAGGAACACGAGAAGAGGAAGCAAGCCGAAGCGAGACAAAGTGAGGCAAAGGGCGGAGTGTCGATGGAGTACTAAGGTGCGTGATGAGGTGAAGGAGGTGAGGAGAGGTAGAGCGAGGTGTGGTGAGGTAGGAGGAAGGGGTGGCGAGACGAGTCGAGACGAGGCAAGACAGGACAAGACCGGTGAATACACTGCGGACTCTTCTCGCGCACTGGGAACACACACGGCTCTCTCTCGTGGCAACGATGCGCGTCCGTCTCTCTTTCTTTCTTTTTCCCTTTCTCTTTCCGCTACGGGACGCCTGCTCGAGCGAGAGCGAGAGCGAAAATCAGAGAGAGAGAGAAGGCACGAGGGAACGACGATTAGCGTGCGCGGCCGAGAGAGAGAGAGCGCGAGAGAAAGAGAGTCGACGACTGAATCTCGCGTAGGCCGTCTGCCAGTAAACAGGCTCCTTCATTCACTGCTTATTTTATACGAGCGGCCCCCTATGCTCCACAGAAATAGCCACTTCACTCTGTCCTTGTCGTGCGCACATGCCACGGCCGGATATGCCTTCGCTGTTGGGTAGATCTCCTTCCTCTCTCTCTCTCTCCCCCTCGTTCCTGCCTCTCCTTTCTCTCACACTCTCGCATTCGTGTCACGCGGCTCGCACCTCGAACAACAGTACTACTGCTCGTCGTCGTGGAAAAGCAACGAGTAGGAGGTCCTCACCGACGTTTTCCTTCTCGCGCATCCTTCTTTCCTCTTCCTCGAAGCGTTTCTTCTTCCTCCGTGTGTCTTCTCTTCTCTCTCGTGTACGTCCTCGTGCGTAAACTTCACCGAGCTGGATGCTTGCCCTTTATTCTACCCTCCGTTATTCTTCCGTCTTCTGCTGCCGGCATACGAGACACTGCCACACTCTCTGCCACTGCTAGCCAGCACCCCGACGACGACGATGCCGACAGGTGCGTCACGATTGATTGCGTCGCCCCGTACTTTGACGACTGACTGACTGACTGATTGACTGATCGACTGTCAACGGGAATTTCACTGTTCTCGCGTGTTATAAAATTTCAAAGTCAACCAACCATTTATCGCGTCGTGTTTGTGCCTGAACGATCTAATTGTAGATATAGCGATCAACTTGATCGAACAACGTCGCAATCATCGCAATACAGTATTTTTCTCTTTCGCGCACATTACACTCATTCCTCTGAATGATACACGTTATTTCCTTCGTTATTTATGCGAGAAAATTAATTTCCATCGGTGATTCAAATAAAACAACTTTTACGTTGAATCACACACGCACATCACGATATCAGTTATGAAGACCACTGCCGCGATAAATCTGACGCATGTGTCCGTGGTTAAATAGCAGTAGTTGTAAGGGGTTCGCTTGCGTTCACTGATTTTCTCGAATGGCAAGCCTCCACTCGATTTCCCCGCGATGGCTGGCAAACTGCGCGTATACACACATAAGCGAACGCATACACAAGGAGTCTGGGTATTCGTGGCGCACGGTCCTCTCTTGCGTTAAGCAAAGAACGGAAGAGAAAGAGAGTCAGAACGAGTTGGATGGAAGAAAGAAAAAAAGAGACGAAATGACGAGACAGTCAAGAAGTGGGAGAAGCGTGAACGAAGACGAAGAAGGATTGACAGAACGAGAAAGAGAGAGAAATGAGACAGAAAAGAAGGAAGGGAGGAAGAAAGATGCATAAAGTGGGTGGGAGCAACGATCGTCGTGCAAGAGAGAGAGAAGAAAAAGTTCAGCTGGCCTCGGCGGCCATGCCGGTGTAGATCGTGCGAGCGCAGCCCAGGCACGTACTGTCCGGCTCGCAGGCCCACCACTCAACACCTCTATTTTCTCGCCTTTTCCTTCTTGCTCTCTCTTCTTCTTTTATTCTCTCTTTCTTCGGCACTTTTTTCGCTTTTTGCTTCGACCACGTATTCCTTCGGGCTTCGCAATCACGTACACGACACAATCTTTACTCTTACTTGTCTTTTCTAACCTCTCTTCCAACTTTTTTCACGTTCGCTCGTATTGCCGTGCCGGTCGATAGTCGAATCGATCTTCGAACCGCCGAGTTTCCATCGATTCTTTTCGTTTCGCCACTTCAAATTACACTCAATTTTCAATATAAAGTGTACACGTTTATGTTCTCGGTGAATATCGCACACAATCCAAATATGCAACCAATCGTGCAGAGATATGATTGTATACCGACAACTCTCGAACAGAAAGGTGAACGAACCTTTTTTCCTGTTTTTCACAGAAAATCTTTGCGAACACTCATCATTTGGTCTGCTTGACGAGAAACAACGAAATATAATATATAATAACGCGCACGCGTACACTACCGATCTCTTTTATTTTCCTCTTTTCCTTCTTACGTATAATATCGTCCGTTCTTTTTTCTCAATACCGTATACCGTTCGTTTTCACAGCAGGAGTATAATCGTGTCTTGTTTGAAGCCGAGGCCGGTTGCGCTCGACGCTGGTGTGGCGTTCTAGACTCTCTGCTTGTTACAAACAGCGGAGCAGCGGCCTGTCTGTCTGTGGGTGGGGTGCGCGCGATGCGCATGCGCATTCGATCATACCGAAAGTTGCATATGCGCGCGTTCACTCATACGTGCGTGATCGTTTACACGTAAACGCGTATACATACGTCGCAACAACCTCACCGCCACGAAAGCACAGTGACGCCTGCGATCCCCCTCGTCGCTTCACCCTGTTTCATCCGAGTATACCGTACCCCGCGAGCCAGCCGCGATACTTCATTCATGCTCGTATTGTGCGACCAGGGCTGCTTCTGTTCATCCAGGTTCCACGTACTTTTCGTCGTACTTTCGTACACGTGTACCGCGTCTAATCTACGATATATGATTACATTCTACTCTTTTTTTTTTAATGATATTCCACTATGCTCTACTCCTTCTATTTTTTCGATACGCCAATTATTAAAATAACTTTTGTTTCGCTATTGTCATTTTTTTCAATCAATTAATTGATAATTAATCTTACTAATGGAATATAATTTAAAAATTGAGAATTTTTGCGTAAATATAATCGAATGTATTATGTAAAAAAAAATGTAATTAATTAATTAAAGTAACAAATTCATCGTGGTATAAATTTTCGAAAACGAAATATTATTTGCGGAGAAACGACGAGTTAGAACATACTTAGGAACAATCGTTTATTAATCGAAGGATATCGAAGAGAATGATAATTCCGCTTGTTCGAATTTTCTCTTTGCTCCATGATTAAAAAATCTTCGTTCAGGTGATCGAACGTCGTAAAACCGATACCTTTCTCTGTACTACGGGGCTCTCCCACATGTCGGGGATACTCGGTTCTCTTCGTAAATGTCCGCCGACTACATCCTCTTTCGTCTTCGTCGTTCTTGTTTTACAACCTGTATAACCATCCTCTTTCCTCTGTTTGTCTCACTCTCTTCGTTTACACGTAAGTCCGCACCGTATCTCTGTGTTTGTGTCACGTTATTTATGCGGCCGTGTGTGCGTGTTCCTCCTCCCACTCCCTGTTGTAAGGCAGACAGTGAGCATAAACCAGGCTGTCCTTGTCGTTTCCATATCGGTTCTCTTTGTTTCACTCATAGTTGGGACAGCAGGCAGCGCAGCAGTTCGGGTATTAATCGGACACGCATGTTTCAAATCACGAGCGGAATATTGTCAAGATAAATCGACCGAACTCCTGTAAATAAAATTACCATAAATACACCAGGTTGCATCACGTCGCGCTCTTTCCCCTCTAGTGGACGATTTTTGTGGCTTGTTCCTGTACGTTCCAAAATCGACGCTTTTGTCCTCGAGTTTTAACTACGTTATCTGCCAAACGTTCCAGCGTTATTTGATCCATGCTTATATCAATGATTGGAGAAGAACGGTAAAAGGACAAGACATCCCATTTAATATATATATATCATTTTACGTGTAGAATGCAAGATCATAATAAAAATCGGAATAATAATAGAAACGGGAACGTACACAAGGATTGGTATAGAATTTTATGAAACGCATCGATAGTGACGACTCTTGGTACTTGGCATTAAATACAGTGAACCGGTTTCCATGCAAAAATGCCACTGTTCTAATCTTGAATGCGTGAAGCGGGACGTATTGAATGTGAACATATCGATTGATTTGCAAATCGCGTTTTTCGAAATTTACGACAGGGAATCGAGAATGAAACGCAGTACGACGAATAAATAAAGGACAAATTTTGAAAAAGTTGAGAAAAGAGACGACATTGAAGGGAGCAATGAAACGTGATCTAGAAACGCGACTTGCCAGACTCGTCTAATAATGCGGTATGCACCGACGTTGCTGCAAATCATGCTCTCCGCGCATGCATACGAACAGCTAGCCGAGAAGACGGTTCAAGGTTTCCACGAAATTATTCGTTTATTTCGCTGTTTAACGTCTAATCTGATCCATTTTGGAACGGTCAGAATCTGGAAGTGAGAACGAACCCTAATTTTTAATATCATTGAAATGTCAATGGAATATTCTCGTATTAATATTTCGTCGAAACAAAACATTGCTCTGTTCTCCAAAGTTCCGCGAAATTATTCTTTCTGCAAGTGGTATCTCGAGAGAGTTATAGATGCCATAAAAATGGAATGAAAATTAAAATCTTTGCGGTAAACATCAAGATAAACATCAAGATAAGACGAGTCGATCTTGACACCGATATATACATGTCTACATCTCTTGTGCAATATTCGACTTTTTGAGATGCAATTAATTTAAGCAAATCAGATCTAACCAATTAATCCAATAATTTTTTCATATTTTTTCATTGTCACTTTTTTTCACTAAATTTATAATAACATATATATATATATATATAATAAGGAAGGCGAATTTTTAATAATAATATAAATATATATTCTCTGTATGACGGGCGTGGCGATGCGAATCGTGTGCACTACTTCCCTCGGATTCGAGGATATCCGGTGTGGAAACGCTTCGTCCTACCTCCCCCTCTCGTTCCAACCGACGAATCCCCTCTCTTCCCTCTTACGTTCGATGATCACCTTTCCTAGCGTGGTAATAGGACGTTCTGACGTATCTCCCAACGGAGACACATTCGTCTCGTAATTTTCATCATGTTGAAAAATATTTACTTCATTTTAGCTTAATCAAATTTAACAAATATCGAGAAAATTAGAATACTTTTGAATCTATTACTTTACATTTAATTTTTGTCAGTATAAATTTTTAATGAACCGATATAAATAAGGATCAGGATCGTCTATCGTTATATTATTTTTTCAACCGTTCCAAAATGAACAAAAGTAGACGATATTTATGAAATGAAATATATAAATTCATCTGTGTAAAATTTTTGATATGTTCAAAAATAATCCACGATTTATTCGTCAAAGACTAAAGGGAAGTCGACAGAAGTAATAAATCTGTATATTTTGTTCTGAAATATCGTGTAAAACTTCTAATAAAATAACTTCTAATAAAATAGAAGCGTTACTTTTCTATATAAACAGGAACGAGAACAAATTAAGAATATAATGGTATTTTCGCATTGCTCCGATTTTGGTTATTTTTCGATTTCAACGATCGTAAAAAATTAATTATCTAATTAATCTTGAATCGTGAAGCTGAACATCAAACGACGGCGAAAGTTATCCTCATTCTCGCAATTTTATTCCTCCGCATTCTTATCTTTGCTCCATATTGTTGCCCGTCTCGTGACAGTTCGGTTGTTCCGTTCCCTTTACTAATCGTTCCGTTGCGAGCATGAGCTCGAACAAAAAAACATTATCCAGAGATTTTTTCCTCCGTGAAAACATAAAACCAGCATGTATGAATTATAACGAGTCACTGCTAACAATGAATAATTGAAAATGACAATGTGTTTGAAGATTAAATTAAGAATTGACCCTAGTAGATCTCATGAAAAAATTTTCATTGTAAAATACCTTGTTTTAGCTTTCTTTCATATACTAATTTATATTCTCAAATACAAACTTAAGTTTGAGAAAATCCAGCACAGGTTGCTTCGTTTCATTGCTCACAAAATAAATTAACCTAAAACCTTCACTATAATTATAACCTATATACTCTTCCTTACGATTATAACCTAAAATTCTCACTACGGTTATAAACCACCAATGTAAAGATTTAAGATTACACTCATTCGAAATTGAAAAAGTTATATAGCCAATCTTTTTTGCCTCGTATTCAAAATTACATAACCTTAATATCGTCTTGCAATATTGTGTATGTTTTACGATAGCTTATTGTGTACTTATTTTTGTATAAATTGGAAATTGGAATATCGATTAATTAAATTAGATCGAATTATATCAAACTTTCTTTGTGCATCTCTCGAGATATCAAATCGCGAACTGAGTTAGTTACTTTCAAGTTTGTCGCACGAAGGATCGAGCGCTTCGTTCTCACGATATCGTTTACACGGCAAGCATCAGCGCGATATAGTCGTGACGTAAAAGTCTTGAACCTTCAAATGGGGCTACATTAACGAATAGGCTGAGAAACACTGGTTTAGCCTATATTTAAACGGCGGCACGCCGCGTATCTTAAGCGCGTTCATTAATGCACTTAAGTGTGTACCACCCGTTTAACCTTACGCCTGTTTACAGTTCTCTCGCCTGGACGATTTGTAACCTACGACATACTAAGACACATTTCTGTCGTTCCTTCTCTCGTCTCGCTTGCTGGCTGACCTTGATCGAGTTGTTCCTACGAAAGAATGCCGCTATTGAAAGCACTGCGATATATCGTTGCAATTTTATCGAACGGTCATGGTAAATGACTCGGTACTCTTATCGAATTTAAAAATCTTGCAAATAAAAAAAAATCGAAATCGATGCAATGATTCTTCTTCGATTCACGAATTCTGCGATCAAAGGTAAAGCAAATTTTGGTTAAAAGCGTAAAAATTAGATCGAGATCGAATTCTTAACCTAACTTAATCGAAAAACTTTTTTTCTAAAGTTAAATTTGGAGAATTATTTAATTCTTTATTTATATCTTATTAAATGATAAATTTACTATAGTATAGTGTTTTTAATAGATTAACGCCAGAATTCCGTTATTAAACGAGAAATCAAAGAAATAGAATGATTGTAAAACCACATCAACGGAAATCAATTAGATTTGAAATGACATATGATTTTCGGTTACCAATATGTCAAGAAATATATCAATTCGAATTGAAAATGTATTGTTGAATCAAAACGAAGTCACGTGAAGAGAAATGAAACGGAAAGAACCCGGAGTCAAAGACACGAGCGAAGGGTGAAGTGAGACAAATGATAACGATACGACATTTTTCTGAGCACATGTAAAACTATCTACGCGATCTTTCGTGACCTAAGCTACGGATAAATACACGCCGTACATCAGTGAATAGTACTTACGTGCGCTAGCTAGACTGACTATACGGCAATCTACACTCACATTCAAAAATCATTAACAATCATTAATGGTAATATTTTAATTTCTTGGATATACATATTTTTATTTATAACGTATTAGTACATATTAAATAGTTTTATAAAATATTGATAAAATTTTCGCAACATACCTGAATTATTCTTGCGGTACAATCTTTTTACCGCAATAATTTCAATTTGTTTTGCTAAGATTTGTGAAAAATTGACTCTTTTTCTTTTATCATTATTTTTCATTCTCTTTTTTTCTCTGGACCAATTGCTTTAAAAAATGAAAGAAAAATTAATTGAAATCTTTGTTCGTATGATGAATCTTTCTATATATATTTGATGACAAATTTTATTTACTTATTTTTAATTTTTTATAATATTAAAAAGAAACTTAATATTTTTAACAGTCGTAATTTTTTTTCAACCATTGTTTTCTCTTTCTCATACCTTTTATTACGCAAAATATCAATACACATACCGTTTATAACCGTTTTTATTAATCTTGCTATTTTAGCTATTAATTTTTTCATTACCTTGCGGTTATTATTTTTCCAATTAGTTTGTAAAAGTATTCATAAATGTTTTTATGATTTTCTATATTCTTCTCGGATTGGTCTGATTACATGATCACATAAAGCAACATCCCACATCGTAAATAAACTTTTAATTATTTTAAGAATGTTTTAAATTTATCAACAAACGTCATTTTATGTAATAATAATTTGTATATCAATCGTTCTATTTATGAAGAGAAGTGTACATAATTCTGAAATGTTTCTTCGATGATTATAAAAATATCAATTTTCTTTTTCTAACCTTAAAAGAAATTGATTATTTCCGCGGAAAGGTCAATATTCGATCAAATTTAGTAAAAAATTAAATGTTGTATTTAAGATAATTTATTCGCGCAAAAATATAGGCTTTAAAAAAACCGAGAGCGACCTTGAAATTACCAAGTTAAAAGAGATAAATAATTCGATCGGCACGAGTCTCGAAGCTTTTCTATCAATTCCACATTTTTTTTTTTTACACATGTCAAGAATTTTTTTCTCTTTTTCAAATGAATATTCATAAAGCATAAAAAAAAAATAACAATTTGTCCGTCGAGGAAGCTAGTAAACAAACATCCCGCGATCACATGATATATGGTTAAATAGTACAGACCGAATTAATCAAGAATTATAAATATTACGTGAATGACGAATTTGAGGAAAACAAATTATATAATACTTTTCACAGACGATACGTAATACGCCATTATGATAACCACCGATAAATATATAGTAATGCAGTAGTATTCGCGACACTCGTGTTCGTTCGTCATTTTGGTGGGCTCGATATCTCGAAAGCTCCTTCCTATCGATTAAAGAACGATATATAGGTGGCGCTCGTTCTTAAAATATCGATACCGACGAGTTTAATATATTAATGCACTTCCAATGCGAAATCGGGGAACGCGATGCAATTATATTATATTTTTTACATCACAAAATTATCAATTATTTTGAGTATTTTTAATTTTAGAAAGAAACTTTGAGCAAATATAGTGTATCTTGTTTCGATTACTCGATTAAATTGTGAGAGGAGGAATTAGAAGAGAATCGAGAGAGGATTAAATATGCACTTTCCACGAAAGTATGATACATCACTTGCGAGGTCATCATTCCCATCGCTAACGCACACGCAGTCACGTGTATTGCGTATAGACGCGCGAGGACAACCTGCAGATGCATGAATGACTCGAAATGACGTGTGTTCATTGAGCGCCGCTTGGCGTGCCGACTTGGTGCTCTCGGTTGCTCCCAGCAAGGACACGACATATTTTCTGACTTGCGTAGGAAAAGATTCGAACCGACCGATTTCGATCGCGACTGCATTTTCGTAATCACGATCGATCTTTCACGATCATTTACGATCTATGTTTACAATTAAAAAATTCGATTAAGTTCATCTACGTCATTCTACAAAATATATTTAAATGTACACATAACCAAGAAATCTTTAAACTTTAATTTTCTCTAAAATATAATTTCATTTTATTTTATATTTCCGATTTATCTTTAAATCAAGAATTATTCCCTCGTGCTACGATTTCTTGTATAATCTTAATATCATATCTGATATATCTCTATACAATACTGACGAATTATTAAAAAGTTTTACATTAAAAACATTCTAGGACAACTGTTCAAATATTTTCATTAATCACTATTATATAATACATGTAAAATGAATGAAGCAAACTAATAACTAATAAAAAATTTGTTCCAAAGCTCGTGCCTATCATTGAACAAGTGTAACATCCAGTATCGATGATTCGGAGTATTAGCGAGGGATAGGCAAGGTAGGGCGGGTACGAGGGTGGGGGACGAGGAGAGGAGAGGAAGCGAAGGAAATGAGCGTGCACACTTACGCTTACGCATACGAGCGTGTAGTAAATGCGTACAGAGGCTGCATCGGTAAACCGATTAAACGACTTACATAAGTTCCAATTGGCAGAATCTCGAAGCACACGTAGATTCGATGAAAAGGAGATTCGTGTAAGGTCAAGAGGAGAAGCGAAGAAACGGAACGTCGGTAAGAGAGAATTCTGCTTGCCGTCTCGAAAATCGATGATACATACGGGCTGAAACGGAAAAAAAGGAATGTGAGTGCATTGCGCTCGGCGTTCGACGCGGATGCATTTCCTGTATGCATGGTGCACAAAATGACGATAGCCTCGTTTCGAGTTCCTTCGCTAATTATGTTTCAAATTTACCGATTTACTGGCGAAAAGGAAGTGGAACAGTTATACCTACCATTAAAAAATTAATGAGTCATGGTATCTCCTCGGAGAATTTTAAGTATTCGATGGTCATACATTGCTCGTCTTCCGGTATCTCATCATTTTTAACCTTTTTGAATTAAGAACGGAAATTATGTATATCGTTCTAATTTTTTTTTTCACAATTTTGCGATCCTTCCACTTTGAAATGTATATTATTAATCAAAAATTTAATAAAGAAAAGTAATATCAGAATCTATTATAAATGGAATTATTATAGATGCATATATAATAATACACTTGTTAATAATAAAATTGATAATAGATAAATGAAATTGGAAAAGGAATTCTATATTTTTAACCAATAATAATATATATGCATATTGTTGAAAATTATTCCACGTTCTTAAATAAATAACATTTGTTCCTTCTCGTTTCCTTAATAATCGATCAAGCGTTAAAATCAGTGTAATTGGAAAATGCAAGAGAATCTCATTGAATATCCGTTACGAACTTCTCTGGAACCTCGTGACACTGTAGGCAAAAACAAAAACAGGAAGAAGGTTAAACTGATACACTCGACCGCAAATGTCCGATCGATTATTATTTTTTTTTCTTGTGAAACTTGTGGTCTTTATTTTTATCGCGATAATTCGCTCGATTATCTTATACAAAGTGAATACATATACAAAACACGTGAGGCTCTCGTATATCTTTTTTTTCTCTTCTAATGTAACATCGTTTTACCTTTTTGCTCCTAGCTCTTATTTTTTCTTTCTCACATACATACGCTCTCTCTCTTTCTCTCGATCTCTCAGTCACTCTTTCATTCGCTGTTTTCCTTCTGTTCACGTATCTACACACCTACTCCCCTTTCTGTCTCTCTTTCTTCTTTTCCTCGCACGTGTGTTCTCGAACAGCGAAACCGGAAACACGTCGGAAACTGTATGCGAGACACGCTTCTGCTTCCACGAATCGATCGTGAGTACCGACACTCAGACGAGTTTGCCATTCGTGACAAAATTCGTCGTCATAACTATTATCGTATCATTCCTCCGCCTAACCTCCTAGAATGTATCTAGTTATAACTCATAATACAGTTGGAAGTTAAGATTACACGCACATTCATAATTTAATATACTAACATTGCAAAAAGTATTTGTTTAAACTTGTTTTTCAAATTATACGTATATTGCCACTACATTTATTATTGCACATTCTTCTTTTTGTCTCGTAATTAAATCTTCTCGATATAGAACTAATTATAGGGGAAAATTTGGTAACATACCTCTATTAACGAAACACACATTGTTTTAGTTGCGTAGATGGCGACACAATAAGTTCGAACATTTTTCAATCGTACACAAATATATGACAAGTATATGACAAGTGCAATTATTATTGAATTAGTGAGAAAGTTTCATTGGTTTTCGAATTTGACATGGATAAACAATTTCAATTTGTATATCATTAATAAATTCGTTTTATGAGAACGGTATTCTATATTTTATATTCAAAATATTCTATTATCTGAGGTTATAAATCAATGTTGATTAAACACAGGTGTAGTTTCAGATATAAGACAAGACAATATGTGTTTTGTTCATGTTATATAGATTAAAAGATATTGAAACACGAAAAAAAAAAAATATAATAAAATAATTAATTGTATTTGTTTTCTCATAATTTTCCTCTCGATGAATTTGAAAATAGAGTATATTATCCAATTTTCCCTTATTGTATAAAAGACTTTCATTCGATTTATATAAAGAAATATTGATTAAAACTTTAAATTCTTTTCAACAAATTCGAGAAAAAAATGAAGAAGAAAAAAAATAAGGAATATACATTATCGATCAAACGTTTGAAATCATTAACGTATTCCATAAAATCTAACTCGATATTTAAAGAATAGTTAGAATAGGTTAGAATTTTCTTATCTTGAAAAATTCTAAATGAACCGATATCTGTAAAATTAATTTCAATTTAACGATAAAATTAGAAGAAAGTGATTCCAAATTTTTGATCGATATTGTATAATCCTTGCTTGATCGCGATTTCATTTTAAACCAGCAAAGCAACTTTGCTAGAAACTAGCCCGAAAAAGACACGGCTTGAACACAGTAATCGGGTGCAAGGAAACCAGAGCGTGTGACGTAAGATCGATCGCAAAAACGGGAGGAATCGTTGCGGTCGAATCATCGCGGGAAGAGGAGAAAGAGAGAAGACGGAAGTTCCCTTTTCGTTCGAACAGCCACCGCCTTGTTCGCCTCGCGCAACCGCATGCGAGGTAGTATCGGACGAAACTCGTTCACTCGTCGACGGCTAGTTCAAGAGATCTAAGTGACCGGAAACTAGAAAACGCTAATAAGGACTTCTCTTACTTTTTTTCGATTTTTCTTCATCTTCTTCTTCCTTAGCTCTTGTCCGAGACTTTGTTGGGCACGAATCATATTTCGTATGTTCTCTATTATTTCGTTTTTCAAAACATTATATACGGGATGTCTCAGATTTTTCTGTACAAACATCGTCAGTAGATTTTATAATTAAAAATGAGATTAAAATCTAATGTAACAGACAATTCATTGATTCATTTCATTTAAAAATTGTATCAAAACTGAAATGAAAGATTAAGTACAATGATATTATTTCTTTCTTTCGGTTAATCGTAAGATATATGTAGACCGTTTGTATACTGGTTCGTTATATAACGGAAAACAATCAAGTTAACCTCACTTTTGTTTTGTTCCGTAAAGTAACACAAAAGACAACTTAACCTCTTCGATATGTTTGAACATTTCGTTATTTCTTAATTTCGATTACGCAGATACACATTTTTAAAATAAAATTACAAAATTAATTACAACATCGGATATAAAAAAAAAAAATTAGACAAAACGATTAATTAAAATTGCAACGATATTAAATTCAATAATACATCGATTACATAGATATATCTATAAAACATCTTGAAATGAAAATGTAGATATTGATAGTGTTGTACAACACATTTCATATTTTTCTTATAACTTATTAATAAAATATTTATAGATTACATTACGAAATATTTTTAAATATTGCTCTCTTATTTTTTTTTATTTTTTTATTTCTTTTTATTTTTTTTTATTTTTTTTAAGATTCATTAATAGCGAAGTTCGTACGGAAAAATCTGGGACCTGTAGACGTAATATTATTGGTTTCAAGGCCCCACTTTTCTCTCAGTTTTTTTAAATATCTTTAGGATATTATTAATTTCCATACATTACAAATTCTTGGATCCTAGATAAAAACAATTGCGATTTAGCTTTATTCTGTTTTTTTTTTTTTTTTTTTAGTTTCCTTTCTTTTCGTTCAGCTTTGTTTGACTCAATAGATAAATCTCGTCTTCTAATTTCAAAAATATTTTCCAACATATATATGCGATTTTTTTTTTATAACTACATGCAAACTATACGTATTTCTCGGTTGTGTGTTACACTATCGAATCTGCTATCGCGAAATCTAGTTTATTTTATTGTGACATCTCGATTTGTCATAATCGAGAGGTTACGTCCGGTTGATTAAGATGCGGTTAACTAACGACATTCAATTGTACGCGTTAAAAATAATTCAGTTATCTATGCACAACGATTCGCATTGATATTTAAACGGTATAACGTGATGAAAATTATTATTCCATATATTTGTTTCTTATTACACTATTATTGAATTAATTATTTTTTAATATATTTGGACATTTTTTTTTTTATAGGAACATAAACAGCATTTAATTAATGTATAAATTTACAATGCACAATAAGCGATAAAGGATTAAATAATGATCAAAGTTGAAAAAATATTTACCAAGTAAATTATAGGAATTTTTATATTTGCTTTATAAACACTAATAAGCTAATAATAATAATAATAATAATAATAATAATAAAATAAGTTAAACCCAAATATTTTTCGTTAAATTTCGCTATATAGTAGACAAGTGATTATAATGATATGATACAAATAAATAAAAATATATAATATTATAATATATAGTAATTATAATTATAACTACTATAATAATGTATATTACATATCATATTAATAATATAAGTAATGTATATTTATAATATAAGTAATTGTAAATAATTATAATAATAATAATAATAATAATAACAATAATAATAATAATATAATAGTACAATGGAAATAAATATAATTAAGTATTTTTGTTTCAGTGAAATTCCAAATGTCAAAAATATCCGTTATTTTTGCTAAAATAAAAACTCTGCGTACCGTTTGTATTTATCACGTATCGTGCACAAATCAGTTATACATATCATTAAAAATAAAAATTATGTTCCTATATAATAATGCTCAAATATATTAAAAACGATCAATGATATAAGAGACGAATATACACAGCAATAATGGCACGAGTCGTTCCAAATATTAATGCGAATCAGGTGGACAACATTTTGTATTTGTTGTTCCATGTTCGTTGCGTGTGTCAGCGGTGAAATCGGTGATTAAGTACTACAAAGCTTGAATCGTTCATCACTTGCTGCAAAGCTTTTCCCGAATAGAATCGCGCGGTCTCGTTCTCAACTGTTATCCACTATCTATATTAAAAAATAACCTTCGATGACTATATTATACGTGATTATATAAGATTTTTCCAACTGTTGATTTCGTATTTTCTATTGTAATATGGTACAGTGTCGCTGTACATTATTAAAACGGTATTAAAAATATCGACGAACATATATATATATATATATGTCTCGACAAGACAAAATAATTTTAAATACATCGAAATAATTCAAATCGAAATAAAAAAAAAAAAAAATACGGATGATAATCCCGCGTGATTTCTGGCTTTCAGCGAGTTTTCTCCAGCTTTATTTATCGAAAAAAAGAGGGATTTATCACGTGCAGGGGAACCTGAGAAAAACGTTTCGAGGGATCACAGGATGAAGAGAGACGTGCGCTGATTAATTGCGTAAGAGAAAGACAGAGAAATCAAAAAGTTCGACGTGTATATTACAATTCGTGTGAATGATCGACAACGAACAGATGGTACGTGTGCTTGATAATCGTAGCCCACATTTCTATGCTCATCACCCGGTGAACCCATCGATAATGGTTCGATTCTAGTTTTCATATCGTCCACCATGTCCTAGAGTATCTGGAAGAGCTTTTTCAGTTCGACCATCAATTGCCAATCCGTTTTCACCAGATCGTCCCTGAAGTATTCCTTGCAGGCGTCTATGCTCTGCCTGCTTATCTGTAACAGAGCCGATGGGCAACGTTTTTATTGATTAATCTCAACGATTTTTAATTTTTACGATCGAATTTTCTCAATTTCTGTAATTATGTATTTTTTTTAATCATCATGATCGAGATATTCCACACGTTATTTTGTAAAATTATAAAAAATAATTCGACCATTCGATTGTTAAATACTTTCAATCGTTAAAAAGAATTCTCTGTACATCGAATTTTTATTCATTAAACTTTTCTAAATTCGAATTAAAATCGATGTGTCTAAAATACGAACGAAAAGTTATCTTACGAAATACGGTTCGTAAGAGAAAATGAAATACTTTTTTTTTCGAATCTATATTATTATATCCTCGCGAGTGGATATAAAGAAAGAGCTGGGAGGTGCAAAGATATTTGTACAGGTTAGAAAATGGAAAGATCGTTTTAATCGTGTTCCTCTTCCTACGAATAATTTCCTTGAATCGGTTTTCGCGAGAACAGGCGCATGCTCGCGCACACGGTCCATTCACTAACGTAACGCTTTACAACTGTTTCCGCCCCCACTCCCGGCCGGAAGTCCCGTTTCATTCATGGATCGGTCACAATGGTGGTTTTACGCGGCTATTGAGGACGCCTGCCTCCCGCCACGCCCCTGCTGCTTCTCCCTCTCCACCTCGTTCTCACTCCCTCCCGCCCCTTTCGTTCCCTTACCTTTCCCTCTTTTTCTTTCCTCTCTCTCTTCTTCCTTCTCGTATTCGTCCGCTGCACGCTCTCCCTTTCTCTCTCTCACCCGTTCATCCCAGCTTTTCACTTCTCTTTCGCACGCGCGCACGCACACCGCGCAGCTCTTCCACCGTACAATTCTTTCCCTCTCTCTCTCGTTCCCATTCATGTTTCATAGCTTTGTCCTCGTCCACCGTTCTCCCATACGCCTCGCACCCTTTGTAACTAACCGTGCAACGTTGCACGAACGGCAAAGGGTCCTTCTCGTGAAACCTTTGCGCACGTTTTCCTATATTGCCTGACGATCGACGACGAGTTCGATACCTCAACACGTAAGTCGTATCTACGCTCCAGGTCAAAAATTTCGAATCATTTTTTTTTATATTAACTAGAAAGAATTTCTTTAATTTTTAATTCGATTATCCATCAAAAATTAGTACCATCGATAATAATAATTTTTAGTTAGATTTAAATGAAAGAATGTTTATTTCGATTGAAATTTTAATAACATTTGATTAAGTTTATGGACTCTTGGATGACACATTTCTTTCCAATTCTATAAAATCGATTCAAAGATACATACCACGATTATGTATTATCACATTAAATTTCGTAATCGAGGTTTTATATAACAGCGATTTTAAATTAGGAAAAATTCGGAACGGAGAATTCGAGAAGGAAAGAAACGTGGAAGCCGGGAAGGTCGAATTCATAAAATTGTCGCCCGACAAATCATCGTGGGAACAAGGTGATTCCGGGGAATCGATTCTACGAAGCAAACGGTAACGACGACTTCCGCTCGCCTTGGGAGCACACAAAGATGCCGAAGCCAGACCATGCTGTGCACGTATAGTGCTCGCACGGTTGTTGAATACGCGTGCGCGGCCGGAAAGTTCGTATAGAGATAGAGGAAACGAAATTGATGCTATTAAACACGGGAATTTTTGCTACGATACTCATCCTCGGCGATCAACTTTCTCGGAAAATCCTTTTTTTTTTTTTAATAATTGTGATATTTTTCATCCAATTGTACTAATTATCTTGAAATATTTCTGACGGAAAATATTATTAAGAATCATTTTTACGAATTGATTTACGAATTGAAGGGGACGCGATAATTTGACAATCGATTACGGAAAAATATATTTTTGAAAAGAATATGTTTAATCATTCAATAAAAATTATGTAATAAATTTCTAAATTTCATATAGAATACGAAGTTAGAAATTTAATTATTACTTTCTATCATTCACGAGAATAGATGTAAAAAGATGGGAAAAAAGTTAAAAAATTATATATTACTGCGCGAACACTCCCCCAAAATGTTTCTTCATTTATAGATTCCTTTTTACAATACTTATTTAATTTATTAATAATTATTCACGCGATAATAATATTCGAGGAGCAGAGAGAAACGCGACCGTCCTGCTCGGCGTCCGGAAAGCGACTTCGTTAAATCAATATTACGGATATCGATACAACCTTTCCCCGCGGTTCGAGACTATATAAAAGTAAATATTGAAAATATTATTTCACGGAACAGTATAATTCGTTCAGTATAAACCGATCTATGGGAACGGGACGCGTGTCGAGCACATTATATATCCGCTTCCATTAAAGTACGGCGATCGATTCGGTGCCGATATCCGAACCGGAAGGCGGAAAAGAAAGAAGGCGAGGGGAAGGAAGAAAGAGAAGGATGGGAAGTTCTGCGAAGGCCGGAAGTCGATGGTGGACGCCTGATCGCTGCCGGATGTGCATCTTCCTTTTTCGACCAAAGTCTTGCATACTAATAAGGATCGTTTCCGTCTCGCTCGTCTCTGATTTCGATGAAAATTGCAAAGCTGTACGGAATCGGCCGACACCAGGGGAAAAAAAAATATATATATATATGTACACTCTAGGGAATTTCATCAACGGCCGAGACCACCTGTCGATCGAATTCTTTCGAAGCAGCTGCTTCTCGAAAGCCTCGTAATCGGTCCTTCTTTCCTCGCGAGTAGCGATGGAATCAAGTATACGAATAAACGTACGATTTTTCGTTCGGAAAATTTTGCAATATGTGAAGCTATACGGAAATGGTAAGTTAGGTTAGATGTAAAAGGTGAAATATAAAGTATAAAATTGTTATTATTCAAAAGATTAAAAAATCAAGCATGTTATTGATTTATAAGAAAAACTTGTTGAATAATGAAATATATCAGAATTTCAAGTATATCTTATACAAATTTTTGCTTTGTTATAATTATTTTTGATTAATGCCCAATGTTAATAAAGATTTCTCATAAGCGATTAAATATTTTAAAATTATTAAATGGATTAGAAATTTTACGAATTTTATTAGACATTTGATCCCATTCGTCAAATCAATTTTCGTAAATAGTAAAATTGTAAAATCATAACTTTCCGATTTTTATAATTCGATTATAATTTGAAGTTCGATTTATTTTAATATCGAAATACTTGTGAGTATATTTTATTAGTAGTAATTCTATGAAATCTTTTGTTTCTCAAATTTAATTTAGATTTATAAGTATGTATTAAATTTTGATCCCATCACTACTCGTGACTAACCTCAACAGTGACTAACCTCTCATGCTTTCGCATTATTCCATACGATGTGCACAATTTAATCGCATAATAATTGATTATTTCAAAGTATCATCGAAATTTGCTAAGCGAACGATTTAGTTTGAAAGAAAAAGTCCAAAATTAACCTTTCTTTTTTTTTTTCGAATTAAGAAAACGAAAATTTTCGAATTATATCGAAGAGTTCGAAACAGTTTGTTCGATCATCGCATTCATATTAAGATTGTATTCCAAAACGAAAATGGTTCGTAAAAGTGAACATGTTTTAACGAAACAGCTTCTGTAAATGACGGATGAGAAATAAAGTTCTTTGAATTGAGCAATTGTCTATAATATTCGTGATGATATCTTATGTAAATCGTTGATTCACTCATATAAATATATTTGGTCGATGAATTAAAAAACATGAAAAGCTTACCTTGCTTACGACGAAATCCTTTTCATCGAAATGACGACCGAACATTTTAGGCGCTTCTCCGGGTATCGGCTCGATTTTCACGCACACTTCCTGACCTTTTCGCGCGGATTCCACAGGTTTGTGATTATATTCTATGCTCGTGACCACGCCCAAATCCACGAACTGTAAAATAAAACCAATACAAAGATTTAGAATTAGATACAAATATTTATAATCATTCTATAATTGGAGAGTTTAAAAGCCAATCGTATAACAGTACAAGTCATATTCTCTGAAAATAATTTAACAATTTCTTCATTGTTTTAACTTTCACTTGACAAATCAATCAACTATATTTCAGAAATGAATCAGAATTCAGAATTTCATTATTCGATAAAAATTTCGTATCGAACATTAAGAAAACAATTACGAAATTCCATAAAAATATTAAGTTATTAAAAAGATTACATTAAAGGTATAAATAACAAATAGTTTATTTGTAACAAAATTTAAATTGATAAATAAATAAGAAATGAATTAGTTATAACAAAATATACACTAGATACGTATAACGTCAATAGAATATTTCAATTATAATAATCTTAACCTAACTTTTCGGCGAGGAAGACGATATCGAAGTGTGACGAGCTGTTGTAATCCATAACAATAAAATCTAAGTTATTTAACTTTCGATGAATGCTTACAAAATATCTTTCAAAAATTTGCAGAATTTTCGATTTGCAATAGAAAGCGCGAAGCATACTGTGACAAGGTGAGAAGATTTCGAAAGGTTAGAATTTTTCACGCGCAGCTCTCCATACGCAGGCTGTTTCACAGCTTGTACCGGCGCTATCGCCGTGTCTTTTTTCCATCCTCGATCGGCGTGTGTCTCTTTGCGTGGGTATAGCTCCGCCTATGCATTCCTTTCTGCGACCGGAAGTCGAGAGAAAACCGAGTACCTGAGCATTGCGCGTCGTCAGGGCCGACTCGGACGTAGGTACGGTTTTCGTCGTGAATACCAGCGAGGATCGGTGTGGACCGAGTAGGTAGATACGCGGATACGTAGGTTGTTGGATACTGTGGGACGTTGTACACGCAGTGATCTACAAGTTTTGATTAAGCTTCGATTTGGGGTATCATCTCTTTTCTAAACTTTCTTTTTGCATTTTCCGATAATATTCAATGAATACAAATAAAACGATGATTTTGAATCTGGAAATAGATTGGTTCAAAGTTATCTAATCTAACCTAACCTAATTGGTATAACCTATTTAAGATATAATAAAAGACTCAAAAAATACGAATCGCTTTTGTTAATCGGATCGACGACGTCATAAGTATTCACATAATTAATCTTGAATTTCATCATTGTAAAAATAATCTTTTTTTCTTATTCAATTATTTGCAGGATACCTATAAGATGTCAATAATCTTATTTAATATAATCTCATTAAATCTAATCTAACATAATTTATACGATAGATTAAATATTGAATATTGAATATGAAATTTTAATCTTTAAATCAATTTTTAAATTCAAAATCAATATATTTTATCCTCTATTCATCGAGTATTAAAAGATATAAAATAAACTTTAAAAAAAAGTCTAATACCTTAACACGAAGTAGTGGAAATTTAGACAAAGTTTTTTCGTGAAACTTTATTTAATATCACGAAATCTTACGTGGAAGAAAATATATTTGTGAAAAAAAAATATGTATACGTATCTGGATATTGTTGAAACAAAACTAACCACCAGAGTGCACTAGTCTCGATACATGAAAAATAAAAGTGTATAGGTTACAGAAGAAAAGATTTTTATTTTTAATTACTTTTCTTATAAAATTGTCCTCATTCAAGTTATTTAGTGTTTATTTTTCCTATATATACATATATACAAATATATTTATATTACGTTCATTATAAAAGTGTTGTTTAACTGTTATTTTTTTTTTTTTTTTTTACATTACTATCTTCTAACCTCAACAAGAATGAATGTTCAAAAAGAAGATTCAAGGGGAAATATATATGTATGAAATAATAATAATATAAAATTATTATATTCGGATTTAAGAACACCGTATAGAATGGTAAGAAAGCTCGAGCATGTCGTTTAGAATCGCGTTATTGCCGTAACACACCTGCAGCTGCAAGAGCGCCAAGTGGGCGATAAACCCGGACGCAAGTTTGCTTGGGGACACGCGCAGATTGCCGCTTATCCTTTTTAAAGAATTGCGACTCTAATTACGGTAATTAATGATTACCTCCTCCGAAGGGTTTTAATCTATTCAAAAGCCTTCCTCGATGAAATTTTGTAACATCGAAAAGCTTATTTATAAAAGATGTTACTCTTATTGGAGAAATTTTATTGTAAAATGATAATATCTGGTAAGATAACCTTACTTTCTGTACAAATAATAATAAAAACAATAAGAACCGAAGAGATTTTTTTAAAGTTTTAAAAAATGATATTTTTGATATAGAAAAAGAACATCAAGGAGTAAAGGGATGAGACTGAAGCGAGGTCGAAAGAAGCAGAAGCAAGCATGGTATCAATCGATGGACAATGACCGGTCGTGTATTTCGAAACCCACGCCACGAAAGAGCAATATGCCCACACACACGCTTATAGTTCGAATCGAACCACGAGGTCTCTCGTTTCTTTATCCCTATAACATGCTCTCTCTCTCTCTCTTTTCTCCTATATTCTTCTCGTTCCTCCGTTCCTGGTTACTTTTATGGTGTTGTACGATCGTCCGATTTTCGACACCCTGCGCGTCCTACCGCATGCATTACCATATACAGAATATATATATATACATACAAATATGGTGCATCTTTAAAGAATTGATTTTAAACGTTGAAACAAATAAAAAAAATTGATATATATTGAAATATCGATTGAAGTTTATTTTTCAAATTATAACCAAGAATTTTATAAACTGAATATAATGATAATATTTAGGTAATATTAAGAAATTATTGCTCTATATGTATATTTTCTTTTTACTATAGTTATAGTTAGTTTGTTAAATTCATCGTTTCTTTTATACAATACAAAAACACTCTTTGTAATTAGTAAAACAAATTTAACACAACTTTTATTAAAGCTTTTATTCAAAGCAAGTGTATAAATATATCATATCACATATGTACAAAATTATAATGATATAATTGTATCTTTTTTTCTCTCTCTACCATTTTAATGATTCTTCGTATAAATCTTAATATATCAGATATTTTCTATTTTTTTTTTTCGATCCTGTTTATTTTCCATGCAAAAGTTCGAGTTTTTCTCAATCTCCTTTTATTTTATCTCAATGCAAGAATAGCATGTTAATTTGCCCAGCACCATCATCTTCAAGCTCCGTTAGCAATGCGACTGGAAGTAAACAGGTTTGGTCAATTGTTTTTTCAAGTTGGACTGGGAAATTGCCAAGCGTCTCGCGTATCGGGTAGAAGTGGAGGAAGATGGGAACACGTTTGGCGAGGATTCGCAATGTCTTCCTCGTCTTCGCGTGGGTTACCACGGATTCTTTTTCTTCTTTAAAGCGTTTCAGACTCTCTCGGGACACGTGGGAAGCCAGTCATGGGAAAACAAGAATTTCATAAAAATCAATTTATTTTCTTCTTAGGTCGGACTGGAACTTTGAATAGAAGAGATTTCACTCACAGTTAACGATATTATATATATTAAACAGTTTTTTTCGTCTTTTTATTATGCAAATCTCTTCCGTTTTCCTAACTTTTACGATCTTATTCTTTCAAAATATTTCAGATTAATAATTTTAACGATATACTTGTAATATTTATAAAATATATTTATATTTTTTAATTTTGTATATATTTAATATGTATCAAAATACTTAAGGTAACTTCTAATATCATTTATAAAGAACCGATTCTTTATAGAGATTGACCATTTTATTCCATTTAATTGTAAAATCTAATTTAAATTAATCAATTTAAAATTTTTAATTTTATCAAAACAAGAGGATACGTGTTTATTGGAAGAAAATTGAATAATATAAATGACTTTAATGAACGAATAATAAGAGATGCATTTCTTTAACATTGCTTGTAACATTGTAAATAATAATATTTTAAAAGCACAGTGTTGATTCGCTTTCTTTCTTTATTTTCTTTTCCTCTATCTATTCGTACTTTTCTTATATTATCTTCGTCTCATTTGTTATCGTTATGCCGGTCATGCATCGTGGAACGACACAAGATATATTCGGTACCGGTAACGAACTGTGCCACTGATTAATACGTTTGTCGCTTGATCTATCCGGTGATTAGCGTCATTCTTCCGGCCCGGAAATGACCGCTCGATGGCGTTAGGGCATACATATGTTGGTTTCGAAATATTTTCCTGTCGTAATAATTCGAAATTACCACGAAACATGCAAAAACGAATAACTTTTTTACTTATTTATCATATCAAATTTCCCAATTGAATCCCTATTTATTAATTTTTTAGATATATTTGATGAATCACTGTGCATTTCTCATTTCAGAATGATGAGTCTAACTTATCGATCGAAATGAAGTAATATATTTAACAAATTTAAATTTGCATTTGTTTATTTCGTAAAGTGACACTATCTCTGTATTAAATTTTTTAGTAAATTTAATTTCGTTCGTTTCATTGATTTCTTAACATTAGGATTTTTTTAAATTAAAATTGAAGAAATTAAAATTTATTTCAGTTTAGCATTTTCGCAATGAAATCGTAATTTATACTATTATTGCATCAATGCTCTTGACCGTGTGTGCGCTATAAGTATAAAATTAAAAGCGAGACTACCTGGCTATGTAAACAATGCCAAGTATCATTCCAAAACTATTATTAAATTATTTATATTCTATCATTGTTCTTCCTTTATTTAATTATTAATTAATTTATTTTATTTGGTAATATTTAATATATATTTTAACATCTGAAATCATTTTAATATTATATTATTCATTCTGTACAAATAAATTAATTTTTTCATAAAAAATTCAATGAAAAATACGACACGTGTCATCTGATGCGATCTCATTCAGCCAAATGTGCGTGATATTATATTAAAATAATTAATTTCTTTTCCAAAAGATTCAACGATGCAATAACAATATACAAAATTATTTTTGCTTTCATTCCACAACGTTACTTTCTTAGCTGCGCGCGCAACTTGATTCTCTTATTTACAATTGGTCAAGAAATGTGCCGCCGACAACGGTCCTAGTTCCTTGGACATACCGATTCGAAAGCCGGACATTCTCAATGAAATTAAGTTTAATAAAGTGATCAACTGGGGCCAACCCGACGTATGCCGAAGAACGTGTATCGCGGGCCAAATATGCACGTCACAATGTAAAACAGATTCAGAAACGTAAATCGACAATGCGCGCATGCGCCACGCGTGCGAAGGAAAGTAGGAAAATTTATGTCAGAACTAGAAGCGTGAATTTAACAATAATTATCAACGATTCTTCTTTCAGTTGTCGAACAGTTGTAAATGATTAACGGAGATAATCGAGATTAATCGTGAGTGCTAGACAAACGAGTTATATGTATCTCTATAGGTATGATTGATTTGATCGATTATAGTGTAAAAAAACTTGTCGAGCTATACGAGTTTTATTAAACATGAGAATTGTTTCGAAACTCTATTATGATAATTTTTACCTTTTTTTTTCGTTTTTTTTTTTTACGATTTTTTATTTAACTATCATTTTCCATTTCAATGAAAATATAGTACAAGATAAAAATATAGAGGTTATGTTTATATCTACGGTATAATTAGAAAATCTTTATAAAACTAGAATTATGATTATTTTTTTCCGTTTTGCTGTAAAAACTTTTACCAGTTGTTTTATTTATTATATGTTTAAAAACTTTTAGAGATTAAGCTAGATTACCACAAGTCGAATTCAGAATAATTCTACTATAAATTTATTTCTTTTTATTTAAATAAAAATTTCATCACAAATATCTTCGTAATAATGTTTTCCAATTTTTTTTTTAGGTTATGATCTTATAAAACATAAAAAAAAAATTTGTATTAAGTCTACAATTATACGATCATATCGTATGCATGATATTTGAAATAAAAATATTTTTTTAATTATTTTCATATTAATGTAAGTAAAAATATTTATTTGATTTTATAAAAATATATAATAAGTATTTCAGTTAAGCGTGTCTTCTAATATAAATTGAAACGATTAATTGAAATAGATATTTTCTTTAGTACACGTGTAAAATATTTGAATATTATTTTGATGAAATTTTATCCGCTTTACAGCAATTGCGATTATATCTTAAAATTCGTGTTTACATGTCGTGGAGTGAGTGATTAATATTTATCTAAGTTCATACGATAATCAAGAAATATAAAAATAAAAATATACTTTTCTATTTCATATTTTCCTTGTTAGATAATAATCAAAAAATATGATATTTAAAATAATTAAAATTTGGACACGAATTGAAATATTATTTCAATTTCATCCCGACAAAACTATTTCCAAAATGCTTATTCCGATAAAAATTATTTGAGCAACGAATCAAAACGCCCGTTTAAAAATTTGAAATAAATCGTATAAAATATTATTTCATTTAATCATATAAATTATATACAAATTATATCGTAAACATTTACATTATACAATTGAAATGGGTAAAACGAGTGTAAAATACAGCTATATTTTAAATTGTCAGAAAAAAAATTGTACATACAAACGAGTTTCAATTTTCAGGAGTTTCCTTCACGGAAGACGGATTTCCGTGAAAGATAATAGAATGGGAATGATGGAAAAGGAAAGAGAGCAGAGGAAAAATGAGACGAAAGGAGAATGGGTGTTGGCATCATACTCGGGAGCAGACGCAGCGCGGCGAGTGAACGCGTGAGACGGGAACCGGAAGTCTATTTTCGTGTCCCGCACCGATTTAGAAAGCTTTATAGTTTGTACGAGCCTGAACGGCTACAGCCAACGCATCGTTGATGTGGCTCGTTGCTTTGAGTGCATGCACAAATTGAGATTTGTGCGGCATTCTCTCTTTTCTCTCACTATGTAGATCCATCCCATCCAACTATTTACAAACATCAGCTCATTAAAGACAAAATAGTAAAATAATAACGAACACGTGTCAATTTAATAATCGCGATAACATCCTCAACATATCGATACCATTTTGTTTCATCTAATGGAAAAATTACGTTGTAGCTTGATAAATAAGTCTCGTATTTTTTTTTTTTTCATTTCTAGAACTAACTTTTCAAAAACGTTCTACTTTTATCCTTAATCTTGCGATATTAGGAAAAAGGGGCAGGAAAATTTAACGAATAGAAAAAAAAATAGAAAAAAATCGAATTAATATACGTCGTCCTCCATTCTCGTAGAATGTTCGATGAACGATAAAAAATTATCTCAAATTGGATCCACGCGTTATCGCATTCGTCACGGTTTCCTCGCCGCGAAATAGATATCTACGAACATGGACAATATATTTCAATGAACGCCTTGTCGATCAGTTGCGTAGATTGGCCACGTGCACGATACACCTTTGATCTATCGGCTGCTTAATGAGTGTCGGACGGATGAGTCGATGAATGAAATCCCCACTACGGCATCGATGTCCTTCCTTCATTCGCGACGAGCGCCATTCAATGAACAACCGTTTCTGAAAACCTTGACGGCTCTCTACTCCCCGTATCCGATAATACGATACAGTGCCGGCCAAAAATTTGTGCACACATACGGAACAATATGTAAAATATTTTTAAATTTTGATCGGTTAAACAACAAATACGGATTGCCACAGTTTTATTCACATTTTATATTATTTATTTGAATTGAATGTAAATTTTTCTTATTATTTCAAAATAAACAGAATTTTTGTAAAAGTATTCTTGATTCTTAGAATCTATAAAATTGTGTAAATTTGCGTTCAAATTCGTTTTTGATTAATAATGAAGATTAACAGAAATTGATAAAATTTTTGCGTTTTGATTTAATACATACAGTTATTTTTTTAGTATAAATAGTTCGAAATTAAATTATACGAATGAGAATAAAAATAAAGAACATACAATAATTTTATTTCTCGAAATAGAACAAATGGAAGCCACGAGACGCGCGGGACATTTAAATTCGATACATCGAGAAGGAATCCGGACATTGAAAACGATACGATAAGCATTCTTTTCTTAGCCCGTGGACGGGAAGAAGGAGGATCCGTACCGTTTCGTCAACTGGGCGATTATCGTCCAGTATTCGTCGTTAGCAAAATTAATCGCGAGCCCGGGTAAAATGATCTACTCGACATTGGAAACTCGACATCCGGCCAGACGCGTATCTCTCTCGGTCGTATCCTCGCTCTCTCTCGGCCGCCTTTCCTCCAACCTCTTTATCTCTCTTCCTCTCGCTTCTCTCTTTCCCAAGTTATTTCTTCTCTTTTTTTTTTTTCCTCCGTTCGCTACGATAGCAACGTTAACCAGCTGCCTACTTAGAGAAACAAGACAGAAAGAGGGAGAGGAAATGGGATGAAGGGAGAGGGAGAGAGCCGACAAGGAGAGAACGATAGAGCGAGAAGCGAGTGGGGATGGAGAGAGATGGAGAGAGTTGGAACGAGGCAGAACGCTCGCATACTAACGCATCGATGCCACTTACTCACCAACCACATCCCGTCTTTCGGCCTTCCGGCTTGTCTGTAACTTTCGTGGAAACGCCTCTGGCTTCCTTCCGGTCGTTTATCACTCGGTAGACGCTCTAAACGTAGATACGCTGTCCCACGTATGTTCATTTCACCCCCACCACGTTCATTTCTAGCTGTCTCATCACCCCCTCCCTTCGCACCAATT
Organism: Apis cerana; assembly: GCF_029169275.1. Lineage (NCBI taxonomy): Eukaryota > Metazoa > Arthropoda > Insecta > Hymenoptera > Apidae > Apis > Apis cerana. The sequence goes on along the minus strand of NC_083867.1, from coordinate 2,986,688 downwards.
ATTCTCTCTCTCTCTCGACGGTTCTCCTTTCTCTCTCTTTCTTCGTTTCTTTTCATTCCTGTTTTAAGATGGCGGCATCTCCTACGTTTACGTGCCCTTCTTCTTCACATTTTAACCTTTCCTCTAATATTAGGTCGCACGATTTTCGCCTTTTTCGCGCGTTCTATCGCGTTTAGAAGGTTATTTGAATGCCATACTTGGAAGGTAGGTGCAGTTGCACGGTTTATACGCTACGATATGTATTATAATTGCGCGTTAAATTTCTCTCGCGCGAACAGCTCATCATCTCGTCAACAAAATCGATAGATATTAGATACGAATAAATTTGTGAAAAAAATATTCTAGTGAATAAGAATTTACATTTTTTTTATCTCCCAAACCTAAAATCAATCATTTTACGTATCGGCAGAGAGGAGAATTACGCCTATTGATACGAATAAATAAAATCAAATCAAACGTAAGACCAATTTCATCGTTTCTCTCCCGTAAAATGAGAATTTTACGGGAACAGCTTGCATTATCTCGCTCGATAATGAAATCACGTTTCATATTCTATTTATTCGCGTTCATATTCGCGTGCTCGTTAATTAGCTTCCCTCGCGGTCCCGCTCGGCTAATCCGCTCCGACGTGTTAATTTTCCACTCGCAATCAACAAATTAACAAATATATTCTGGCGGTAACCAACAACCGGCGGAGAAGGGGGGGGGAGGAGAGAACATTACGAGGCCGGCCTTCCGCCGGAAGGGAACTCACACACCACGGAGTTTCTAGTTCCTGTCACTCCGTGGCGGGATATTATTCGTGGGGCGGCTCGAAAATCTTCCTCGCGTTTCCTTGATATAATTATCGTTGAACGTCGAACCCCGACGATCGAGCGGAAGTCGCGTTTAAATTCGTAATGCCGTTCCGCTAATTATGCTCTGACCGTAATCCCATTAAAATAATATCCAACGTTGCAACGTCCGTAAAATTTCGCGACCGCGATATTTTGATACTTTTGGAATTTTCTTTCCTTTTTATCGAAAAATTTGAATTCTTTCCACCGAGATTATGTTAAGAGGAGAAATTATCACTGCTCGAAAAAAGTTTTTTAACCGAAGGTGCAGTAAATTTGATGAGATTTAAAAATTTTTCCAAACGATCTTCAAAAATATCGATCAAAGGTATCGTAAAAAAAAAAAAAGTAACTTCAAATTCATAAATAAATACAGATAACGAGAGACTTGTGTTTCTTTTCGTATCGATCGATAATGAGGTAAAAATCTTTTTACGAAATGAAACTTTAAGCACCTAAGGTAGCATGTTGTCGAAGCTGTGATACGATAAAAGAGCCTTCCTCGTCTTTTTAGAGACCCTTCGGCTAGACAGCCTTCTTTTTTCACTCGTCTAGCGCTGTTCGAGTTTCCAGCTGTCGTGACACGACTTCGTGAAAGGGACTGAAGCATCGTCGACAAGGGGAGCGTGCTTTAACGAGACACGATCGATCTACCCTCGCCCGTATCTATTCAGCCGTACGAAAAAATACGATTCCAGGTAGACAGAATATGGCGAGATAACAGTATCACCCCTACATTTCGTCCTGCGATCGATATTGTCGAGCAAAAAAAATTCTGTCGTTCACTTTTCACGTGGAAAAATACGTCGAAATCTTTGGCTACTTTATCCACAATTCCAGACGATTATCATGAGATTTAAAATTCATTATATAATATTTAAAATCACGTATTATCATACCCAATTACAACGAAATTTCAAGAAAAAAATTTCTTTTTTATAACCTCGATAATTTGAATTTCCATAAGATTGGGAATCTTATCGCGGGGAAACTTTGGGTAAAAAAAACGTAGAACTCGAAATCCGTTGAAATTAGAACATTCTCCCCTTTTTTTTTTTTTTTGTGAACGAAAAATAAATGAGAAGAAGAGCGGAAAAATCTATGGAGAAAAAGCGTGGCGGGCATTAGGTTCGGGTCATCGAGCAAGAATACAGTGGCCGGCGAGAAGACGAAGAAAAGGAATGGCGGAACGGCAAGAAAACGGCAGGCTAAAAGAATCCGCCGGATTTCCGCTCGACGTTAAAGCGCCTATCGAGGCCGTTGCGCAACGCGCGTGTACGCCCGATAACGATGGAAGCCGTGGAAATGCCTTCTACGTTGTTCCACGGATTTTATCTACGGAAACCGATCAGATTTTCATCGATATATCGTTTAATACTCGTTAATTCCTAGAGATATCTCTTCTCTCCCTTTCTCTTCCCTGGAAATTTTGATCTAATGGTATCTTAATTACCGTCATTGGGATAACAATTTGTCGGTTAATTAACGATAGAAATTCGTTTGACGAAATTTCGAAAGATATAGGGAATATCTTTGGCAACGAAGCATTTTTACGATGCTCGTTTAATAAACATTTTAACTAATGTAAATAATGTAATGCTTAGACCAACGACGAAAATGTGTGTAATAAAATTTGTAGAAAATAAAAATATTGGAAGAAACCGTGGGAAAAATTGTGATTTCTTGTCTAGGTTTCATTTAAATAATAATTCAAACGAAATAATAATTGTTTTTAACTCAAAACAATTTTTTATATATATATACAATTTTATAAATAATAAAATATTATCGAAGCAACGATCATTATTTTTGAAATAATGTAAAACTTGAAAGAAAAAAAAAACGAAAAAAACCTTTCGAGTGATCTAATAATAATCATCGAAAGCGATTCAAACGAGTTCAGAACGTGCGAATCCGCTCGAATTCGCGCGATGCTTGCGGAATCACGTAGAAGGCGTGTCGTTCTTTTTCTAAAGCGAGCTTCGCATCTTCCTTTCACGGCACGCTGCTGTCCATCGTGTTCTTCTCGTTCGCGAATACACAGAGAAAGAGAGAGAGAGAGATTCGACACGGCGAGTTCAGAACTGACCTAAGCCAATGGCCACTCGTGATAGTCGACATCCGGTCCGGATCATCGTTCGTTAATAAAAAGTATAATAAAGACAAGCAGAGATACGGAACGAATCTGTTCGCCTATCATTTTATGCATATTCGGTATCTATGCCCGGTTATATAATCATATGTGAACGCCGAGATCGATTAGAACTCTGTTCTCTTGCTTTTGAAATGAAATGAAAATTGTCGATTATAAATAGACAATGGATTCTTTTTTTACATTTATAAATATATATATATATATATATATATATAGAAACGAGGGTGCGAACGAATCTGACGAAGGACAAAAATATTTAATCGTTATTACGTTTACGTAATTACAATGTAAATTAGAATGAAATAACTTCGAGTTGCTTGTCGTAAAATATCGAAAAAGAACTTGTCACGAGATGGACATGTATTGTCGATTTACTATTTGTTGAGCAATTAAATATCAATTCGTAGAAAAGTCGAAACGCAACGTCGAAAGAAGGGTAGGGCCGAAAGAAGCGTGTACGATTTGAAGTGGAGGACGCGTGGGCCAACAACGTGGTCGGAGCTGCTTTCTACGCGCGGGCGAGAAACGCTCGTTGCACACATAGGACGGGGTTACAGCTTACTTGCCACGAATTTTACGCGTTTCTATCACCCACATACGCTTCGATATTATTGGATCGAATAATTTATACTCCCATTTGAATTCGAAATCTAGACTCATAGGAGCAATGTCCGATCACTTCATCGCCTCTTTCTCTCTGCTCGGTTGATCGTTCTGCTACAACGATTTTGATTTTCAATCGATGTACTTCCGTTCGCAGAGAAGTTCACAGATATGTATCAAGAGTTTCGTATGTAGAGAATATGGAAATATATTGAAATAGATATGCAAAGTATATCTACTTAATTTTTGAAATATTATTTATTAATTGCACTTAGAGTAGAGATTTATTCAAAATTGTAATATTACGTGATACTTGTATAAAAACTATTTTTTCGTTTACGATTTCATCTTTGTAAAATGTTGGTACATATTTTGTCAAGTTTTTTTGAGGTTAGGGTATCAACTTAATGTATTTATAATGATTCGTGTCCAAAATAAGTGTTAAATTTTTAAAAATGAGATAAATTATGAATAAAATCTTTACAAATATCTCTATTAATTGTGGATATATAAAAAAGTGATCCATCTTCCTCAAAATTACTATTCTCTTCGTTAATTCATTTTTCAATTTTAGTAACTACCATTACTTACAAATCGATCAAAGTATCCAAAGACATTTAAGAATGGGAGTGTATGCTGATAAATTTCTCATCACTTATTCAAAACAATAAGAATGATTAGTGACGGAATATTATCGAAGATAGAATGGTAAGGTAACTCAATTTGACACAATATATATCGATCGGTAAAACATGTGTACACCGGTAAAACAGTTAGAGAATTGACGACAGAGATACAGTATGTATCACAATTCACAATAGATTGGCGTTCAAATTTGACGAAATAATTGAATGTTGTTGTCAAGTCAAATAATTGAATGTTTCTTAAACGAGCGCGGAGAATACTTATGTCCAGATAAATCAACTCGATTCCTACGCAACGAAAATTCGAAACGATTCTTGCGCAAAGAACGCGGCCATTCGGAGGGGCGAAAACCGTTTGCCTAATAAATCATTTCGGTTGGCGAGCACGGTCACCAGAAGGCGTGGGTGTACTTCACGAGAATATACTTGGAATTTTTGTTTACGGAGAATTTGCAGGCTGCTAATGGCATTGCTACGCCTACGAATTCGAGGCTAGGCAACCTGTAACGTTCACGTGCTACCGCGTAAGGCGAGGCAGCAAACGAAACTACCCACCAGTTTAACTCCTACGGGAAATGGAGAAGGAACTCGATCGTCGATGGGACCAGTTCGATAATTTCATCAAATTTTCCAAACGTTTGAAACATCCGCATCTCTCTATTACCTTTTAACTTTTTCACTGTGATATCTAGCTAAAACTGTTTGATATATACAATTTTTATTAATACGGAAACATATGCACGCGAAAGTTTAATCTTTTGGTGCGTTCTCTTAAAAAGAAATCGATATTTATAAGCGTCTACATTATCGACGTAACGCAAAGCAATTATTTAGCCGCCATATTGTTGTCAAATCACCTACTACAGCGACTGAGAAATCAAACAAAAGTTTATTTTCTTTCGAAAAAAAAAAAAGAAAAATGTCTTTTTAGAAAAAATATTATGGTCTATTTTATATTGACTCGGTACGAAAATTTGTCAATAATTCGAAATTTAGAAGAATTAATTTGGAAGTCATTGACGTTGGTCAATGAAAAAGAGAAAGAAACTGAAGAAAACTGGCTCGAGCGATTCGCGTGTTTGATCGAAATTCATCCATCTATCAACTGGATAAATGTATTTCCCTCGAACAAGTTCACCTACGCGCAGACAAATCGATCGTTCGACACAGAGAGCTCGAATCGCATGGCTCCTTAAGGATTCTGGCCCGAATTCACCGATAATCGTATTCAAAAGCGATGAGGAAAAGAAACATAGCATGTGGCAGAATTTTAAATTAATTCTCGAGACTGTCTCATGTGATCTCGCTCGGCGCGACAGAACTTCCTTTTCGATTTGTATGCTCGATACGACGCATTTCTAAGAATTTTTAATTCCAATTTCAGATTTTAACATACATTTTTCTCGCTTATGAAACGAATGAATTCTAATCGATCGTTATTTTTAGATTTTTAGAAGTGATAAATAAACAAATAAAAAAAAATTGAAAATATAGATAAGTACGCGTCTTCCAAGTCCCACGGTATTGTAGAGAATTAAAATGTTTTACGATATTTTTTATTGGAAATAAAATTTGTCGTTAAATATATTTTGTTTTTCTAAGACGTCGTATCGTTCTTTCGATATATCTCATTTTTCTCGATTTTGTCAAGTGTAGTAAAATGTATCGATTAAAAATTTAACATGCGTTAATCAAAATTTATGAAAAAAATAAAAAAAAAAAGTAGTACTCACATCTTTGCTGGGCACGCAAAGCGGTGTCCCTTCTTTCACGATCCCAGCCTCTACCATCACTCCCATTACGATAGGATCTCGAGAATTGAAGATGTACTAAAAAAGAAGAGGCGGATATTTTTCTTAAGAAAGAGAATATAAATAAAGGATTGATATAAATTATATATAAAAATAAAATATCTTGAAAAAAAAACTTTTATTTATGTTATTTGTATATTATTCAAAAGCTAAATTGATCACTTTCTCATTTATGAATTGATATTTAAAAAAAGTTTCCTCTGTAGATATATCCGTATATATTCTAATTTTATTGATTTTAAATTATATATATATGAATATGTTTTAAAACATTATCCATTATTTCCATTATTTACCTGAGGCAAAATACGAAGTTTGCAAGGGAACACAGCAATATGCTTGTTTTCGTCACGTTTGCGTTGCTTCAACTCCTCTCTATACGCCGTGAATTTATCAAAGAGATGGTAAATGATATCCGCTTGGAAAATTTTAACTCCAAGCGAGTCGGCCAATTCTTGAGCATCTCTTTCTATCTTTACATCGAATGCGAGGATTGTGGCATATCTGTAAATTGATCGGTACTACGTATTAGAGACGTGGAAAAATTCAAAAATTTCTTAATATATTTCTGGTAAAAATGAAACATTGCTGTTATCGTTTTTAACAAGAGTTTTAAAATTTATACCTTTTATTATATGTATATATATATATATATATATATAGACAAAATATGCATCATAAAAAGTACTAATCTTTTAAAAGAAACGTCTACTCACTGACTGTCATGCTCCAACATGATAGACGCCTTCATGACATCTTTTTTAACAACGGGACCAATACGAATTCCAGCATACTGCAATAGAAAAAATTGTAATTTTGAAATTAGATAGTCGAACTTAAAAAATCTACTAACAAAAAAAAAAGGGAAAACCAATTTGTAAGTACTCAAATATTATCCAATGATATGACATCACAATGGAGAAGATTACTATTAAATCCTTAAAACAAATTTCAACTCATCCTCTGATAAATTAGATTAATTTTTATTTCGTTGTTTTTAAAATTATCCCTATAGAAAACTAGATGTACGAATATTGTTTTGATCCAGTGTAACATCTTGCGTTTGCGTGGGCCACGTTTAAACGGGAACTCTCGATTCAGTCGCAACGGAGTTCCGTACTTGGAAGGAAAACAAAATATTAAGGTAAGGCATAAACCACTGTCACCGTAACATAAATACAGTGGAACGCTATGCGAATGTAAGCGCATGCGCGTGTGCGTGTCTGTTCGACCGCAAAAATAACTAGTGACGCATGCTGTCCGGATTCGGCTTCGCCGATGCGGCGAGACACGGCGACACAACGTAGAAATAAACGCACCGATACAAACAAACCGTCCCGCGGGATGTCCACGATTGTCGTGGAGAGGTCGAAACGAGTCCTTCAAATTCCCTAATAGATGTAAGTTGAAATTCGTTACATTTCTATTCTGACGATAATTTCTACGAGATATATTATTGACGTAAACATGCGAATTTCATTTCGAGGGAAAAATTATCACTCTCGAGTCTAATTCGAGAGAGAATATTTTTCTCTTTTTTCTTTTTTTAAGATAAAGTAATTAAAAATATTTTCTATTCTCTTTTTAACGAGTTATCGCCACGTTTATTGCGTTTGATGATCTCGTTTTTAATTAACGATATAATTGAGGCTTTCTAAAAAGTAAGCAGGATGAAATTGGAGGGAATTGGAGAAAGAGTAAATATTTATCACACCCTGTGTATCACACGTGTTGCTCCAAGACTTTCCTCTATTAAGATAGCACAACTTTCGAAAGATAATGTACGACTAATTGCTGGTGGATAAAACGATAAAATAAATAGCGTAACAGTAGCTACATTTACGAGCTAATTTTCGAGTTCAGACGAGCAACGGGTCGATAATCATTCATCGAAAGAAGGCGAGGAGGGGGTAGAGGAAGAGGCGGAGGAAACAGGACGAGTAGAAGAAGATGATACGTTGCCGAGAATTTTGTGAAGATAAGACGGGTTTTTAAGACTTCCGGTGCGTGGTCGCATTCCGATATTAGGACGAGATACCACTTTTTTCTTTTCCTTTTTTCTTTTCCTGGACCACCGAATAACCCATTAAGACGAGACCTCTTCTGACGTAAATATCCGTACATTCCGGCGTGCGTACGTCATTGTTTTTCACTTTTATTGTAAATAAACAACGTCATCTGCATTCTTATGCAATTCCGTGTAATTTAAATCCAATTCTTTTTTCCTTCTTAAATGATTAATCAACGAGATTTTGCTTGTGAACAATGATGAAATCCACGATGGATGAACCGACGAAAGAAAAACGCGGATCAATTAGAAGGCACCACCGCTCGATAAACGACCGAAATACCGGTAGCTAGTCATGTTTCATTGATGAATTGCGATACCATCCGGTGGAATAAAGCAAAAAGATCGGGTGCGGAGTAAAATCGATCAATAAGAGAGAGAGAGATGTAACGAGAATAAAAAGAGTAACCATGATGAAGAATCCAATATTAATGAAGTAATATAATTCGAAAGTAAGAAAGATTGTCGTTAAAAATGGTTACTAAAGAGAAAAATAATTTAGCAAAAACATTTCCGATCTTTTCTATCAATATTTTACACGATATTTTACACGAATTTATAAAGAAAATATATATATATGTGTATTATATATATTAAGAAAGTACTCGAAATTATTAATTATTAATATCTGTATAGCTTTTAAAGTATATATATAATCGTTATAATCGAGAAAGATTGGAATATAGAGAAGAAATACGCAAACAAGCATCGGAATTCGGAAATCGATTTTGGCAAGTAGGCCCCTGTTCGAACGGAACAGATGCTATCGAGAAAAGAGGAAAATAGAAAAAAGAACAAAACAAGAAAAAAAAAGGGAGAAAAGGCGGTGAATAAAAGGCGGAGGAACGAAGAAAGAGAAAGTGGCGGAGGGAAAGAGATAGAATTGACAGAGGAGAAAAGGCGGACGACAGATGTTGCCAACGAAAGAAAGCTAGTACAAACGAGAGGAAGTCGAGAGGAAGAGAGAGAGAGAAGTTAAAGAAGAAAGAAGGACGCTTCCGGCATTAAAAACCGGCTGACAGTGCACGGATCCTCTTCAGCCTCTTGTCACAACCGCGAAACGTTTGCCGAACAAGGAAACTCTAATTTATTAACCAACCCTTCGACAGTGAAATGAAATATCAAGGGAAGAAATTGAAACCGGGCAATTTAGAAACTGAAAATAACTTTTAACGTTCATCAATTCGAAGAATTTTCCCTTATATATAATTTTAGAGATTTTTGCGTTATTTTTAATCTTAAAATCGTTGCATTATATTATTAATTCATTAATTTATATTTATATTTTATGTATACCATTATCACTGTTATTACACGGTTATTCATTTGCCAAAATGAAAAATTTGTCTCGAGAAAGATAAGCAGCATCGAGTAATTTTCCACTTTCGTATATTAATTAAGCGGTAGAAATGAAATTCGATAAATATCTATCGCACGTAGCTAAGTGAAAGAAACGTGGGAACAACTGGTTGCTAATTGACATTGCTTTGCACTGCATTCTCCACTTTCATTTCACATTTTTCTCTCTCTCTTTTTTTTTTTTTTTACTTGTCCCTCAGTTAGTTCTTATTGTCATCGATTACCGGTTAGCTCGACGATAGATGACCCGTTCAACTTGTCGTTTCTTGTTTTAGAAGTCTTCCCCTCCCCCCAAAGAAAAGATAGTTGGTCGAACAACGTCGATTGTAAAATTTCTGTTTCAAATTTTTGCTATCTATTTTGAACTTTTGACTATTGTTTTTAAACAAATAAATAAAAAATTGTGATAAATATTCATAATATTTGACGACAATACTTGCGTTGACAAGAAACAAGTAAACCCTATCAATTAAGGATTTTGACATTTCGTTGGTCAACGTTGTTTATTTTCTCCTCTTTTCAGAGGCCGACTATAATCTTTGAACGGCTTCTCTCTTCATGAAAAACGTACGTATCGTAGGATGCCGGCACACGGCCGACAGAGCGTGCACTCGCGTGTCCGCGCTCCGCATATCCGCTCCCATGTCCTGGTATAGCTGCTTATATACCGCGGTTAAAAACAATGCGAGGAAACGAGCCATCTTTTCCTGCTATGGAAAAGGAGCGGAGAACTGCACCTCCGTCCGTCCGTCCGTCCGTCCGTCCGCTCATCACAAGTTCCATCGTGCAACGGAACGATCCGAACTACGCGAGAAATCGACGCGTTTCTATCAGGGATGAGTGGAAATTTGTGAATCCACGGCTTTATAAGATGTTAAAAACTCAAAATATTTAATTATTTCTTTTTTGATGAGATAATTGTGAATAATAATTAAGAAATAATTAATTTTTACATTTTCTTTTATAATATAATAATAAAATTATGAGATTAGGAATTATTAATTAAAATAAATTTTTTAAATATCTAAACATCGGATTGATGAATCGATTGAATTATTTATTTTTAATTAAATAAGAATAAATTTATATCATCATATTTCTTATAAATTATTCTTGTAAATTTCTAACAAACAAAAAGTTCAAGTAAAGAATCGGGAACTCGAAATCTTTTGAATTTCAAAAAATCTATAATATATATATATATATATATATACAAACATATTGCGATTTAAAACTTAAAGTAATGTTTTCTTATCCGAAAGATTTTTTTCGTTCGGGGAATAAAACATTAATTTCTACGTGGCTATATTACAAATAAGGTAAGTAATTATTAATCGATGCGCGTGGTATTGGCTTATTCCAAGAAGAATAGCGCGTGTCCCGGTTAAACTATTTAATTCGATCCTGCTTGCGCGCGCTTCTAAACAGGACGAGGACAGGAAGATACTGGACAAGAATTTTCAATTCGCCAACGTCAATCGAGCGGATATGCGTATAGTTCGAAGTTGAAACGAAATAATTCGCTTTTTAAATATTAAATATTTCGTTTCGATTGCAATATCGACTAAAACATTCGATTCAATTTAACATAACCTCAAATTCAATCACGATGAATTATGTTATTCGACTGTTTCGTTTCTTAATTTCGAAATTATTATATGTAATATCTAACAGAAATAAAGATGGAATTATTTTTCGTTACAGAATAATAAATATTTTATAGAAGAACGATACGATACGGTTCAAATGTAAATATTTCGATTTGTCGAATCGATTGATTGAAATATATTTCGAAACATCTGGCATAAGAAAAAAAAAATAAGAAGAAGAAGAAGAAGAAATCAATATTTGAATCAATAGAGGATTCCTTCAACGATATTTATGTCTCATCTCATAGAGACACAAACGTTTTATAAACCAACACACAGAGGACTACGATTCGAATCGTACGTCCGTCCGTTCGTCGATTCGTCCACCCACGGTGCTTTTGCTTCGAGTGTGGGCAGTTTCCTGTACGTTGGTCACGTATTCCTTTTTCCAGCCCACACGCGTTTGTATCTCTGTATTGAGAAGTCTCAGAGAAGAGAAGTCTTCTCAGAGAATCTCTATATGTTGTTAGTGAGTGAGGTTAGCCCCCCGTCAACCCCATGATTTTTCCATCTCTCATTGAGAAAGAGAGAACTTTTGAACGAGAAATACATAACGGATAAAGATATAAATAGAGAAAAAAGAAAGATAAAGAAAGAAAGAAGAAAAAAAAAATAAAAAGAAAAGAGAGGAAACTAGGCTACCTCTGGTCACTGCTACGGTCTACTCCCTCTTGCATGCCATATGTAAAAGCATACCCGCATTACCCGTAGAGTGACGAACCGTACTTACGACTGACTGCGTACGTGTATATGCGATAAACCTGACGTCACACGGCACGTGATCGTACGATATGGTGGGGGCAGCCCATTCATAATCCGCGGAAGGACAAGCTTAAGGCCGTTTCGGATGTTACCTCGAACTGAACCATCGTAACTATGTACCTACTATGTACTACTTTTTCTTTTTTTTTTTTAACGTGCAAACATTGAAGCACTGCTATTTGAGCTACAATCTAAATGCTCGAATAATATCAAACGAATTACGAGATTAGAATATACGCGTTAAATATTAAATATATTATCGTGCAAAAATTTAAAATTATTTTTCTACGTGCAATTACATTACACAATTTTTCATTAATTTTATCATTTGTTATTTAATTAAATATTAATATTACAAATATCATTAGTAATTTCACTTAATTTCATCGATAGATTTTTTATGAATAAATTTTTTAAAATTATAAAATTTTAATTTAATTTTTATTTAAGTTTTTAAGTTTAATTTAAATAAATTACTGATTCCAAATTTTTGAATAATAATACATTTAATTAATTGCTTCAACGAAAAAACTCCTTTTTCTTTCTATCTCATTATGATATTTTTTTTTTTAAAAATATTATCTTTTGTTTAATTATAATATGAATATTCACTTATATTTTATATCGCAATAAAAAAAATATTTAAAATGGATAATTCCTTAGAACTATTAATTCTATAAATTAAATCTATAAATTCAATTTTCTTTTTATCTGATTGAAAATTTTAATTATACTAATTGAAAACTAATAAACTAAATTAATGATATAATCATTAATTTTAAAATAGAATTTATATGATGAAAAATCGCGAATCATAAAAGACGCCCTATAGACCAGAAAATCTATAAGGCGTGCTCACGGATGTACAACACAGTTGATAGTACGATGGATCACGACTACAAGCATCATATGCGACCAATGAGTCGTATCCTGCTAAACTGTTAAGAAGGAAGTAGTTCGTTGTTGCTGTTCTCTCTTTTTCTCTCTCCTTTTCTATCTTATTCTTCCCTCTACACGTCTTTTTCTCTCTCATTTTTTACCGGTTGTACAGTTCGCTTTCTTTTTTATACTTTTAAAATTATTTTGCAATTCTTTCATTAAATGTGAAAATCTATTGAAAAATTATCAAACGAATACACGCGAATAGATGCAAGAATGTAATTATATAAATTTATAAAACAAATTTTTAATGCGTTTTAAGTTTTTTTCTTTTTTAAATTTCATTCAAAATTTTTAAATACGATTTAATTTATTTAATATTTATTAAATATTTTTGTTTCATTATATATTATATTCTTAATATTCTTAAATGATCTATAATAAAATAATATTGGATAAACAATAAATAAAACTCACCGGTATCTTGCTGCTTTTGAGAAAGTCCAATAATGCTTCAAGAGCACCCAACGTTGATGCTTGCACGTAAACACCACGTTCTGCAAGCCGAATATTACCGAGAGCACTTGACAACTCTTTTGCAATTTCTTCTTTTAAGACTTCCACTTCATCTGATTTTTCAGCCACTTGGAGATTCAATCCTATTTATAAAATATCAAATCATGTTTTATTTCTTCATATTACAAATATAGTAATACATGTATGTCAATATAATAAATTATTTACCTGCAATAGCTTTCTCTAAATCTTTTGCAGCAATTTTTACTCCTTGTGCGGCTTTTACTTCACGATGTTCAATATACGCATTCTATAATTCATCAATAAAAAAAAAAAAAGAAAAAATAAATAAATAAATAAATAAATAAAATAAAAATAAAAAATTAATATCATAGAATTATTTTTATATTAAAAATAATACAAAAAAGAAATTCAATCAACATTATTCATTGCAGAAAAAATTTCGAATATTTACTTTGACTCTCAATTCTTTAAGCGGTTGTGGCATAAGTAACGAACGAATTTGAGTTACTATAGGACCATCGGTACCCGCTACTATCATTGTTTCGCCTTCTTTCAACATTCCATTGACTAGAATACAGTCTATTGTAGTTCCAAGACCTGGTAATGCTTTCACTTCTAAAACCGTTGCTTGAAGCTCTTCACTATACATAAGTCTTTTAGCTAATGGACCTTGACAGGCATCAACTATTAATGATAGTAAATTGCCCATACCTTCACCTATATAAAAAATATTAAATAATATTTTAATGTTGAAAATTAAAATTTTTCATATTATATATCATTAAAAAAATTAATATATTGACTTACCCGTAATAGCACTAGTTGGTACAAGAGAAACGTAACTTCTAGGATCCGGATTTTCATAAAACAATGCAGCATTCAAACCTTGTTCCGCAAATTGTACAATAACATCCTTGGAACGTTTTTCAAATTCACGTTGTGTATTAATAGCTTGGCTTTTTACGATATCTTGAATATCTTTTCGATTCATAGTTTGCCAATCATACAATCTATAAAAATTATATTTATTTTATAAAATTTATTATAAAATATATATTTTTTATTATTATTATATATTTTATTATAAAAATTATCTTTATATTTATAACATTTAATTTATATATTATTATAGAATTGATTTTATATATTATACCTATCAATCTTGTTCAAAGCTACAATGAAAGGACATTTCTTCGTCTTCAGTAAATTAATACTTTCGATGGTTTGTGGCTCTAAACCATGCATAATATCAACGACTAATATCGCTATATCACACAAAGAAGATCCTCGATTTCTTAAATTACTAAAAGATTCGTGTCCTGGAGTATCTATTATCAAAAGTCCAGGTATTCTGAATTTCTTTTCGTCGAACTAAACAAAAATTATCAATCTTTTTATCAATCTTTTATTTATTATTTTTTATCTTTTATCCTGTATATAATATTTTAAAATAATTTTAAAAAATAACGTACTCCTTTCACGTGTTTCGTTGACTCTCGAATAGCATCGATAGGTACATTTGTGGCGCCAATTTGCTGAGTTATACCACCTGCTTCACCATCTTGTACATTCGTTCTTCTTAATTTATCAAGAATTTTTGTTTTTCCAGTATCTACATGACCTAGAACACATACTACGGCAGCTCTAAGATTATCTAAGGATCTTTTTTTTTCTGCTTCTATTCTTCGAACTTGTATTCGTTCCCTAACTCGTTCTTTTTTCCTTGCTGCATCTGATACTTTATCTTCTAATCCACTATCATCTTCACTTTCCTCAGTTTCTGATTCACTTCCACTCTCACTTTCTGATTCGCTTTCTGAAGATTCTTTTCTGGTTTCTTCAATTTGAGATTGCTTTTCTTTTTCAAATGAAAGAATTGTTTGTTGAATTTTTTCAGGAGTTTTTGACACATCATCTAATTTGTCTATAAAATTAAATATTCATTCATTAAAAATACATTTCATTATATACGTTTGAAAATATTATTTATAATTATATATTAATACCTTCATCTTGTTCATCTTCACTAGTTTCAGCATCCCATGAATCTTTAACGTCATCTTCCTTTTCTTCAGATTCTTTTGATTGTTGATCTACTATTTCTACTTCAACTGTATCTGCTTCTGGTACATTTTCTTCAATCTTTTCATCATCTTTTTCATCGACACTCACTTGTTGTTTTATTTTGTTTGGTCTTATACGAGTTCCTGAAAAGATGTACATATATTTATATTTCTTGTATATATTATTTTTTTGCAAAAGAATATTATAATTACCTGGTCTAGTTTTCTTTTCTCCTGCACCTGGTAAATCTACTAGGCCTTGAGCTTTAAGTGCATTGATCATAGCTTGTGCCCTAGCCCTATCTTGTTTTTGTTTTGTTGTTAGAAGTTTCCCTTCTGCCTTTAATCTTTCTTTTCTTTGCTTTTCTTTAAGCTTTTTTCTTTCTTTCCTTTCCTGTTCAAGTCTTAATTGCTCTAATCGAGCTTGTTCCCGCAATTCTTCTTGTCGTAATCTTTCTTCCTCTTCTCGTTTCAATCTTTCTTCTTCTTCTTTTAATTTCTTTAAAGCTTCTTGCATTGCAGCTATAGTCTTCTTTCCAGGACCTTTGCCTATTGCACATATCTAATTATACTAAATGTAGACACAAATTAATGTTATATCCTAACAAATATAATTTGTATTAATTTGCTACTTTAAAAAAGACTATGAAATTATTTATTACCTTTTTCTTTTGTTTCTTCTTTTCCACCTTTCTTTTTTTTCTTTTTACTTTCATCATTTTCATTAGATACAGAAACATCTACTTCACTAATATCCTTCAATTCTGCTGTTTTTGTTTCTGGTATCTTTATTTCTAATTCTTTTTTCATTTCTTTTTCTGCAGGTTTTTCTTCTTTATTTTCTCCCTTCTTATTCATTTCCTATCAAGAAAATATAATTTAAATATAATGAAATAATATGATATTTAATATAAATGTACAATAAACATAATAATAATTTAAATTACATACTGCTTTTTTCTGAGCAAGTTTTTTTTGTTTCTCCCTTTCTTTCTTTTCTTTCTTCTTTTGTGCTGCAGTTTTTACAGTACCAACTTCCATCTCATCATCAATATCATTTTCTTCAAGAAGTATACCAGTTTTCAACTCTTCTTTAATATCAATAATTTCACTTTTTTCTTTTTTCTTATCTTTTTTTCCTTTCTTTTTTTTATCCTCATCTTCAGGTTTTTGTTCAATTGGTTCATCTTTGACTTCTTTTTTATTGCCAGAATATTCCAATTCCAATTCGGCCAAAACTTTTTCGATATCTTCATCACTATCATTACGCTTTCTTCTGGCTATTTAAAATATAAAATATAGAAATACATTTTAATTTCATTACAACTTCAAATTATAATTTAATATAATATAATTTCTTCTTATATAAAAATGGTTTTTATTATTCTTTATAAAATATAATTCTAAATATATTACAAAAGTTCATAAATTGATTAAATTATTATATATATATTTATATATATATATAAATATATATATATATTTATGATACATATTATGATACATATACATAATTAAATAAAATTAAATTAAAAATATCAAAATAAACTTTTATGATATAATTTAAATATTGTAATGAAAAGATAAGAAATGTAAATGTAGCAATAATATTGATAAAAGTATATGACATTTTATTAATAAACACTTGTAGCTTTCACTATCTAATTTATAATTAAACAACTTTCACTTTACATGGTTATTAATTATTACATTTTCTAAATGTTTTTATAACATAATATAATCATATCATTTATAATGAATTTATATTTTACAAGAATAAAATATTGTAAAATTTAATATTAATTTTAAATTATGAAATATATATAATAATGCTTTAAAATTATAATCATTTTAAATCACTTCATAAAAATTTAGGAGTTTTTATGAGTATAGAAAAAAAGCAAACAAGATAAACTTTAATTTATCAAATTATAAATATTATAAAAAAACTAAAAATATATTATTATCGTTTCCGTATGTAACTCAAGAACAGTTAAATAGAGGTTAAGTGAAAGCAGACGACATTTATCACAAGAAAAAAATGTTTAAAGTTTAATTAAAAAATAAGCTTATATACATATTTGAAATATTATTATTTTATTCTTATTTAATGATACATATTTATAAATTTTATAACTATTTTTTTACCTTTCTTGCCTTTCTTCGGTTGAGATTCCTGCATCTTGATCTACTTTTAAGATTTTCTCTATGTACGTTCAGTTTTTTAATAGGTTTTTTATCGTTTCAATAATAAAATTTTTTTGAAATAGTTCAAATTTCACTTTTAAATATATGTAATTTCGAGATAATTACAACAAATAAATCTTAGGAAATCTACAAACCCTTATATATCTTTTAATCCGGTCTGCACAACTAATATGTGCACAACTAAACCATATATCATTACTTTCTTGTAAGATGCACATTACACAAAGATTAAAGTCAATTTCATACATATAACTAATAATTTACAAAAATAATTATTAATAAGTAAATATTCATTTCGTATTGTATTTTTCAATTTTTATTTATTAAAATATGTAATTTTTGAAAATATATTATTATATATAATGTAAATATAAAATAACATGAAAAATAAAATAAAACGTAGTTTACATGAGATTTTCAATAGCCAATCATATTGTTTTATTATTTTTTAGATTTATCTATTATTTATGTTTTAAAATAAATTATTTATCGTATTTATAATTAACAATTTAATCTAATAAAACTTAAACTTTATATTTTATATATAAATTATATTAATAATAATATTTTTGTTATTTTTTGTAATAGTTATTTTATGCTCAAATGCTAGTTAAGTATACACACGCCATCTATACAATATCTAATAATTTTGATAAAAAACGGTTTCGTTCTTCACGTCGCGACTAAAATGGTAAGTTAGTTATAAATGTAATCTGAAATACTTGAAAACATCTTTATATAAATAAAATATTAAAAATTATAGTTTTATTAAAAATTTATTAAATATAATTTTATGATTATTATTTTTTTTAAATAATTAAGTAGTAATCATAAATATTGTTAATATGATAGATTCATGTTAATAAATGTTCGAACATAACCTTCATGATAAAACATTAAAATCTTGTGGGATCGAATCAATAATTTTATAGCATGATTTTAATATTTTTTTTTTAAATAATTCATTAAATAAACATAAATATTATATATGTTTAATATATATGTGTCATGTTAATATTCGAATATAATTTTTATAATAAAATAAATTAAAATCTTTAGTAAAATCAAATAAATAATTTTTTAATATGATTTTGTTTTTTAATTTATAGTCTACACATAAAAAAAAGACCAGGAAACTTCGTGGTCATGTAAGCCATGGTCATGGACGTATAGGTATGATATTACAATATTCACTATAAAATTAAAAATTTATTTTAATAAAAATAAATTAAAAATTATATAACATTATATAACAAAATTAAATAATAAAACAATATTATATTATATTCAAGGTAAACATAGAAAACATCCTGGTGGACGAGGTAATGCCGGTGGTTTACACCATCATCGTATCAACTTTGATAAGTACCATCCTGGTTATTTTGGAAAGGTAAATATTTTTATTTTGTATTTTTATTATAATTAAATTATTTCAAATATTAAATGATGATATTGAACTTTATTTTTCACTGGCGAACTGAAATACTTTGATTGATATTTAATATTCTGATGTATTCTATCAGTATCAAATCAGTTTCTAATTAAAAATAATTTAGTAAATTTTTAATTAATCTTTATAGCTTGGTATGAGGAATTATCATTTAAGACGTAATACAAAATGGTGTCCAACTTTAAATTTGGATAAATTATGGACATTAGTTTCTGAACAAACTAGGCTTAAATATAAAGATTCAGAAAATAAAGTTCCAGTAATTGATCTTGTTAAAGCGGTAAGTTTAAAATAATAATTATTTCATTATTTATTTCATATATATATATAAATATATATTTATGAAATAAAAATTATATGCCCTAAAATTATTTACTATATTGCATTTACATTTTTATCATAAATTTAATTTTGTAGGGATATTACAAACTTTTAGGAAAAGGTCGACTTCCTAAGCAACCAGTTATTGTTAAAGCCAAATTTTTCAGTAAACTTGCAGAAGATAAAATTAAAGCTGTTGGTGGAGTTTGTGTTCTTTCTGCCTAAATATGCAAGTAAATTATATCACAATGAAACTTTTATAATATTTTATATTTATTTGTATATTTCTATAATTTTATAAATTAAAATTATATATTAAATTATAATTATAAATATAATTATAATATATAATTTATAATATAATTATAAATTAAAATATTTAGTGATGATAATATGAACGGGCGGTCGAAAAAGTGCGTACAACACTTAACGCTATGTTGATTGTTCTTTTTAACTGATAATGAAACTAATCTAATTTAGTGATATTTAAGATTTTTTTTAAATTAATGAAGATTTTTTTTATTTTTAGGAGCTCAAGTCTTGATTGTCTTAATTGGTGTGGTCACTGTGTATTCCAATAAATTTATATTCTTAATAAAATTTAATAACGAAAAAAGAAAGATCTTATAATATTTTTTAATTTTTTTTTTACATAATGTTTTTATATAATATTTTTATATAATATTTTTATTAAATGTAATTTTCACAAAATTCTTGTATTTAAAATTTAAATATTTATAGCTTGATTAATAGTAGTAGTAGTGATAATGATTTGATGCAAGTGAATAAATTTTATTGCATCTCTTAAAATTGCTTTCACAAGTGGCTGTTATTCGGATTAAGCCCTGTTAATTATAGAAACAATATTCAACTTTCAATCAGTTTTGCAATTTCAACTTTAATAATTCGTTTGCTTTTTAATTTTGTCGAATACAATTTTTCTTTGAATTAATTAAATATATTTAAATACATTTAAATACTAGCAAAAATATCGAATTATACGATTCCAATATCTTCTCTATGTTGTCCAATATCTGTTAATTATGTATCATTTATGTAAATATATTTTATATATTATATATATATATATATATATGAAGGAATTATAAACGAATACGTATGTAATATTTCTCATTTTCAATTAAATGAAAAAATTATTAATTTATATCGAATATATAGTAAATTAGCAAAAAAGAAAATGAAAAAATTAAATAAACTATTGCAATGTTTTTAGTTTTATTTACAAAAAAATAATATATTTAAAAAAGAAATTTAATATTCATTGATACTTTTTTATTTTATTTTATTATTGATCAAAAGATTATGCTATATGAGGAGGTGGTGGAGGTATTTGCATGCCTGTTGCTAAAAGAGCTGGTGGTGGTGGTACTGGATTAAACATAGGTGGTCTTGGTGGTGGTGGAACTGGTACCATAGGTGGTCCTAATCCAGGCCTTATTAAAGGAACTGGAGGAGGTGGTACTTTGCCAACTGAAGGTTTTTCATTTTTAAATGCAAATTGTAAAAAAAATTGTTTTGTATCTTTGTTCCAATGTGTCCAAAACTTGCCTTCTGCTTTTTCAACTTCTCTACTAGGAACCTAATATTATATTTTTATAATAATATAAAACATATAAAACGATAAATATTTAATTTATATTTATATTATAAAATAAACTTACTTTGAAAGCTATAGTTTCATAAGGCTCAGCAGCAAATAATAAATATTGCCATTTACGATCTGGTGGTTCAACTCTTTGTTCATATGCTGACATAAATCTATGTCTTGGAATAACATTATCTGCAACTTCTGGATAATCAACTTGAAATAATAAACTTTGCTGTCCTGATTCTGGATCTCGTTGTTTAGTTACTCTGTAACCAGGTCTTCCAATTTTTACAAATTTTTTTGGTTCTACACGAGGTTTTTCAGGTGCAAGTGTTTGAGGTGCTTCCTTTGCTTCTTTAGCAGCTCTTCTAGCTAAATTTGCTTGATGCTTTTTACCCTGTGTATGAGCCAAATAACTACCTTCATTATTGTGAAGAGTTAAACATAATTTACATTCATATGATCCTAAATGATTTTTCATAAAATATGGATCTTTGTTAAGATCAATAGTTTCCAATGCAAGTTGTCGTAAACGTTCTCTTCTATCTCGATTACTTTCTGACCAAGATGCAACACCTCCACCACCAGTTTTGCCTCCTGGACGATTTTGAAAATCCATTTTCGATTTTTATTTATGTTACTTTACTTATTTATGTTTAATATATATAAATAATAGTCACGATTATAAACAGTACAAAATCTTAACTGAATAGTTTACTACTAGATAATGCTACATTAACCTTTACTTATAATATATCAAGGCTGTTGGAACGTCAGGATAGGCAATATAAAGAATGTAATTAAATTACTAGAAAAAAATGGTTTTTTTTATCCTTTCATTATTTTTATTATTTTAAATAAAAATTTTTAATATTTAATATTTTTTATTTACATTTTAATTAAGCAATTTACAGAACTTTACTAATTTTTAAAGATTTCATTATTTGATTTTATTATATAATGGTAACTTTAATGGAATTGTTTTGTTATAATAAATATTATATAATTTAAATATAAATATAGAATGTAACAATTAATAAACAGCATGTTTCATACATATATTAATATTTATATAATAAGCATATTTTACGGAATCACAGATTGTATTTTACTAATGTTGGTAGAGAAATGTAATATATATATATATAACTATTTTTATATCGTCATAATATAGATAAAAATTAATTTTGCTCTTATTTACATCATATTTATGAAAATACAAAAATATAATACCTGAGAAATATAAATATATTGATATTTGTTAATATTTACACTATTTCAATGAAAAGGAATGAACATAATACTTCAGTAGTATTATGTATAATAATCTTCTAATGTTTAATAATATTGTAGACTGTAATTTCTGGAAGACTTTTTTTAACTATTGCATATATTTTTTTTAGAATTTGATAATCTCGTAAACTTTCATTAATGTATTAGCTGGAACATTTTCTTTCATTTCATTCTGTAGAAAACATTAAATATATATGTCATTTCAATTTTAAAGATTTCAACTTTTTAAGAAATAAAGGAAAAGAAAAATGGTTATGAAAATTAAACGTACAAATAAACAATATACATCTGAAAATAAAGTTAAATTTCAACATATAGAACAATATATAGAAATATTTTATGAATAATATATAAATATTTCATTCTAAAATATGAAATTATTTTTTTCATGTTTAAATAAATATTCTAAGTTAAATAATATTTTAATTTTAACTTTAAAAAAATAGATATTCATTACTTTTTTATCATTTTTCAAATATCACTTCATTGCATATAAAAATAAATAAATTGTAGAAATTATATTTGCTTAAGCACTATCAAAAAGAAACTAAATCTTGATAGTTTAGTTTTAAGCAAAGCACATTTGAAGAAATGTTTCATGTTTTTTCTCAAATCAAATTGTTTGTTGAATTATATAACAGAAATATATCAATTAGATTCTTCTTTCAAAAATTCAATATATATTGAATATGATGCAGCCTGTGCTTCTTTCAATTCTCTTATTTTATTTTCTAAATTTTTTTATTTGTTGGCATTGTGCATAGCATACACCTTTTATTAATTTACATTAATATTTTTCTTTTTCTAGTTTTCTTATTTTTATATGATTCTGCAAAGATGTTATTATATATAAAATTATTTTTATATAAAAGCCTATGCTCCTTCCAATTCTCTTACTTTATCTTCTAAATTTTTTATTTGTCGACATCGTGCACGGCATATATCTTTTATTAATTCTTTTTCTTTTTCTAATTTTCTTATTTTTATATGATTCTGCAAGGATGTAAAATGATTTTTATGTAAAATTACTATATTATTATTATTATATATTCTTACTTACTTCAATTATTTCGTTATTCGTAGTAAAAAGTTGCGGCGCATTATTAAATATTGTTTGACATGCTTGATCTCTTTTATTAATACGCCATCGTCTACATATGTCACATTCCCATGTATTAATATCATATAAAGTCCTTTGAAGCTTTCTTACTTCAGAATTAAGTTCAGTATTCTATAAAAATATTTTATTATTAATTTTAATTAATTTGATCAATTGTGTTTTTTAAGATTAGAAAAATAATATTATACCTACCTTTTTGCGAAACATAAGTAAAAGTTCTTCTAATTCTTTACATTTTTGTTGATAAGGAAAATTTTCACTTTGAATTTGAATTTCTAATGCTGCAATTTGTCCATTTTTTGATACTAATTGTAATTCTAATTCTTGAATTTTTTTTCTTAATATTTGACATATTTCCTCATTTTCAGTGGAATCAATATCAATCATTACATTTTCTAATTGTCTTCTTTGATTAAATATTTCATTTCTGCTACGTCTTCTTCTATTATTTTCAAAAGCAGGACTAGTAGATCTTGAACTGTTATTACTGTTGGTTTTTATTTCTAGTTCATTTTGATAATCATTATATTTCATTTGTAATTCCAAATTTTTTTTTAAAGTATAAAGAGTTTTTTCATTGTGTAATTTTGTATCTTCTATCTGTTTCATATTAGTTTCTATTTTTATTTTAAATGTCTCAAGTTGACATGTGAGATTTTTATTTTCTTCTTCTAAAATCTTTAATTTTTTCTCTAATTCATTAATCAATTTAGTTTTAGTTTGCTGGGTACATACTTCATCTTTCAAATTTGATATTTCTATATTGCATTTACATAAAGTAGTACTATATTCTATTAACTGATTATCAAATTGTTTCTTTTTAATAACAAAGTCTTTTATTTGATTCATATATTCGTTAATTTCTTTTTCTTTTTGTATTAATAATAATTTTTTATCTTCTAATTCTAATGCAATTTTATTTTTTTCTTGAAGAAGTACATCATATTTACTATCTTCTTGAGATAAATATAAAGTAGTTTGTTTAAATTTATATAATGATAAAGATTTTTTTATTTCTACATTTTCTTGAGATAGCAATTCATATTGATTTTTTAAATTAACTAATTCTTTAAAAGTTTTATTTTTACTTTCTTGTAATTCAATTATACGATTACTTGCTCCTTCCAAATTATTTTGTAATCTTTTATTCATATCCTTTAATTCTTCCATCTCTGTTTCAGCTTTTATTTTACTTGTACTATTTCTAATTTTTCTTTCTAATTTTGCATTTACTTGTTGTAATTCTTCATACTTTTCTTTCAAATTATCTAATTCATCTATTAAATTAATATTTTTGCTATTCAATTCATTTAATTGCTTATTTAATCCAATATTTTTTATTTCTTCCGAATTTAATTTATCTTCAATTATTTCAATTTTTTTTCTCTTTTCCATTTCCAATTTTTCTATTTCTTCTTTGTAGCGTTCTATATTTTCTTTTCTTTCTTTACTTTGTTTTTGTAGCATTTCATAATCTGGTATCATATTTTCAAGTTTAGCTTTATATTCAGATAATAAATCACATTTATTTTTTAAAAGTGTTGTAATATTCTCAATTTGGATTGTTTTTTGTTCTACTTCATTAGTTAGTTCATTATAAGCTTCTGTGAGTTGTTCAAAATCAAAAGACATTTTTTGAATAGATTGATTATTTATTTTGAGTTCAGAGGAATTTATTTCTATAATATTTTTTAATTGTTTCTCATTAGCTTCAAGTCCTTCAATATTATTTTTCAATTCTATATTTTTTGTTTTATAAATTTCTATAGAAGAAATTAATTCTTCTATTTTTTTTTTATATTGCTCTTCTTCAAATTTTATTTTAGACTGAAGTTCAATTTCTTTATGTTTAAAAGCTTCTTGCACTTCCTTTTCTCGTTTTTGTGCAATGATATCTGCTTCTCCTTTTTGTTGGATATCTACTTTGCATCGTTTGTCAAATTCGCTCTGCAAATTATTAAAATCAATTTCCATTACTTCTATTTTTTCTTTAAGTATTTCTTTTTCATAATTATTTTCTTTTAGAAGATATTCTAATTGATAAATTTTATCTTGTTGTTCCGTACATAAACGCTCCGTTTTTGTTAAATCAGTATGCAATTTTTCATTTTCATTTTCTAATTCTTTAGACCATAATATTACACGTTTTTCAGCATCTGCACTTTGTTGTCTTTTATCATCTAATTCTTGTTTTTCTTTTTCAAATAATTCTCTCATTTCTTTAATTACTTCTTCTTCTTTTAACATAAGTGTTTGCAAAAAAATAATGAAAATTTCGTTTGCAGTTTTATTTGAAAAGTTTAAAGAATGTATTTTACATTTAAGTGACGTTAATTCTCTAATCATACATTCTTTGACAGTATTTAACTCTTTTTGTAATCTCTTATTTGTATTAATTTCAGATTCTTTAATTATTGAATTATCTTTGGAATTGATTAATTGTGTTTCAAGTACTTTAAGTTTTTCTTTATATGTTTCTTTCTCATTTTCATTTTCTTGTAAAAAATTTTCCAATTTGAAAATTTTTTTCTCAAATTCTTTATGTAAATTTTCTTCTTTCTCTAAATCTGTCTTAAGTTTTTCTATATTTGATTCTAATTCCTTAACCCATAATGTTGCACGTTTTTCTATTTCTATATTATTTTGTTTTTCTTGTTCTAATCTATCATATTGCTGTTTTAATAATTTTAATTCTTCTTTATATTTATATTCAATTTTTTCAATTGAAATAATTAATTCATTTTTTTGATTACTTATTGAATCTAATTCCTTTTTTAATGATGATACTACTTCATTTAATTCATTGATTGTTATATTCAATTTACTAATAAGAATATCTTTATTTCTTTGATCCATTTTGAGATCTTCTAATTCTACTTCTAACGTCAATTTTTCAGTTTGCATTAATTTCTCTTTCATAAAAAATTGTTCAATTTCTTTATTCATATTTGATAATTCAGTTTCAAAAATTTGAGCTTTTTCTGTAACTGTAATTACTGATATTTCTTTATCTGATATTTCTTGTTGTAATTTTTCATTAATGTTTTTTAACACATTGATTTTTTCTAAAAAGCTTTCTCTTTCTGTTCTAAATTCCTTTTTCAATTCACCTATATCCCCTTTCACTTGATCAACATGATTTTGTAATTCATCAAGTTTTCTTTTATTTTTGAATACACATTTTTTCAATTTACAACCATCATCTATATTTTTTGAATCACCTATATCATGAAGTTTTTCAAGTTCGTCGCATTTTTCTTCATATAAAACCCATAATTCATCATGGTTATTTTTTAAAACCTGTAATTCATTATTTAAATGCTGAATTTCTTCCTCTACAGAACTTACATTCATTCCACCTATACAATTTGTATTTAAAGATATATCAGTTAAAGTTAAATTTAAATCTTGATTAGCTTTACGTTTTAATGCATCAGCTTCTGCACATTTACGATCAAATTTTTTCTGTAAATTTTCCAATTTACAATTTAAAATTTTTTCTTTAATTTTATGAGCTGTACGATTCTCATTTACAGTTTTTAAATATATGCATTGACTACAAGATGACAATTTTAAATCACTTAATTTTTTATTTAAATGAGATAAATGTATATTCTCGTTTTGTAACTTTGTAACTTTATTTTTCAATAATTCATTATCTTCTTCCTGCAATGTTTTCTTTACAATTTGATTTTTCTCTTTTGAATTATCAAGTTCTATACATAAATACATATTACTATTTATTTTTTCATTACGTGAATAATCAAGATCGTTTATTGTTTTCAATAAATTATTAGAAAACTTAGTATTTTCATCAGTTAACATTGTTATTTTTATTTTTAATTCTGCAATTTCAGCTTTTAAAATATTGTTTTCCAATCTTAATTGATCTATGTCGCTTTCATCAGAATTCGCATTTTTCATCAAATAAATTTTACTTTCCAAAATATTGCATTGTTCTTTTAATGTTTCATTTTCCTCAATTTTATTTATTAAGTCAGTAGAAAATTCATTGTTTTCCATTATTAAACATTTGTTTTTTTCTGTAAGTAATGCAACTTCATCTTTGTAAATGCAATCATGATCATATAATAATGATTTACTTTCTTTAATATTTTCAAGTTCTTTATTTCTTTCGTCAATAATAGCTGACAATTCAATATTTTCTATTTTTAGAGTATCAATTTTATTCTGATATTTAATAATCAATTGTTCATCATTGTCTTCTTCTGTTTTTGAACGAAAATTTTGTAATTGATTATTCAACATTTCTATATCAGTTTCTAAATTAATTTTTTCATCTGTAACTTTCGAAATACGTCCATAAAGTTCATCAATTGTTTTTTGAAAATTTAATTCAGTTTGTTCTGAACGTTCTTTTTCAGCAGATAATTTATTTAACATTTCCATATTTTCATTTGTCAACAAATAAATAGTTTTTTGTAATTCTTTTATATCCAATTTAAGGCTTTGAAAATCGTTTTTTATTTCATCTGTTTTTTGAACTTTTAATTTCGAATCTTCGGATAATTTACTTTTTTCTTTTTGTAATTCTATTATTAAATTTGGAGAACATTCAATAATTTCGTCATTTTTAAAATCAGTCGTAATAATTTGTTTTTTTACTTGTTTTACATTCTTAAAAAATAGGATAATTATTAAGAAAAATACTAAAATATATAAATGTAAATCATTACTTACATGTTTACAATCTTCACACATCAATTGTTTTTCTAAAGTTGTAAATTCTCGAAGTTCATTAAGATCTGTTGTCAAATCTAGAATATATTTTCGTAAAACACTTTTTGGTGTAGAAGGAGATATTTCATTGCTATTGTAAATAAGAGAAAAGTATTAAGCTTCAATAACTAATATAAATATTATTTATTAGTAAATGATATATACCTAGAAGTTTGTACAGAAGAATCTTGTTTTTCTGATTTTAGAAAAAAGTCATCAGTTTTAAATTTTATATTAGATTCATTACTTATATATTCATTTTCAATACTATCAGTTTCTTTGATTTCATAATCTGCTTCACGATCAAGTAATTCTAATTCAAAATCTGTAAAAGCTGTATGAAATGCTAAAAATATAAAAACAGAAAATATAAATTCTTAAGTAAGAAAAAATAATATGAAAGATAAATTGTATAATATAATATAATAAATTTACTTTGATCTACAATATCAATTGATTGCACGTTTTTTTTATATGTTTTTTCAGGTGATATCTCATTTATTGTTGGTAAGCAATTTTGAATATGTAATATAGGTAAATATTGTTTAATCATTCCAGAATTACACCAAGTTTGTCTTTTTCTAGACTTATATTTAATTGGTTTTTCATAACTTTTTGTGCATCCAGAAATAATTTGATTCTTTAACAATTTTATACGTTCTTCTAATAAATAATCAATCTGATATCTTTGTTGCAGTTTATTATATTCTATTTCTTCTATAGATGAATCTTCATTTCTTATTTGCTAATGAAATAATTTCAATGTAATACATAATAGAAAAATTTTAATATAATAATTATATATTATACTATATTATAATATATAATAATATCATAAAAATATGTTAATTTTATACATTATATAATTATATTTATTTTCAGATAAAATCATTTTTTATACAAACCTCTAATTCTGTTTGAAGTTTTTTTAATTGTTTTGTATAACGTATTAGAAGTGATGCATTAGATGTAATTTCATTTTTTTGTGGCTTAGTTTTGATATTTTTTGCTTGAGTTGCAAACCTAAATATTAAGAAAATATATTCTAATATATAAAACTTTGAATAATACTGTAAAAATAGCATACTAACGATAGAGTGCAATATGTTTCCTCTAAAGCAACAGGTATTATTGTACATATCATAGCTATTAAAGCATTGCCACTTAATGATGATTGAAGTAATTCTGTTAATTTACTATGATAATCAGCATGTTTCTGGAAATTTTGTGACTTATTTATCTGTGTAATTATCGATTCTAAAGTAAAAAGAGATATATCTCTTTGACATTCTTCAACATTAGTTGTACAATAACCTTTCTCAAAACCAGCAAGATCTATTAAACTTAATTGTGATACTTGTATAATATTTTTTGGATCATCATCAATTTCTTGACTTTCAATTATCTAAAAAGATGAAAATTTATTGTATTGAATTCTAAAAACATATTGTAATAATATATTATATATATATAATCTTACAATTTTAAATATGCTATGACTATATATATGTTCATTTCTATTCTTTTCTTGAATTTTTTTATTTTTAATTCCTTCTTTCATTATAGATAACATATAATTTGCAGAATTTGCAATTTCTTCTTTACATTTAATAATTATTTGTCCATTGTCATCTTTATATAATTTTAAGTCAACTTGATTTTTATTTAATAAATCATTTATCTTTTCATTACAAATTTCTAAATAAGATACTCTGAAAAGAATATAATACACAATTTATCATAATTTTTTAAAAAGGTTTAAAATATATATAATCTTCATACAAACCTTAATATAAATACACGATTAATGATATTTGAAATAGCATTAAATATATATTCAATACTAAGTGGTATTATCCCTGGATCTTCTGAAGAACCTATCATTGTATATGTTTTACCAGAATTGATCTGACCATAACAAAATATTGTTCCATTAAAACCATTCATAACATCATCAACAATAGGTTTTATAATATTATCGAATACATTACAATTTTTTGTATTCATATCAAAATTATAATCTGTAAATAAATATAAAATATATAGATATTCAAAAGATATTCAAAATTGAAAATTATTTTCTTTTATTATTTATTATTTATATATTTATTTATTTATATATTATTTATATATTATTTATATATTTATGGTAATTCTTTAAATAAATTAAATAAATATAATTAATTTATTCATATAATTTAAGATTGTTAATATTTAATCATTAAATTACTAAATAATTTATTTTTAAATTTTGAATAAATTTGAATAAAATCAAAGGTCATTAATAGTACAGTGCATTTTATATATTTATTATTCTGTTTTCTATTTAAATACAAATAAATAATGACAATTATACAGTATAAATATTTAATAATATAATATATTGACAAGTATATATGTAATGAATAATTATTTAACAATTATAAAATCTTTATATTTTGACTAATTCTTATTAGTCAAAAATCAATAATATGTTACTTAATTTAAAAAAATAAGTAGGTTATATTTTATTATAATTTCATTATAAATATTTTACTTTTCTATCTGAATTTAAAAATAAAAATTGAGACAACATTAGACCTGGCACGTACCAAAATGAAATTCATTATCCTCCAATTTTTTAGTCTCTTGATTTAATGAAACAATTGAATTTTCTTTTACAATCCATTGTATTGATAAATTTTCATCTTGTTCCTGTTCAATTAACGGTCTCAATTTTATTGCCACTTTAACATCGCTTGACATTTTTCCTTAATATTCCTATAACATTAATATGTTCAACGAAGTAGCATACAAATTTTGATATATGACCACTTCGTTCTTAATTTTTCTAATCTTTTCGGCTTTATTACATACCGCTTCACAGATTGCAACTGCCATTTGAAATGACGACAGCTTCAATACATATTTAAATTCAAATTTTCAAAAGTCCGATTGGTTCATATAAGCATGCAGTGCAATGTACGCAAGAACGTGATAAGACTAAGAATATTTAAATTTTATATGACAAGAATATACATGATAATTGTATGTTCTGGAATTTACATTTATATATATATATATATTTAATATATTATTTAATGCTTTTTGATGATTTTTTTTAGGATAAAAGATATTAATAAAGATTTTTTATAAAAAAATTATTATCTTTATAAATAAGAAAAGACTAACGAAAGGAAAAAAGTAAAAAGAACAGAAAATTATTTATTATATTGTTAATTTTTGATATTACTTTTATTTTTTAATCTTTTAATTGTTATTCATTATTTCAATTTATTATTACTTTACTTAATTGATTATCAATTCGATTCTAT
The DNA here is from genome assembly GCF_029169275.1 of Apis cerana. Classification (NCBI taxonomy): domain Eukaryota; kingdom Metazoa; phylum Arthropoda; class Insecta; order Hymenoptera; family Apidae; genus Apis; species Apis cerana. Next base: position 2,955,264 of record NC_083867.1, on the reverse strand, counting down.
CGAATCTTTAAGAAAATGATATCGATAGCGGTGTCTGCTACTGTTGTTGAATGATAACGTCTGTTTATAAAGCATTAATTTATTAACGTAAAATAATATTATTGCATCTATTTTTAATTACAGTAGATTATTTTATAGATCTAATGTTACTTGTCATGTACAGTATTAAATATATTTTCCAGAAGAGCAATTTCTGGAAATTCACTCTATAAATGTTGAATAGGTTAGGGCTCAACATAAGATATTTTTAAATATTTCATGATATTTTATTATACTTTCAAAAAATTTTGAAAAAAAGTATAAATCTGAAATAAATATTATTTATTATATATTTATTAATTCAAGAAATGAACAATAATTATTGATTATGCTTTTTATGTTTTTAAATTTTTTTAAGACAAAAATATCATAATGGATCGTGGCAAGGCAGGAATTGGTAGAGGTGCAAAAAATAAGATTGCTCAGCATCCTTCTGATCTATTTGCACTTGGATCCAAAAGTTCACGTAATGAAAATTCTGATGTTAAAAGACCAGGTGTTATTCATTCTAAAGCAAGTAGTAGTTCTTCAACTTCTGGTAAATAAAATATTATTTTTTGATTTAAAGATTTAAACAAAATTAAACAAATTATTTGATGAAATTTATTTATATAATTTTTAATTTATATTAATAATTAAATTTATATAATGTATAACAAATTATGTAGGAAATGATAGAAAAAAGGAGTCATCATCAGGATCACTTCAATCTTTTCAATACATTCCACAAAAAAAACCTAAACTTGCAGCGCATGTTTCTCATCAACGACCACCATTCTCAAGTGCTGAAGCTTGGGAATTAGTAGCCATAGATAGTGATCCAGCAGATTTTGTTCCTATGGTTCTGGAAGCTAATGATAATGATGAAGGTGACAAAGTTATAGGAATTATTTGCGGTGCCATAAAAACACTTAAAAATCAGAAATGGAAACCTGATACATTGGTTTATATGGGATTATTGTATTTGGCAAAAATTCGTCCTTCTATGTTTTCAAATGATTGTATATTACATGCATTATCATCTCTGTTAAAACGAGATCAAGGACATAATTATAAAACAAAAGGAAATCCATTGGTTCCTGTACTAGCAGCTAATTTATTAATGAAAGGATTTCATGATAAAAGAAATTGGCCAGAAATTTTTGTTAAGGTTATTCATGAATACACATGATTTATTTCAATATATGTGTATATTATATATATTATAATATACATATTATATATATATGTGTATATTATATATATTATAATATACATATTATATATATATATGTAATATTTAATTTAGAATTAATTTTTCTTATTTTTTTTAGTTGTATATTGAAGATGCTTTAGGTGAAAGAGTATGGGTTGATCATGAAGAATGTAAAGGTTTTGTAGATAATATTTTAACAGGATTTAATACAAGGCATCCACCAAAAAGTATTCTACAACCAGAACTATCTGTCTTAACACCACGAGATTGTCATAGTCCATCTACAGTTGATGATGAAGATCCAGGATCTTCATCTGTACAGTTTTCTGGAGATAAAGAAAAAATAGAATTTCCTATTACCCCTAGATATGCTCATTGTATAGAAAATATAGAATTTATTGTTCTTGAAGCTGTAAAAGAACAATTGAATAGGCGGCAACCAGAGTCAATTACCAAGAATTTTTTAAAGTTACTTTCTTCAGCCTGTGGTTTTGTAGAAATTAGGAATATTGCTGTTCCAAGATTAGAAGTATGGTTACATAATCCAAAATTAATGAGACCTGCTCAGGAATTATTGAGCTATATTTGTTACAATTGTACTTCTCATACACAAAGAGATGTTGAAGTTATAAGTCAATTAGTAAAGATGAGATTAAAAACCAAAGCTGTAATTAATCTATATCTAAATGGTGTAAAGGAATTAATTGGCTTGCATCCTGAAAATTTATCTACTATTTTAAAACATACTATTTATAACGAATTATCTAATGCAAGAAATCAAAACAATATGCCAATGTTAGGAGTAATGTTTCAAACGTTACCCGAACAAGCGGCTAAATTACTTGCAGAAATATTTCAGGATTTATTAATGAACCGAGAAGATTATCTTAGACCTTTACGTGCTTTACTCAGAGAAATAGTACGTGTTTGTCGACACGATATTAATTTACTTACTTTTGCACGTACATTGATGTCCGAAAGACAGGATATAGCGCAACAATTGCTTAATTTTGAATTCAAAGAACGAGTCTTCATTTCAATTGCAGATTTATTGTGCTTATGTATGTTACTAGCTATCAGTCCACAAGTTAAAGAAGCTGTGGCATTGGCACAAAGAGGTGATAAAAAAGATATAGCTTTATTACATCAATTTCAGAATATGGTAGCGACAATACAATTCGAAGCTGTATTATGGCTACAGAATTCGGCGCCACAAATGTACGCCATTGGAAAAAATGAACTTCTTCATGCCTTACATAAAATTTTACTGCTTGAACCACCAGAGCAGTATTATAAATTAGATAATTGGCCACCCGAATCTGATAGAGTGTTTTATTTACGTTTAATTTCGGATGTTCCATTATTACAAAATACATTGTTAAGACTACTTCTAATTGGTTTTTCAAAAGTACATATCTATAGAAATTATTTATTTATTTATAACATATTTGTAACAATTTAAGTATTTTAGATTTTATGTTTTAGGAAAATGGTATTACTCATTCAGAAACGTTAGATCTAGTAGATCAATTAATCAGACGAGCGGCAGCTAATTCAACTGAAAGTTTTCCAACATTACAAGCTGATAAATTAGATATAATTGAACTTATTTTTAATTTGTGCATTTATCAACCACCAGGAACTATAAATATACCATCAAAGTATTTACAAATTTTAATTATATTATAAATTTATCTATTTTATAGAATAAAATTCATATTATTTATTTGTTTTTTTTATTTAGCTATGTACCACCTACTTTGGCAATATCAAATTTATATTGGAAAGGATGGATAATGTTATTAATATTAGCTGCTCATAATCCTTCTACTATTGGTGCTGTTGCATGGAAACGGTATCCTATCTTACGAACTCTGATGGAAATGTGTATCACGAAGTATGTTTAAATTTTTAGAAAAAAATTTAAAAAAAAAAATATTTATATATATTTCAGTAAATTTCTTGTCATGTAAAATTTTTTTGTAGCCATTTTTCTTATCCACCACCAACAATGGCATTACCGGAGATTATAGAACAAGAACGCTCTAAAGAATTACAAGTTGAAGCTATTGAGAAGCAAGAAATATTAGAATATGAATCTCATTTAGCTGCTGCATCAACAAGAATACAAATATCAGAACAAAATAGTTTATTATTATCACAATTAATGACTATGGAACCAACTGGTATTGCAAGGAGACCACCTCCAGCAGTATTAGAACAAATTCAATCATTAAATATGTCTCACAGATTAGGGCATTTGCTTTGTCGATCTCGCAAACCAGATTTTTTATTAGATATAATACAAAGACAACAACAAAGTTCATCTCAGAGTATGCCATGGCTAGCAGATCTTGTACAAAATAGTGAAGGATCTCTTAGTCAATTACCTGTACAATGTCTTTGTGAATTTTTATTATCTACCAGTGCTCAAGCTGTGGAGAAACAACCAAGACAACAACAATTATTAGTCCATCTTCAAATGTTACTAACTGATCCAGAACAAGATCGACAACATGCTTATGAAGTATTAGAATATTTCTTAAGAAGACTAAGCAGCCAACAAACTGGTAGTCGTCTTCAAGCAATTACAGGTTTAAAAATGGTACTTGGATCTATACCTACTGAAGAAGAATCTATGGATATAGATGGAGAAAATGAAAGGTAATTTAATACATTTTTTATTTCTTTTTTTTAATAACTTTTCTTCAAATTAAAAATTAATATAAACTGTTTCTTGTAGAGAAATCTGGCTTCTTCGTAAATTACCATCCATACCTCATTTCTTATCAGTACGATCTTTAGTTTCTACTGCTCTTCGAGGTGCGTGTCAAGTCGAAAATAATCCAGATCTTGTACATGCATACATATCTTATCTTGCTGCACATACTACAGAAGATGATTTGCCTGATTTAACTGATTTGGCTAATGAAATATCTCAATTAGTGGTTGAACGAAGTACAATTATAGCAGCTATTTTACCGCAACCAGAAATTGATAGTTCACAAGCTAAACAAACTTTACATGCATTCATGGTAATTTTTTGTAATTATTTAGAAAAAGCTCGATCTCCACGAGCAGAAGAATATACGTGGTCTGAGAGTCAAGATCAAATATTAGTACAATGGAGTACAGGAGAAGAATGTACTATGCATATTCTAGTTGTACATGCTATGATAATTTTATTAACATATGATTCTGATGATGATGTATTATTCGATGTTTTACTAGAAACATGGTTTCCATTAAATACAGAACCACCAAAAGCATTCCTCGTTGATACAAGTGAAGAAGCTTTACTTATACCAGATTGGTTAAAATTAAGAATGATTAGGAGTAGTGTACCTCGTTTAATTGATGCAGCTCTCAAAGATTTAGAACCACAACAATTGGTTCTTTTTATTCAGAGTTTCGGTATTCCTGTACCTTCAATGACTAAATTATTACACACGTTAGATGCTGGTGTGCAAATCGATCCGAGTTCAGTTGGCGAAGCAGTACTCGATAAAACGTATATGGCACAATTAGTTGAAGTACAACATAGAAGAGGAGCAACAGGTGGATTAGTTTTTGTACAAGTTTTGCAATTGATGGAACCACAATTACCTGACGAAAATGCGATAACCATTGGACAATTACAAGAGCCTTTACCTTTAAGTGCTATGGTTCAAAAACAATCTGTTATACAATCTTCTGTTAAAACGGATGTTCCACATTTAATCAATAGATTATTCATTGAAAATATATCAATGAATCAAAAAATGGATGCATATCGTCGATTACATAAAACGTTAGCAAAAGACTTACAGAAATATGCCAAAGAAAGTGGAGCTGTTGTATTAGCAATACAACATATATGTAGTGTACTAAGTTCAATGCAGGTTAAACAATTTTTAGCTTCGCTTGTACATATGCCACAATATTCTTGTACTTTAATGCGAGTAATATTGTTGCCTTTAAAAAAATCATCGACTTCTAAACAAGTAATTGAATTAGCTCGTAATATGTGTTTAAACTTGATACAATTAATAGGTGATGTAAAAGCACCAGTTTTATCTATTTTACGAGATTTTGCAAATGTGCAATTAACTAAAACACCGAAAAGTATAGAATTAACTATGTTGATGCAAAATCGAGATCCCGGATCTATTTTGGAAAGCACAGATCCAGTAAATTTAGAAGCAGTCGGACGTAAATTATTAGATATTTGTCTTAAACAACAAAAAACCGATGTTCTTGTTGAAGCAATGGCAAGATTATTAGTAAATGATAGTAATGAAGGTATTTTAAAACCACGAACTGGTTTACTAATTGATTGGCTAGCATCTGTTGAGCCGGAATTGATTGGAACATGTCCTACTCTTCAAATGAAACTTTTATTTGGAAAAACTAAGATAGAAATGAAAATTGATAATAATATTATGAGCTCACATTCATTTAGACCTTATTTATTAACTTTATTAACACATAGGGCGAGTTGGGCAACTTTGTACAAATGTGTTGGACATTTATTAGATAAATGTGATAATGGGTAAATAAAAAATAATTTAAAAAATAATTTAAAAAAATAATGATTTAAAGATAATAAAATATTATTTTTATAGGTATGATCCAACAGCTGTTTTAGATTTTTTGTGGGCATTAACTTGTAATCCAAAACTTTGGCAAGGCAGAGATAAATTCACACCAAAACATTATGTTCCAGAAAATATTTTACTATTACATGATGAACAATTATTAACACTTGTTGCATATATAGTTGCAGAAGCTGTTATCATATATAATTGTCAAAATAGAAATACCGCACTTGCACGAATGGATTCTCGCCTTGACTTGTTATTACACTGTATTTCTACAGATGATCATTTAGTAGCTAGTGTTGTAAAATATTTGGCTGAACGTATGATGAATGATGCAAAGTATGTTTATTTCAATATAAGAATTTTCTATATATTTTTTCTTGTAAAATTGTATTGAATTTTTTTTAAATATTCTGGTTTTTTATTTTTAGTATTGATTCTGATATGGTTCATCAATTCTTGTTACATATGTATATGAAAATACCAAAAGTAATATGTTATTTAGATACATTTCAAAGTAAAAAATTTGTTGGAGAAGCAAAAATCACAGAATGGACAGGTTCTGTTTTAGATTGTATGAGTCATTCTTTGTTAACTGCTTTAGCAGCAACACCAAGACAAAAATCATGGAATTCTAGATCTCAAGACTTTGAATTATGTGCTCGAAAAATGGCTGCTGTACATCCTATTTTAGTGTTACGACAACTTCCAATGTTAGCATCATCACTAATGGGAAGATGTTATTTGGATTTTAGTCAGTTTAGAACAGGTCATCATTTAAATCTTTTTGTACAAATAATGGGATTACTAGAATTATTACAACCACATTTATTTAGTGATGAACATCAAATTGCTTTGGAAGATACCTTAGAAAATTATTTTCAATGTTTTCAAGTATGTAAAGAAATATTTATATATTATTAATATATATCAAATTAAAAATTATTGATCTATTTTATTTTCAGAATTATGGTCCAGTAAAAGATCTCATACCACTCTTAAATAGATTTATTACATTACTGCAAGCATATATTTCTTATGATCCACAAAGGGCATTAAAATATTTACAAAAACATGCTCAGGTTCTTCAGTAAGTAATACCTTTGATCTTTTCTAATATATTACAGATATTAACTTACACTTACATATAGTGAATTGCAGGTACATTATCCAAATTTAGTTACACTTAGAACACTTGTATCAGGCATTCCAGTGCCAAGAGAAGGAGAAGATATAGAAGAGGTTTTAATTACTGTACCTCCTACTCCACTTCCAATAGAACCTATTATTCCACAGCATTGGCCATCACTATTAACAACATTATCTAAACTGCAAGGTGAAGGTATGATTCTGAAATTTGCTTTGATTTCTATGAACTTTTATTGTGATATCAGAATATATAAATTTTAATATGTTTTAGATGTATTTAGTGCTCTTCAAGAAATTGAACATTTATCATCTCGAAAACCTTCAGTTTTAGAAACTATAACAGATAATATAGCAGAATTACTTGTATCTCCACAAAGTAACATAAGATCTCTTGCTCATACATTATTAGCAAGAGCGTTAAAACATCGTCCTGCATCAAATGCAAATATCTTATCTGCATTTCAGAGGTGTTTGGATAGTTCCAGGGCTGATATTTTAATGTCAGCTCTAGAAAAGTTACCGGAAATTGTATTATGTATGCAAGGTATAATTCTTTTTTCTTTATTTTAATATAATATATATATATATTATATATACATATATATACACATATATTATATATATATTATATTATAATATAAATATAAATATAAATATAAATATAATATAAATTTTATTTAATAAATTTAATTTTACATTATATATAAATTATATTTTATTTCAGAACATGCTTTACCATTGATGCAGAAAGTATTTGAATTAGGAGTAAATTCAAATGTGAATACTATACCATATATAAATAAAACTATTGCTCTGTTAAATACACAACAGGGTTGTTAATATCATAAAAATTGTAATTTTATATTTTGTATACAATGAAATCAAAAATTTTTTATAAAGAGACAATGAACAATCATTGCACTTATTGTATTTTCTTTAGGTAATAATACATTTTTTATAATAAAATTAATTTGATATTATACACAAATATACATTTATAGTACAAGTACATTATAAATAATAACATGTACATAAATATACAACAGATTACAAAAGATGTATATATTATAAAAAGGCTTCAGGTGGTACATTGTTAACTGTGTACATATTCATAAATGTAGCAATAGCAGTCCTAATATCCCAGTTGGCATCTTCAAGATACTGATGACAAAATTTCATGTTCATTGTAGTCAATTCATGTAAAAATGTAAGCAGTTGTTCTTTTTCAGAAACACTAAACACTGTTGGAATAAACTTTGGAACGTTTTTTAATTCAAATCTTATTTCATTGTTTCCTGATAGATTAGCTGGTGTTCCATCAAGATAACACTGATCATTAGTAATGCAATATTCATTATCTTCTTTCTTCATAATTATAAAAGTTCTGTTGAAAAACATTGGTGGACATTGATTGACATCTCGAAATGAAAACATTCCTTGCACAGAAATTGCAAGATGGATTTCTCCTTCATACAATAAATCCACATGAAATGATTTGAAATGATGTATTGTAGGTGGTTGATTTTTAAGTGCAGAAATAATTTTTTCTGGACCACGTAATAAAAATTCTTGACACTTAGCATAATCAACAAATTTTAGTAAATTTCTATTTGTTACAAATGTTTTAGTCAATTGTTTATGAACATAATTTGAAACAGGTCCTAAAGTCATAGAATAGAGTGCATCTCTATCATATAAACCATTTATCACTTGCCTATCATCTTGATCATATAATGTAAAATAATGCTTTACAAATTGCTTGATTAAACAAGTGTTTGTACCATCTCTTAAATAATTACTTTGAATATTGGGAACAAATTTTTGTTCCATACCTATTACAATTCCATCCAATTTTTGTAAATGAGGAAAAATATTTTTTACTGCTTGGATATAATCATGACACTTATTATATTTTATACATAATGGATTTCCATCCAACCAAAGCTCACTTATTTTAAATTCACTAAAATAGCGTAAGTACTCTACATCTGCAATTTGATTATGGCGCAAATCTAATTTGGTTAAATGATAATTAAAAAATTTTTCAAAAAAGATAATGCTTGTGATTTGATTATATCTTAAACTCAATTCTCTAACAGGTAATCGTGAATCACGATTATTGCTTAAAATTCCCATTTTAGTACATCTTAAAACAAAATGCAATACTTTGGGCAAAGATATGGGACAATATATAGAGCTTAATGATTTTTCATTTTCAAAATCATCAAGATTCAATATTTTTTTTGTAGGTTCATATCTATAATAAAGTGCTTGCGCTATAATTCTATTAGGATTTAATTGTAAATTTTGAGAATCTGTATATCCTAATATAATATCAATGTGTAATTCTTGTCCATTTGATAATGTTAGACATAAATCTTGTTTCACAAGATTTTCAATAGCATTACAACTACATTTTGTCAAGAAAGTGCTTTTGTTGGGATTTTCTTCTTTATACATAACAGGTAATATAATTTCTGGTTCACAAGCAATAATAATAGTTCGTAACACTTCTGCTGCTTTGAATTGTCCTATGCCAAATAAAATGAACTTGTGCCATAAATCTTGACGTGATGCCAAAGCTGATTCTTGAGCATTAAATGATGGTTTAATATGTGTCAGACGTAATGGTTCCCAACTTATAATATTTTCAGTCACTTCTACATTTGCCATTATTCTGATAATACATGTAAATAAAATTGATTTATAATAAAAATTTATAATTTCATAAAAAATATAATTAAAATTGATAAAATATGAAATCACTCCATAATACGATCGCTTAAATTTATAAGATTTATTTATAAAACATTTTTAGAATATTAAATATTAATTATAATAAAAAAATTATGTATTTGTAATAAATAAATAAATACTATTCATATACATATTTGTTTAAATATATAACAAATTGATTAAATAAATTATTCTAAGTAAGAAAAATTATTTAATGGAAAAAATCACTGATTTCAATGATATATTAATACTGAGATTAAATTTATTTTACAGTTACAAATTTTTTGTTTGTAATAATTTTTTACATGAAATAATTTATCAAAATCATATATTTTTAAAGTATATATTTAATATGAAAAAACATATAAATATTTATTAAAATTTTTAATTTTTTAAAAATTTAGAAAATATTTCTTATTATTTAAAAAAATCAACTTTAATTTAAATTTCATTTATATTTTTTTCATGAAACGTCATATTTTTTTATATTAATTTATTTTTATTAATATAATAATTACAGCTTATTATTAAAATTAACTATTATATTATTTAAATATAAAAGAATTCTTAATTTTTAATTTTAATTTTAATTTTAATACAAGTAGATAAAATACACAGATAAAATATAGAATAGATCTACCTATATTTTATGAAATTTTATAACTCATGTGTTCTGAATTATCGATTGTACAAGAAATCATTTAAATCATAGACTACACAAGAAATATAGAATAAATTTAATATTTAATGAAATTTTGTGTTTCATACTTTGAAATATTGATCAAGAAATCATTGGTACCGATAGATAAGATATATAATAGATATGATATATTATTTATGATAAATTATCATTCTATTTTGAATCGATAATATCACATATGAAAATAGCAATATGTAGTCCAATTATACAATGATATGAAAATGCATTAGATGATAAAGTCTATTTTATATTTAATTGGTAATATATTAATTTAATATATTAAGAAAATAGTTAATTTGAGATGGCAGCACATGTATGACTCACAAATGGGTTGGGCGTTAAGAATCATTTTTTCATATATACATTGTGAATATTAATTGTACATAAAATAAATTTTTTCTTTTTTGAAATTGTTAAATATAATTTAATGACAGAATGACAAAGCAATTGTACTTATTTTTATTCTCTTTATATTTTATGTGTCAAGGTAAAATTTATAAAATTACATGTGTTTTATTTATGTCTATAATGATTTTTACTTTAAAAAATAAAAATATTATTTAAAATCTTTTTAAGAAGATCTTTTATGAAGAAATATAAAATTAATAGAAACATATTTATTTAATATTTTTGTAAAATTATTTTATAAATATTATTTATTAATATTATAATTTTTTATAAATTTTATAATATACAAATTAATGTATGAACATAATTTCATATTTTTTTTTATATATATCTTTAGTTATATATTCCATTCAAGAATCAAATCCTTGTCAAATTCCATTAATTATTAGAGGATCTTGGTTTTCATGGGAAAATGGAAGAAACACATTAACAGAAATAAATGCAGAAACAATGACTAATCGTGGAAAATGTGTTAATATGTTGGAAGAATATCATGTTAATTATACATTTGTGTTTCAAAATGAAGCATGTTATCATTGTGTTAAATTAATTGTAAGAACAGTAAATGTATTGGAAAAACTTGAAGGTAAAATAATTATAATAAATTTAAAAAAATAAAAATATATATATAATATATAAAATATATAAAATATATAATATATAAAAACTAATATTATTACTCTTATTTATATTTAGCATATTGTGTGAATTTGCCTAATGATATTGAGCCAACAGTGGAAAATGTATGTAGAGGATTACGTCCTGATCAACAATTAATAACATTATTTTCAGAAAATTATGTTCCTGTAAATTGTAGGTCATCTCTTGAAGGTGTTTGGCAATTTGCATATCAGGTATTTATTTAATAGCTGAAATAATAAATATATACTATATATGAAGGAATTTATTTATTTTTTTTTATTGTCATAGAATCGATTCAGATTTACAGGAGAATGTAATCATCCAGATGCACAAATTAAATCATGTCAAACTGCAGGAACACAATTCCTAATAACTAATCAGAAATTTAATATAACATATAAACAATGTCCTGGTATGAAAAATACTTTTGATGGAGGTAATATTATTATTTTTTGATTATTTCATTTGATTAATTATTATTTTTATAAAATTATATTACTATTCTAATTACTATTCTATTTTGTTTTGTTTTTTTTATTCTATTATAGTTGTAGAATATAGTTGTTTGGGAGATTGGTTTGTTGATAAAAATCATTTTTTTGCCGTTGCAAATACAAAAGAATCTAGAAAAGATGAAAAATATCGATGTTTCCTAAAAAATCGTGATGATGACTTGTTTATTGGAGTATCTATTACTGCAGAATGTAATACATTAAAAACAGTTGAAAAAAGTCCAGAACGTTTAAGAGTAACACCTGTTAAAGCAGAAGTGGTAGAGCCTGGATGTAGATTACCAGAAGATATGAGTGGACAATGGATAAATACTGCTAATATTGATGCAGATATATTTATTAATGAAACACATATAATTGAAACTTGGTATCCTGATGAAGGTCGTTATAGACGCACAATTTATGTTTGTCGCGAATCAAGAGACACCAGAGTGATGATGGCTAGATTAACTGTTGATGGATGGTATTGATATTATAAGGTACTTAATATATAACATAATTTATCAATGCTTAATTAATTTTTATTTTCAGTCAAAAAGATTATGTTTGTTTTGATTTTGTACCCCGGCATCATAATATTATTAGATATCGACGTGGCATAGCAGTTATCAAAGATGATTTTCATACAGTTTGTTCTTGGGTTCAATTTCCAAACAAAGAAGCTTGGAAGTATGACTTATTTTTAGGTCAGCATTAAATTATTTTATTTTATTGTATACTAAAATTATGCTTACTAAAATTTTCCATTCATATTTATAATGTCTTTATATATATATATATAGCTAAAAATCCCGTACCTGTACGTTGTCCAGTAGCTGGCAAATATATGTTTACTCAAAAAGGAGATGTTTTATTTGAAACCAGAATTTTAGGAGGCGTTACATTATCTCCACGTCCAAACATATATTGCAAACAAAATATTTCAGATTTTTCTGTATGTGATACTGACCAAAAGGAAATTGCTATTGATGAAACCTATTGTTTATCAGTAGATCATTTAGGAAGACCTGTGGATATTTATAGTGAGTCCAATTATTATAGAAATAAAACGACATTTTATATTAATTTCTAAATTCCTAGGTTTACCGGATTACAAAATGAAATGTATTGGATTTTGGAAAGAAAATTTAAAATCATATTTAATAACCTATGACGAATTAGATCCTTTCAGTAAATATCGTTGTTGGGTATATCAAAGAGCTGATTTAAATAAAGTTCTTATGTCTCAAGCTATTGGACCGTTTTGTGATCTTAAACAGGATGTTACAAGCAGTAATTATACTGAAGGTGCTGCAGTTGCATTAGAATTACAGGTAACAAAATGTTCTTGTAAATTTATTTAATATAATTCTATAGATGTTTTGTAATTAAATTTAGGAATATGAAAGAGAACGTGATCAGTGTCCAATGTATTTTGATGATGGAAGTAATCCATGGATCATAACTGAGAATTATATAAAAATATTTCATTATGGTAATGGAAGTATAAGGACTTCAGTTTCATATTTATTTTTATTTTTGATAATCAGCATATTTTACATATCTTTAATAGAAACATAATATAACATATTTTATTAGGATAAGTTTCATTTACAGATATTATTGATAATAATAATAATAATTAATTAGATTTATAGTTTTAATTAATAATTTTTTATTTTCATAAATTCCGTCCATTTTTTTATGTACAAATAATTTGTTAAACTTAAATAACTATATATAATATAAATATATTATAAATAATTATATATATATATATATATATATATATATATATATATATATAAAATTATTTAAATGCACTTATTTATTGTAATTATCTATTATAAAAAGATGTTTTTTATAATATTGTAATATAATGTTTATTGTTAATATTAAGTGCATTTAAAAACGTGCCTTATATTTAAAAATGTTAATGAAAAAAAAAACAATAAATTTTAGAATTTCATCCATATTTTATAATTTTTTATAATGATCTGAAATTGTTTATAAATATTTACAATAAAGCATAAATTTATATAAAATTAAAAGCTTATTTTTTTATTATTTATTATATTATTTATACTTACATTTTATACTTTATATATGTATATGAATAAAGTAAAAACAAAAAATTATATAAAGAATTTATTTTGTCCAGCTGACTTTTGGTATATCAAAATGTTCTGTTAAACTGTCTAAATGCCTGTTAAATTCTTCTACTCGTTGTTTATGTGTCATTGAAGCTTTTTGTTTTATTCGTTCAGTTTGCTGCAGATATTATGCAGTTAAATGAAATTATTTTAAAATGTAAAATATTTATTTAAATAATTGCTTACCATTTTTTCTTGCATTTTTTGAAATGCTATTTCAGCTTTTGTTCGTTTAATTTCTACTATTTTGGGTTTTTCTTCTTCTATAATTTTCGTCACTTCTACCAATTTCTTTTTTTTACCTTCTTTATTTTTTTTTCTATTTTTAAATAGATAATAATAATATTAAAAAATTAAAAAATTTTTAAATATTAATATATAACTTTAAATTATTCGATAATCAACATTGACATTGAATTTAACCTATAAATAGAATTCATCAAATAAATACATACTTTTTACTCACGCTTTGATCATTTTTGAGTTTTAACAGTCCTTTTGCTACATGTGCATAAGGATCATCATCGGTTGTTGATGGCATATTAATTTTTTAAATAAATATTTATTATTTAATATCACTACCAAATATCGGTTTTCACGTTATACACGAAACTGTGTATTTTCTGGAGACAAATCGATTCTCGACAATATGTATAATCGATTATATGACGTCAAGCGTATGACCAATAACATTTTTAAATTGAACAACTGAACATAATTCAAAATTTCGTTATCTATTGTTTTAAAAACATACAATATTTTATTTTTTTTTATTTCATATTAATGATAATAAAAAATTTTTTAAAGGCAAGCTTCCATTTAAAAAATGGATTACATTGTTTTATTCTTTTATATATATATATATATATATATGTGTATGTATATATATATATATATAGATGTGTGTATATATACATAACACAACTGTTATATTTTAAGGATCATAATAAATTGGTATAATATTGTTAATAATTCTCCATTAATTATACAAGTTTACTTAGCATCATATTCGTGTACATATAGCAATCAATTGTTCATAATCTCTATGCCGTGATCTATTAATCTTAATTAAATAGTTTCAAAAATGTGTGTGTACTATATGATAATTAATATTATTTTGCGCTTGTATTCATACTAACTACCATTGTATCTAGATTAAATGCTATTTTTTCTTCATGAATTTAAGTTAGAATAACAGCACTGTTACTTAAATTGATTATCTGAAAACACAATATAAAAAATTGTTACTTATTTCTAAGGTGCTTGCAGGATGTACATGTCTTGTTATCATTTGCATGAGCATATTTGGTTTAAGCAAAATTTCTTTGTTTTTTTTTGAACTTTCTATAAATTTATATATGATTGAACAGATAACAGCTAAAGCTTAGATTTAAAAAAATTGTCTACAATAATCAATCATTCAATCCAGAATAAAATCATTACTGAACACTCCCTTGCACATTTGATCCCCATTCTATCAATATCTTGGGCTTTTCGATAAGGATGTGTAAGAACATAAAATTAGTTACACGTATTAACGAACACCACTTCTAGAATGTGCTATAAGCCACTGCAATGTTATATCAATATTGTCTTTTTCTTTGCATGAAATACTATAGCAACAGATTTCACGATCTTGAATAGCTGATAAATTCCTAAAAAAACACAAACTTATTATATATTTATTATTTGCTTATTATTATTATTTCTTTTTATAACAAACATACATTCTTTCTATGAGTCCATTTTCATCCAAAGCATGTGGTAAGTCCCTTTTATTACCTAGGACCAATACTGGTATACCAGATAATTGAGGTTTATCTAATAAATTATGTAGTTCATTGCGGCTTGCTTCAATTTTTTCAGAATCAGCTGCATCTACCATATATACTATTGCATTTACTCCTCTGCAATATCTCTCCCACATAGACCTAAACCTTGGTTGACCTCCAATATCCCAAACTTTTATAGTTACATTGCCTTTTGTTATTTTACGCATATTAAAACCAACTGTTGGAATCATATCTTCACTGAATTGTCCTGACTGAAAAAAAACATATTTAACAAGAAATATAAATATTTGTTTAATCATAAAAATTAAAATAAAATAATGATAAATACAACATAGACAAAAAACCTGCTGAAAACAATAAACCTGTCTCTCATAAAAAAAGATTTAATTTTTTTATTTTGTTTATAATTTTAATCTAATTATAATTTAAAAAGAAAAATATAATATTATTTTTTAGAAAATTATTGTAAAAATTTCTATGTTAAATTTCTATATTAGGGCGGATACAAGGTTTACATCGATGACAAAGTTATCTTAAATGAAATATGGAATCTAACCAAACGATGCACGATTCTTTTATTATACTGAATTATAATAATTTATTGATCAAGACATTTACATTCATATATATTTTACTTCGTTAGATAAAAAATAAGAATAATAATCATTAAATCACAGTAACAGAAGTAAGCTTTCGTACCGCTATAACATTCACGAAGGTGGTTTTTCCACTATATTGCAAGCCAACAAGGGTGAGTTCCATCTCTTCTTTCCAAAAGAGGGATTTAAACCAATCCAAAATTCGATTAATAAGAGCCAACATTTTTTATTCGATCGGAGGAAATCCAGCTCCACCGGTAGAAAGTGCACTTAAAGTACGCCGCTCACTGACTTTGACATGTAGTCATTTGCACTCGAATACGACGTCAGTCCGTCAGCTCCAAAGGTATGTACCGCGCTAGTCAGTGACTGGCGCTGACTAATTGCGGCACACTAGTTTATATGAGTCACAAGATACTATACACGAATTTATCTTATGAGAAAGTAATATCTTACATATTAAACAAGTTTATTGTACGTGATAGCAGATGATAGTCCAGTGATCTTGACAGTTCAGGCTTTGACATGCCAGCAGAAGATGTTACAGCGATTCTCAACTTGATGTTATTTACTTTCGATTAATTAATAATTTAGATGATCAGAATATTGGTGACTATTTTTTAATTTTTAAAATAAATATTAATAGATATTTATCGTATATATATATATATATATCGTATATATATGATGAATAAATATATATTATAAATGGTGGAATATATAGTTATTTGTAATTATATAAATTATCAATTTTTTGAAAATGGAGTTAATATAATAAAATATGCAATAAATAATTTTAAATTCATGAAATATTTTTTATATAATTAAAAGATTAATTACATAAGAATATATAAATTTATTTGATTCAATAAAATTTTCTATAATTTATATTTTTAATAAAAAAAAGATTATTTTATTGTGTGTATGAAATCATACAAAATATCATCACATTAGAACAATAACGAACAATAATTCGTTATTGTAAATATACGAAATGATTGCGACAAAATTAATTTGTGGCAATTTCTATGTAATTGTTGGTTCTTAATTTTCAATTCGATTTATTAAGAACAAAATATTATTTGATTATTATCTTAAAGATTTTTAATTTTTTTTCAGAAGTAATTATCAGATAATGCAATATAAGTTACGTTTTTATTTCTATACTATTGTTTCTAAATAACAATTTATTAATTGAAAATTGATTGAAAATTATTGTCTAAACAATAGAAATAAATATTAATTATGAATGTATCCTATATCTGTGCTACTATGCAAATGTTAAAAAGAAAAAATATTTTCTTTTATGTTGTGATAGTTTATACAATATATTATACATATATATATATATATATATATATATTTGAATCAATTTATATTTCACAATTTTTAATTTTATTAATATTATATTTATAATAATATCAATTCTTTTATTTAATTCTTTTATTTAATTATATAAAATCGTGATTTATGAAATTATATTAATTATTTAATAATTACACAGAGATTATTGTAATCTCTATTATTTATGCATGAGAAATAAGAATACAATAGAATTAAATCCGTTGTATATATATATATATATATATAGTACAATTGTTGTATATATAATTTTAATTATATATAATTCGAAAGGATTAGATAGATTTGAGTTCTAAAAATAGTATTTGCATTTTATTTCATATTTAATATGTTTATTTATTTGAATTTATATGTTATATTTCATTATTAAATTTAATTAATCTATAATTGATTTAATTCAATAATTGAAATTTGAATAAATAATAAACAATTTTCTTTATTTTTCACAAAAAAGATTAATTGCATGAGCACATGTTAAATTTAAATTGATAAATTTTCTTTTTTTCAAATTATAATATGGTTGATAAATGAAAAAGTACTCGTATTGTTCTCGAGTTCTTTAATCAAAAAATATTGATACGAGATTGCATAATTTTTCGTTGAATTAACGAAACATTTGTAGTAAAGTTTTAAATTATTCTTAACTCAAAAGGAATTATAATTTGTATTTTTGTATCGTTTGTTTAAAAAAAATGAACAATTTTCAAAAGTGAACAATTTTTCTTCAAAAAAAGAACTTGAGAATAATGATTATTGCTTAAATTTTCTAAAAATGTTATGTACATAGCCGCGATTACAAAACAATCATTAATCTCGAAGATTATTTTCATTCCTTTTTTTTAACATTTTATTCGTAATATCTAGATGTAGATTCGTATATAAATTATTATTATGCGCACGTTGATTCACGTTACCTGCCATTACATTTCTTCTCTTTCGAATTCTTCTTTGCTTATTCGATTTTTCTCGCGTGGCACAATACGTGATTATTTCAATTTTCTTCTTTTTCTTATGACAGTACAAAACTATCCTATCTATGTACAAGGTATACGAAACGTGCAAAGCGAACGAAACACAAAGTGAACATTTTGTGCGAACCAATCGTATCATTATACTATCCAATTATCTCTGTGATACAAAGTTCAATAATCATATCTTAATTGCTCTGTAATTTTATAGGTAAATATACAAATAATTTCTTAAACAAATTAATTTGAGGTTCTCTTTCAGAAAATGTGAGCAAGTATCGATGAAAATATTACATTGTGCAAATATGCGAGGCATGCAAAAAATTTTATATTCAGAAAACATTTGATATACGAGTGATCTTTGTCACAGATCTCTCGGATTACAAGCATTCGTTTAGAAAAATAGAAGTATGTGCTAGAATAAATTTGTGTGGAATTAGGAAACTTGATCTTTATACAAGAAAATATAAATACTCAATAGATTTTCTTAGTTCTAACAATAATTTCAACAACGATGACTTTGGAAAATTTGATTAACAATTTAACCCTATATAATATTATTTCATGTACAAAAAAAATGATAAAAAATCTCTTGATTAATTCGGCTTGTTTGATGACGCGTTCTGAGTTGAAACCTTAATGTCTAGATTACAAGTGATACGAAATATCTTGATAATCACAGCTTTAACATTAATGTGATCGTGTTACAATATAAAACGCGATTTCTTGCTTTTGATGAATTTTTGCTGACAGATCATTATCAGAACATTCTAGATATTAAGGCACATCAGTTTGCTCACAAGGCACGAATGACATTACTCTCTTGTTCTTTCAAAAATTGAACGTTCGGTAATTAATAATATGAGTTTCCTTAGCTTTGCGCGACTTCGCGATGCCTATAATAATATAGTCGGCATAAAAGCCAATCAGTGAAAAATCTTAAATATCTATAATATCGGTTAAGCATCTTCAATTAAATCATTATAATTATTTTCTTCGTTGATTAGTTTAATTTTTATAGCTTAAATGTTTCGTTTAATAATTTCTTAATTTATTCGCATATATTATTCTTTTTATTTTGTTTTTTGTTTTTTTTTGTTTTTTTTTTTTTAGTTCAATTTCAACTGAATGGCTTTTGAGTCGAACATATTAAATAGGTGATGTATTTTATGTACAATGAATATGTTACACTGTGTGTACTGCTACCGCGCAGATAAAATGTCTCTCAAAATCGAATGTGTACGCCAACGTCTTATATTGTAGTAAAAATAATAATTTTTAAGCAATAATTTATGATAAATACCCTTTATATGCGAAAATAAAAGATTCGCAAAATTTCGAATATTTAAAATATATTTAAAATCATAAGGCATGATGTATGATCAAAAAACTCAAATCAAAAATGTTTATAAAAATACACGTTGCATTAATTATCTTGTTATAATGTTCTTGCAATTTTTAATTATTTATAAAATTCCATTATATATATATATATATATAGGATGAGTCATTAACATTAAAATTTAAAATTTCTCCTATACTTTTAATATGAACAAATTTTTCTTTTTAACTTAATTACAATCCTGAACGAAAGATTTTTCTTTATTGCAAAGTTTGTTCCTTCATAATTGGCACATTTTTTTTTTTTTTTTTTACTTATAACAATTCAAATTAAAATCGGAGAAATTTTATATTCCAATATTAGACGATTCATTGTATACGGGTATGAATTTAAACCCAGTTTCCGCGGCATTTATATAACCATGAAACTTGGCATGAAAGTGCGTAGATTGTGTTTCATAGATCGGCCCAATTAAGGTCACGAGTTCTGGAATAAGTAATAAAGTATGAATTTTCTAATACTCGCGGGATCCTGGTAAAATGCAAAAGAGATCTTCCCGAATTATATAATAAAATACGGTCGCTGGCATTGTTACATAATTTAATCCAAGACTCACCGTTAACTCTCTTATATAATTCCTTGTTTTTATATAATCTTAGAACCGCGCGTAAACCGATGACAGTAAAAACATTTTGCGGATTGCTATCGTCTTGGTATATATATATATATATATATATATATTATATATATATATATATATATATTTGAACATTATGTAAATAGAAAAATGATTTTTAACAATGTTTATAATCTAATGAAAATATGAGATTACAATAAAGTCAGGTAATTTCACCCGAAAAACGTTCTCATTAATAAGAGTGAGAATTGTTCGTTATTTATGTAGATGTCGAAGATTGCATTTTACTATTGAATTTCATTATGGTCAATAAAAAAAAAAACAATTATCATTCTTCGATTATCGCTCTATATCGTAATATCTCTATAAATTATCACAACGATGTACATTATGAACACTTTATGTAATTTCCCCTATATTTTTGTCCAAAGATCTTATCAAAAGTTTGCAAGTCTATGCGAATTACAATTAGACGGCGGCTTTCTTTCTCGCATTCGAAGAGAGAGGCAGAGGATGATTCGACAACGAAATTATCTCTCGTCGGGCATGGTAAATGTACATACAGCGAACCGAAAAAGAATCACGAATACCTGAATCAGGAGGCCCAGGGATCCGTGACATTGGAGTCGTAACACATCCGGGACTACCTTTGTACATTGATTCGTATCACTCTTTCCCTCTTACTTTCTACCTCCTTTCACGAATACACGCAAACGCGATCGCAGAGTAATTTTGTACTCAATGTTTTCTCCACTCGAACCCGAAGGATCATTAGAATGGAAGGGCGAAGGAACGAAGCCCGGATGCGACTCGAGGAATCGATGAGAAAAGACGAGATGAATTTGATGATGGCTACAACGTAGCGTGATCGGGTCACTCGGTCGTTGTGTACGATTTCCTAAGATTGAGCTCCGAGGCGGCTAGGCTGTCGCCTTTCACGTAATAATCGGCCGCGTCTCTTCTTCCGGACGAATTGCCCATTGCTCCATTCGTCATGCCGTTCGTTTGATGATTCTGCTGATGATCTTTTTTCATGCCGTTCGTGATCGTTTGTTTCCTCTTCTTTTGCTGGTAGCTTTGCTGGTAGAATTCGTTGAACAGGAAGAAGAACATAGTTGCATGTAAGCCGATCCACCAGACGAATGCCTTCGGATAATTGCAGTCGATGAAGAGTAATTGGAACGCGTGGATCATTACCGCGACAAATTGGATCATTTGGAAGACGGTCAAATATTTTTTCCACCAAAGATATGGTTGTAATTTTGGACCCATCGCGGCCAACAGGTAATACGTATACATCACTATGTGAACGAATGTGTTCAAGAGTCCGAAGAAAGTAGAATGACCGCCTAGAAAAAAATAATTAAATGACAAGTTTGTGGCATTGAATGTTTATTACACGTACGATATAATATATATATATATATATATATAGAAAGGTTAAGTTTTCTTTTGAAAATTCTTTTCCAAGTTATTTTCTTTTTTCTAAATTCTAAAATCTTTGCCATAATATTTTGTTCATATATTTCAAAAGTTATACATAAATATTACTTCATATTTTTACATTCGATCAACTTTAAATTGTATAAGTTTGTTTGAATATTTAATCCAATCTGAGCTTCTTCAAACGTTTATTGTATTTATTTTTATTTGATCAGTGAAAAATTTTAGATAAAACTTTTGATGCAATTAATATTTTTATCGAGCTCTATTTATCGAGTACTATTGGAAAATAGTAAAAAAAAGGCTTACCTGGTGTGAATTTAACGCCAAACCACACTGACATTGGCATGCAACCATGGTGAATAACGTGCAATATTGACACATGATCGTTCTTCTTCCTTAATACAAAGAAGATCTACAAAGACGATGATCAGTGGATAAATTTAGAATGGGGGAATAAATTTTTATGAGACGAAGTATTCGATCTATTCCAATCTATAATTTTTACATACCGTGTCCATGAATTCCGTAAATTTGGAGAAATAATACCACCAACAAGCGTGCACCATCTGCGCTTTGAAAAATATCGATTAGATAATCACTTTAACGTTGCTCTTGACACGAATATGGTGAAAGATACAAATCCTTGGAGATATAGCGTTATCTTTTATATTCTATTTTTTTAATAGAAGATTTTTTCGTGATGATGAAAAATATGATATAATTATGATGAAAAATATGATATAATTATGAAAAAAAAAAAAAAAAAAAGAAAACTATAAAATTTTCCAAAGATTTGCCTTTGATAGGTTTGACGTCGATGAACAGTCGTAACTTTGTATTGTGCATCTGTGTAATCATGATAATCAATGTAATTGTCGTCGTGTAAGTGGTGTCTGTTTTTTTAAATCTTTGTTTTCTACTTGTTAAATGGCATTAATTGCACGAAGCATTTGTTTCAAAGTATGTTAGTTCAAATTAACTACAATATTTTCAAATACTACAGGAAATTTAGTGGCATATAGGCATGTGGCATAATGTTAAAAAATAAATAGAAATAGAGTAATACTAATAGAATAGAAACTACTAATAGAAAAGAAAATATAAAAATTTTCAATCATCCCAGAAATTTGTTAGAAAAATTCTCATAAAGGCAATGTTAAAAAATACATTGAATGATTATATTCGAAATATATATAACATTTGAATCATTAAATTTATGAATTAAACAAATTTTTAAATTTAGAATTTTGAAATATTTTTATATCTTCAAATTTTAATAATTATTTTATTTTAAATTATAGTTGAAATCTGATTTTTCGATTGGGAAACTATTTCTTTGATATTATAAATATTATTCGAAAAAAAAATTTATTCGCAGAATTTTCCCTTAAGAAATAAAAATATTTATCGCTATTTGTCCATTTCAGAAATCTTTTTCATTTTTTTCAAATTTATATTATCGAATTCTTTCCAAAATTTTCTTAATATCGTTATATAATTTTAATATTATAAAATTGCGAAAAATAGATGAAAATAGAAACGAATATTTTTATTTCTTAGAGTAATATAAAACGAAAATAAAGTTTTTTTTCTTGAATATTTACTACTTATGTAAAAGAAATAGCACTTTAAATATAAATTTTAAAACTAATTTCTCTAAGTACTAATTTTATAAACAAATATTTGATTGAAATGTAAGAAAATAATATTTCGAATAAATAATTTTTACCTTAGCATATTTTATAATAAAATATCGAAATCGTACATTATATAATATAAAAATATATGAAAAGCTTATAATTATAAGCTAAAAATGAAATTTCTGTTTTGAAATTTATTTTGAATTTTAATTATTTTTATTCAATAATTTTTATTCGATAACTTAACTATATTATTGATATATCGATATTTATCTCTAGTCTAGGGGCCGCACCTTTTGTATCCCCCACTAAGAACGATCCTAAAAATAATATTTTCAAGTAATATTCGATTCAAGTATTATTCAACGAAATAATATTTTTAAAATATATATATATATAACATTTGCTCTTAGAAACATTCTTTTTTTTTTTAATGCCTCAATTAAAATTTTCTTCCTAATCCTGTAATAATAAATAATTCATTCAGTTTAATCGTGTGCAGTTAATAGAATGCAGAGACTGTATTTAGTGTAATTTTTGCGTGTTAATGGGGAATTTCACCCACCCTTAGTACTTGGGGTCGATCACTGTAGTCTACGGGTTGGCACCTTAGAGAATAGTCGCCAGTCAGCCATCCGGACATTCCTATCTGCAACCACAACCGCCCAGAGGCCATTCTCCGATCAATGAAAAGAATAAATAAACGAAAGAGAAAGGCGCAGAAAAGAAAGGGGGCGTGCGCATGTGCATAATTCTCATAAGAAAAACTAATCGTGCTAAATGTTGTGATAAAATAATTGGACGATCGTGTGCGGTTAAGACAAAAGATTAAAAGTATTCCGTGAAGTTATCCTTTAATGCACCTGTTGCAACTCCAATATAATATTCTTACCTATTTTTATTTGTTTTTTTTTTTCTTTTTTTTTAATCTTTTTCCCCCCAAAAGATTTTCTCCTTAGAATCAAAGTGATTAATTCACCTGGATATCGAGCTCGTGTAAATCGTTTACCGATTGAACTCTCGATATCGATGGATTTGATGGAAAAAAAAAAAAAATTTGAAAATAGTGATATCTTTGTGCATGCAAACATGCTAAATTATACATATATTTCATTAGCACAAATGAAGGATGTGATTGTGTGCGATGAGGGAAAGGAAGAGACATGTACCAAAATAAATATATTTGTGGGATATTTTTGGAACATCGATTCCCAGACATTAAAATAAATACAAAAAATAATTTATTAATTAAGTTATAAACGATTTTTAAATTTTTACATTAGCAAGATAGAGGCAATGTGACGAAGAAGATAAAGTTGTCTCTATCTTATCTCATTTTATCCAACTTCGATTATTTGTAAGTTATAAAAATTGTAAGTTTAAAAAAATAAATAATCAAAATTTTTGTATATTAAATTTTTATATTCGTTTTGATCTCTAGAATCGATTTTCAAGAAATATATTCCAGAAATATATGTAATACCTTATATAAAGATATGAAAATAAAGATAAAAAAAAGCAACAAGCGGAATAGTATAATTTACTCTTCCTTCAAAGGCGGTTTCCTCCCTTGGTTGGCTGCCTACAAAGCATAAGATAATTTGCATCATAGCACAAATTCTTCAATTTCTACAATCCATGACCCTTAAAAATGTACTTCTAATCGTCGAAATATGCGTATACGTTGTTACTGTATTAATTTTAATTCATAATCAAACAAACCAACCATTGTTGGCAATCAATTAATCATACACGTAATATAAATTAGAATCATAACGGTGTAAGTTGTCAAATTATTTTCCAGAATCCAAGAAAGAAATTCAAGATACTTTAAATTTAGAAAAACGATTATTTTTACACACTAAATCTGGACAATTAAAAGCAATTAATTTTTTTTCTACTTAGAAAATTAAAAAATAGTCACATAACTTTATTTCTTTGTTTTACACTTATACGTATACGCATATAAAAATCGTTAAAGAATAAAATTTAGCATTTGTTGAGGTCCGTCTCGTTGAAATGGCGGTCCAATGATCCATCTGCCGAGGAAACTATAAATACCAAAACTTACCCTTATCGCGATTGGATTGTCGCTATAGTCCACAGGTTGGCAATGGAAACTATAATGGCCCCACCATCCGCCCATCAGACTCTGTTTTTTTTTCGGTTACACAATTAATGTTTTATCTTGCACCTTTTTTTTTCTGCGTTAATAGGAAATTAAACCGATCGAGTTCGAAATATATATATATGTATATATATCTTTATGAAATAAATACGAAATATCATTTTTCCAAAGGTATCTTCCAAGCAAAATTAATCGAGCAGTAAGAAGAGGAGGGCATATCTATTTTTTAATAATTTGTTACGTTTTGAATTACGTGTAATTCTGCCTCGTATCGTGCAAAGCAAGCGATTTATTATAAATTTTTGGATCATATTTGTTTAATAAGAACGTAGATTCGCATCTGTCCTCCTCTTGCATCTATTAATCCAATAACGAAACGATAATAAATCGATAAATCCGTATGTTCTATTGTTTATTATTAACAGAAAATAATCATTTCTTTGATGTTATGATAGAAATTAGAAGTAATTTCTAAAATTCAAAATTGAAATAAAAACTTATTTTGCATATAATAAACCTTTTGCAGAAGATGTATATTGGAAAAAAAAAAACATAAAAATTTAAACGCGATTATTTCTAAATTGATCAACTTCACATTTTGAGAAATTTTAAATTTTCATACCACAATGTATTACGATTTACAGTATTTAAATATTTAGAAAACAAATACAGTAGTGTCTGCATATATGATCATAAATTTGTCTGGTTATGTAGCTAAAAATATTCTCGTTAATTTCTAAAATCATAAAATTCGAGAGAGATATCAGTCATTGTTTATAATTTGCATCGAAATTTAATTAATAATTATTAAACTTGAATTATCAAAATAAAGAAAATATAATTTTTTAATATTTCCCATATTATATTAATTCAAAATAGCCTTAATCGAAGATTTGCTGTTAAAATAATATCAAACATAATTTTGTACCTCTGTTAATTTTAATTATTAAAAAATAATCCGACTTTGCACAATTATTATACTTACCTCATATTCCATTATTTCGCATTACTTATTTCTCACTTTTAGCCTTGATGCAGCAACTGAAGTGAAATAACGCCAATTCTGACAAGTCAAAGCTTCAATTCATAACTTCTTTATAATACATGGCTAAGCCTGGCTATATATAATCAGACACTATTGTAATTAATTTCATGATAGTGCTGATCAATTGGTTTCTAAATTCTGGTTCAATTATAAATTAAATTGATGCCATTGATCACGCGTGATTTCGAACTCGGTGGTCAAACCCGGACATTCGATGTTCTTGCAGAAATCATTCATGATACAACACATGAAACCTTCATTTCATGATTCCTCGTCTAACATTCCGATATACGAGCAAAATTTTATTCGTACGTGCTTATATACAAGTGGCATTTCAAAGCATGCAACACATTTTAAAATCGAGAAAAAACTTTCGTAAGACGTAAGTAATATTCAATATAACAGATATATTGAAAAAAGTGTAAAAATAGAAGAAAGAAAAGAAAGCAGGGAGGGAGGGAGGGAGGGAGAAAAGGTCGAAGCAGGAACCTTACCTCGTAGAAAAGCCACGCTGAGAACACCATTTGGAATAGATTATAAACTATTAGGACATTTTTTAATTGAAATGGTTTCCTATTCTCCATCAGCTTTGGCCCTAAAACTTTTACACCATATACGTAGCTCAAGCAGATAAACAGAGTAGGAAATGGTGAACTCATCATAAACCAATTCGTTGTTCTCTGATCTGAAAAAGATATTGTAGATACAGATTCCATCAGCATTAGATTCGATTAATAGAAATTGAATATAAAAAAAGATACTGCAAAATTTTAATAAAATTTGATCTTTTTATTACGTTTTATATCTCATATTTTATATCATATCAAATTTTCGTGTCAATTACGTGGAAAGATTAATAAATAATATGAATTTACTTTATTATTTAATTGATTAATATATAAATATCATAATAAATGTAACGTTGTGTATGTATTTTTTGTACTGTTATTTATTATTATCATCCTATCACAAATTATATAATAATTTTTTTAAGATATTAATTTATTTTTTTTAATTTAATATTATTGATTTAATATTCTTTATTTTATTTCAATTCTAGAAATTTATATAAAATTTATGATTATAGATAGAGGGTTATGGAAATATATTCATTCTGTTTTTATTTTTCTTTAAAAATGGAATATTATTTAATTTCCTTAAAACGAATTCATTATAACTATGAAGATTATGATGCTTTGAGTTGTTCATCAAGTATTCAAAGTTATTTATATTTAATATAATTTTAAAAGTGAATTTTAAAAGGAAAAAAATAATAATCATGTTACAATGGTAAAAATATAACAACCTCGACTTTTAGGCTTTTTTCCGTATCCTTTTTCATCCTTCAAATTTTAGTCAACTAACGTATTAAAAACCAGTTATAAAATCTCTCATATTAATTTACTCTCTTGTCGGTTTTAATGATCAATCGACCTTGATGCCATTTCGTCGTGTTTTTTAGATTCTTGTCGTGAAATGGAAAAAAAGTGAAATCAAAAACTAAGATGAAAATAAATACCATGAAAGTCTTGATGGCGAAATTCCATTAAATATTTTTCAAACTGTAACTAAATTCGATGAATTCAAGATTGAGATTTCGATTTCTGCGCATTTCTGCTTCGAAATATTTTTAAAAATTTACGATTAAAAAAAGAAAAATAAAAAATAACAATGCTTAATCTTATGCTTTTTTTAGCGAGCAATTTTTTGTACAAACAATCAGATTCATTCATGTCTCTAACAATTCTTTTTTTTAATATTTTAATATTTATTCGATTCTCAAAAAATCTGAAAAATTCTGAAATTTATTAAGGTTTTGATCGAATTAAAAGATTTTAATTCAGAAAAAATAATTTCTTTGAAAATATTCAGAAATGAAGATTAAAAAAAAAAATTAACAACCTTGATGATGATATTAAATATGGAAACTTTGCAAATTGAGATTAAATTCGGCGAATGAAGAATATGAGTTAGTATCTGCGCGTTTAATATTGGAGATGCTTTAAAAATCTTTCTCGAAATCGGCGACTGCTTCCATTGGCCACGTGAAATGAATAATTCATCTTCGATGTAGTCTACTGCTGCATCACGACGAATGACGTTTGCTTAACCATAATGAAATTCTAGGTAATTTTATCCTTCCTTTCTGCTCGTGTGTTCGTCGAAATCTCCGATCTCTACATTTATATCAACAATAAAATATTCTTGTTCATCTTTTTATAATGAAATCAAATAAAAAATATCTGGGCATAAAATATTAAGATAACTTATTCTTCAAATATTGTTATTTAAAATAAACATGACAAATAAAAAATAGAACAAAAATTTTATTTGAACAATTATATGGATACGAATTCACTTCAATAATCCAGTTTCATATGTATATAATCTCATATATGTGGGAGTATTTCTCAATTGCCTTTGGAAACGTTACGTGAGAAGAAAGTAAGTAAATAAATGCGAAATATTTGGAATTCCATAATTCCTTATCCTTCATATTAAGTTCCTATAAAATTGTGTATATGTGAAACTAATTTTTACATTAATTCCTAACGATTATTATACAAATATAAATCCCAAATTCGATAAAGTGATAATAAATGAATAACAATTAAGAACTTTCTATCGATCTAAATACGAAACTGTCGACAAAGACGAATTTAAAATCTATGCCATCTATGGAACGGAGATCGAAGTCCAAAAACGCGTAACTCAGAAATGGCGAAAGTCAAAGATGTTATAAAAGATATTGATATTTTAAGTTAAATGAGAAATGAATTTTTTTTTTAAAATCATGTGAAATTTGATTATTTCGCAATCAGATTATTTATATTTAGCAATAATTTTGTTGCTATTAATATAAATTTAAGAATAGTTTGCATTTTCTTTTTGCATTTTCTTTTATAAGATAATCTATTCGATTTAAAGATAATTTTACGTCAATGCTTGCGCAATTTCTGTGAAATTTCTACTATTAAGATTAGAAATTATAAATTGGTAAATATAATTTCTTTTTCTATTTTTAGAGAAAGAGAAAATTTTCCTTTTTGAAAAATTTATTATGAAAGATTTATTATTATTTTATTATTAATTCGAATACTTTAAAAGATATTTTTATTACTTTAAATTAAAAAAAAAAAAGAAATTAAGCTGATTTTAATCTTTATTCTTCTATTTCCATATTGTATTGCTTGTGTATACTATATGATTACGTCAAAGAACAATGTGCACATTTTATTCGTTTACTCTAAGTTTCATTTACTTTT
Organism: Apis cerana; assembly: GCF_029169275.1. Classification (NCBI taxonomy): domain Eukaryota; kingdom Metazoa; phylum Arthropoda; class Insecta; order Hymenoptera; family Apidae; genus Apis; species Apis cerana. Next base: position 2,924,945 of record NC_083867.1, on the reverse strand, counting down.
ATGATTTACATCGTATGAGAATAGTGAACATTTGTAATTTGTACATTTAATTACATATTATTTGTATAGTTTTTGCATTGCAGATGTATCTTTTTCTGTTGCAGACAAATATTAGTACATGATATTAAAATGCCATTATTATGGTAAATTTCAATTATATAATAATTATAATTATATATTATTAATTTTTAATTATACATATATTATTCATGTAATTTCTGCATTAATGATGTATCTTTTCTGTTGTAAGTAAATTTAATAGATAATATTAAATTTTTAATTTTAATTATATATTCATTAATTTAATTATATATTACTAATCTTTATTTATATATTTTTGTACAATTTTTGCATTTAGAAATATATATTTTATATATAAATGTATACAGGCAAATATTGATAAATGATTAAAATGCAATTTTTATATTTATATATTTAATTCTTTCTACATTATTTCTTGGAATTCGTTTATTCTTGTGGCAACCTAATTAATGTTAAATGTATATCGATATCTTATTTATCATTAACATTTTGTTATTGTTATGTTATTATATCCAAAACATTATTGTGAAATGTTTCAATTTAAATAATGTTTTTATATACGTTTTAAGTATACATGCTTGATGAAAGAAAAAAAAATAAGATTTTTAAGTTTCGAATAATATAATATTAAATAAAACTCAGAGGCAAATTATATAAAATTATTATTCTTATTAATTTCATAAATTTTTATTCGATAATTTATAGTATATAGAATTTAATTTTTGTTTTCAAAAAATGAAGAAATTTGGAATACAAATTAAAAATTATTATTTTTATTTTTAATAGAATATAATATTTTTATTTTATTATAAAAATCAAAGAATAACAATAAATAAAAAATTAAAACTTCGAAACTTTTAATATTATTTCAAAAATTATTTTTTATATGCAAAATCTGAAAGATAAGTTGATGAGTTTTCTTCATTATTCACAAAAATCATTCAATTTTAATTTTTTATAATTTACAAGCAATAAAAAAATCAAGTTGTTGTTGCCTTGGCAGTTTATAATTAGATCAAGGTGAAAAGTGAAACGAAAGCGGAAAGGCGAGAATTGAATAGAAAGGGAGAGGGCTGAATCTTTCCTGTTCCTGTTTAATAAAATTGTTCCCAGTCACTGGTCGGTGATCGTCCCTCGGACATTTCTCAATGTTTTAAGGTTCGTTCACCAGGCTTGAAAGATGAATGACAATGTTCTACATAAAAATAATGGTTGAAGGTTTACCTGCATGTTTGTCAAGTATCTCGTGGAATCGATCTACGTATTGCATTAGAATCGACATTTTTCTTGCTTTTTGTCGAGAAAACCTTTGCGATATATCTTCCTGAGATCGTAAGAATGTAAAGTTTCAGGACGAAATAAGTGAGTTCCTGAAATGAGAAAAAATGAAACGATTATTATTATTATAAAGAGAAGAGGTATAAAAAAAAGTTCTTTAAAAAAATCGGGCTTCAATTATTAAAATAAACATATATTATTTAAAAGAGTCTTAATGTAATAAATTTAAAAAAAATTAATCTTTTTAGAACGAAATATTTTTCAATTTGTATTATAATTTTGAAAGGAAATTTCAAAAAGCTTAATGTTTCTTGTATTATTGTTTCTTCTCTGTTTAGGTAATTAATAATGTAAAAAATTATATTATTTTAATTTTATATTATTTTATATTATGATAAAATAGATTTCATGGAGATATGTTATAAATTTTATTTCAGTAACATAAGATTTCAGAATTTGAAGAAATTTAAAAAAACATTATAATTATATATTTTTTAAAATATGAATAAATTGATTTAACTTAACTTAATAACTTAACATAATTTTAATATAAATTAAAAACAACCTAATAATAATCTAGAATTACATTTTGCAAGATTTAAAATATAAGATAACATTTTTATGTTACAAATTTAAACTTAATTTCGCAACGTTTTAAATCAATTAATTTTAATCTTTCATCTTAGATTAGAATGATATTATTAGAATTCACTAGAATTCAAATAAATTATTAATCTAGATAATTACATACAAATTTAATTGATTCAAAAATAGTTGGTTCTAAACCAAATATAGTCTTTTGTTTTGTTTTACGCGTGAACGGGGACGTATTACTTAACATTGATGTAAAGGTTAGGTTACATAAAATAATGTTGATTTATGTCATGATTTTCGGCATCGGCATTGAATTAGAGAAGCGATTTCGCGTTCACGACCAAGATTGTTCAAATCCCGATCCGAAATTCACTACGTATGTTCGATTACGAAAGTAGGGCCACATAATTTTTGTTATGGATTACACGATGCGTTCTCGCGCAATTCACGAGACGACCATGAATTCGGCACGGCCTTGAACCGCTATGTCCACGACTTGGTCGTTTCCAATAAGAATTCACTCGACTTCTCTTGCAATTATAATCAAAACATCATAATCAAAACATCTGATGATTCATGGCAATTACAATCGATCTCTGTAACTTCGACATCTATATTAACCAACTATTGGAAAAAAGCAATATCTATTAAAAATCCATTTGTACTTTTTTTTTAATATCAAAGCAAAGCAAAATTCATTTTCTTCTATTCTTCAGTGAAAATCTTTACTTATGTAGAAATATTAAATTTAATTAAACTTTAATTGCCATATGAAAATCGAAATAATTATGTATATTATAATCTAATATCAATAACCGAGCATTTGATATGTCTTTTTAAATTTTAATTATTAAAATTATTTTGGTTACTTGAAATACGAAATTTATTTACGAATTTTTCGAATTATTTTTTATTAAAAATATTCATTTTTATATAAATTCTATATATATTTCATTTAACAATTACAATTTTATTCCAAAAAATTTATTTTTTATATAAAATTTTACAATTTATTTGCAAATTTTTCATACATTTAATATCTTTTCAAAAGAAGAGATTTCTGATTAGAATTTTTTCTTCGAAATTTTGGATTAACTAATTTTCAAAAATCAACATTAAATGATGAATGATTCAAGCGTTCATCGAAGCGATTTTCTCGCGAAATGATTCACAGAAAAGAGGACACAGAAAAGAGAGGTAGATATAAGGAGATAATTGTTTGTTTCTGTGGGCGCCCAGAATGATTAATCACGTCCCTGAAATCGAGTGGTCAGCGTCGTATCTATATACTCATACTCTCTAAGCTGCGACGGATGGTTTGGTAACCCGTTGAATTTCGCTTTCAATACAACTCGGTTGACGAGAGAATTCTCGTCAAGGCCAATCGAGAACGAACTTGAATGGATGTCGTCATTTATCATCGAGCAGTTGATCACCGATTTGTACACGAACGCGGAATCTTCGAGACTGTCTAACTAACTTATTGTCTCATCTTTTTTGTTTCAAAGTCAAAGGAAAAAAACCAGAAATCAAGATTGTTTGCTTTGGAAAGAATTATGTCAAAAAATTGGCAAATATTGGCTAAGAAATTTCACATAATGTGAACTAAATATCCTCTCTATATATTAGAAGTGAATATATTCTTGGAAAATGATTAGAATAATGATTGACTTGATAATAAATATGTAATTATCAAATAAATTATATTCAGAGAGCAATGATATAAGATATGCAAAGTTGAAATGTAAAGTTGACTTCTTAATAAGTTTTTGTTTAAGGTAAAAATTTAAAGAACTATAAATGATACTGTATAATGACAATAGATACACGAATAATAATTTGTTTAATAAATCTATTTTTTCTACGAGTTTTGTTGAATGAATTCATTTATAAAATTTTTTTCTAATTATAATCTTTTAATAAAAGAAAACTTTATATTAAAATATCTCAAATATCTATTGATGATCTGCTTGTAAAATCAGATATAATTAACTTTAATATTACTTTGCAAAAGTTTATTTAAAAAAATTAGTATTATATTTGTTAAAGAAAGATTTGATGAAAATTATACAGATTAATAGAAAATATATTCGTACAAGCTTAAAATCTAATTTAACTTAACCTTGTTTCATTTATATCGACGATGATCACAAAAATGACAGCTAACGAAAAGATAAATATATTAGAGTTCAAACATTTAATGGAATACAAAGAATTTAAATATTTAAAGAAATTTATGATGTACATTAGTGTAAAATTGCTTATTTCCAGATTTACCAGATTCATAAGAAAAATTCTCCTCAATAGAATCCCGAGCATATTATTTACGTTAACAGCAAATATAATGATAAGTAACATACTCTTATTTTACATAGTCTTAATTTTTTATAATCATTGTGTAAAAATTCATTAAAAAATTAGTATTACACTTCGCTTTTTTTTATTAGAGATTTAACCTAACTTAGCGTTATTTTATTTTTCTCGATAATAACAGTTATAGAAAACAAGTAGCAAAAGACACAAAGTAAATTATGATGTATTATGTATGTTGGTGTGAAATTATTCACTTCACTTGCTTCAAAGTGGATTTCTTCTTAATAAAATTGACTAGGATCATATAATAATATATAACGAAAACACACTATATAACTTAATTCAACAATAAAAATATCAATTTTAATGGGAAATAGGGTTAAGTTACGGTGACGATTCCTTGGCTCCGCGATGGATCGCGATCGATTGTGGCGAGTCGTCTCTTGCAAAATAAAAAGTCGAAAACGCGTCGAGCAAGCGAAATACATCGCGAATATATTGCGAAAGCTGTATACATTATAATGGGCCGGGCACAGAAAACGGGCCAGCAACACAACTTCGATGGTTTTGTGAACTCTGCGACTCTCGATGACTCGATAGTATGGCATACAGCCGGAGTCTCCGTTTGTAGGTTACGCAAGGAATCGTTCGCTCGTGCTTGCTGTTCGAAGCTGTGTGTCTCGACACTGGAATCGTCATTAACGATAGGATGAACAAACCACTGACCTCAATATCCATGCCGACTAAATGTTTCGTTTCACTGACAAGAACCACAATAAGCACATACTATTGTAAATTAATGCACCGCGATGATTCGATCACGATTACATATATCTGTAAAATGTTATATCTTATCAATATCTTATCTTTTTATAGAATAAGTTCATAGAACAACGATCGATTTTATATCAAAATTATATAATATATACAATATCATTTTATAAGAATATTTGGATAATTTTAAGTTTCTGTCAAGTTGGAGATATCAGAAATATACAAGTACTTATTATTAATCTCTTGAATACTACAATTATATATTATTGAAAGTATATATTTCATAGACATAAATTTTCTATCACTATTATTATTATATTTTTATATTAATATAAAAAATATTATTTCATTATTCTTTTGTTCTTATTACGTATATATGTAGATTTTCTTAATCAATTCAATATTATTTCAAATTATTTGTAATGATTTTGGTTAATGACAAATATATATATATATATATAAAACATATATTTATATATATATATATATATATATATATATATATATATAAAACATATATTTATATATATATATATATATATAAAACATAGGATAACATATACATAGAACATAAAATCTTAAAACATATATAATTTATATATATAATTTATCATATTTTTGTGAATTAGGAAATCAAATTTTTTTAATTTATTTTTTTTCTTAATTTTATATAACATTTTTTAATATATTTCTTGAAATTTTTAAAAATATAAATTTTGTATTAAAAAAGAGATTGATTTATACAATCTACATTTATCTAATCATTTGTTAATATTTGTATATTTATATGTAATAAAATTTGTAAAATATTCAGATTCCAGAAAGTAATATATATTTAGTATTCTAATATTTCTTAATGGCATTTCTCAAGCATTCAGATTCATTCAAGTTACTTTTCATTTTACTTTTACTGAATTTAAAAGATTTGATATTATATTATACTAATATAAACTTGCTATTTATTTGATTTGAAATATTCTTTCAAATTTATTTATTTTTTTTTCTTTCATACTTATCAATTAGCTTGGTTTCATTCATATATAAATAACTTGAAACATTCTAGTAATAAACCTGTTATTTCAATTGACCTGAAGTAATCTTTGAAATAAAGTTGATATTTTTTCAATTTTTTTTTGATTTGAAGTTTTATATGATGTGAATTTTAATTAACTAACAAATGATACTAAAAGTTATTAATTAAAAAAAATGAATTAAAAATAAAATTGATAATAATAATGAGCCAATCTTGGATTATTTGTAGCCTTTGTTGCCACAATTTTAATTTTATAAATAATTTCCTCATCAAAATTATACATTAAAAAAATTATATTATAAAAGAATATTTAAAAAAAATAAAATAAATTAAAAAATATAATTAATCATTTTCTAATAATCTATAGTTTTAAGAACTATGCATTATTACTGAATTTATTAATTAAAAAGTTTATATTAAAGAACATATTAAAGAACTTTTATATTATTATTAAAGACATTTTAATAAACATCATTTTAGAAATTATTACTTTGAGTTATTTCAATAATTTACAAGTATAATACATTTGAATAATTTAAAGTTTGACTTAATTCTGTTTTAATTTACGATCAAAACAATATTTAAATATTCCATTATTGAAAATATTTAATTTCCCAATAAAATTAACTATGATTATTTACATTTGCATTTCATTTATGACGAGCAATGTGAATGATAATTTCCTTCGCGAAATGAAAACTGTACGTACAGAAATATTCGATTCGTCGTAAATATTGAAATATATATATGAAAATAAAAATTTTAATAATATCAATTGAATTTTTTGACAATATATTACGGTATCAGATTGTATAAATGATCGATATGAATATTATAACAGATTACGAAGTAGTTGCACAACCACACTATTGTAGTAAGTTTGATTAGTAGTAGATTGTTAATTGTTTGAAGATGTTGGTTGCGTCAAGGTTAAATAGTATAGATAAATATGAGGTAGAGAGGCGTATAAAATTAAAAAATGTTTACACATTGCCATTGAATAAATAAATCAAAAGAAATATAATAGTATTTATTTGGAAAAAGAATTCGCAATATAAGTACAATGTCAATAATTTAGTGAATTTAAGTTTTAAAAAGATGTTTTCGATATGTAAAACAAAATTTGAAAAATTTATTTTTTTTGTCCAGACAATTCAATCAATTGAAATAATAATCATTAATAGGTTAGGCATTGCTTGAAATATTATTTTAAATAATATGTTATTTATTTTATAATTTGAAATGATTATGTGAAATAATTATTTCAGATAATTTGAAATATTAAAATATTTTTAAATAATATCATTTCTATGTTAGCTCTGTTATAAAATAATTAATTTGATATATTTATTTGACATATTTAAATGTGCTAATTCACTTTTGCAATTTAAATTCATAATGACTTAACCTCTACAAGTTGAAGTTTACTATTATATATGATTTAAATTTTATTCAATTTTTCTTATAAATTCAATGTCAATATCAATATCCAAATGTTTCTATATAATTGTATATTAAATTAAATTTCTATTTAATCTTATTATTTAATTTCTTATTAATTTCTTATTAATTTCTTATATTATATATATTTTAAAAATTTCAATGAGATCATAACGAGAATTTTTTCTTTCCAAATTTCCATTATCAAACTTCAACTCCTTCAAATAAAAATTTTTCTATTAACTTTTCATTTATCGAGTTTCCACTTTCCACCGACTTTTGAACTTGTTACGATACTTTATCTACAATTTCTACTCTTTCACTTCATTATCATGCCACGCAAGATATCTATTACTGCTATAAAAACTTGAAGAAGCATGCAATAGAATGCTACGTTATTCTATAGAATCGATATAAGCTTTCTGCTTGCAATAACGAGAATTTCAATCATTCAAGCGGATTATTATCGGTCGGAAATGAGATTTGAAATCGGTTATTCTTTCTTGGAAATTCGTCAAAATTATTGATTAGAGGTTATAGAAAGTATAATTATTGGGAATAAAAGATTATCTTAGAAATTCCTGTATGCTATAATATTATATAAATATGATCTATTTTGTAATTTGAATGAGAGTTAATTTTTTTTAAGATTTATAAATGCATGATATAAATATAAAAAAATAATAAATAAATATAAATATAATAAATATAAATAAATATAATATAAAACTTAATAAATAAATATATTGCACTTTTGTATTTTTTATCCAAAATTGGCAATTTTTAAAAAAGATAATAAATACACAACGTTTTTTTAATTACTTTAATTTTCTAATCAATTTAATTTATTTTATTATAAGAATATACAATATCTAATATAAATATTACATAAAAATATTTATATTATTTCTAACTAATTTTTTTTATAAACAAACAGCTTAAAAAAACATTTTAATTTTAATTTTTTTCCTGATTATGATTAACATAGTAACATGTATATGCAATTTTATTTATAATATTCTTTGAGAAACAAAAATATAGATTTTTTATTTCTAACTTTGCAGGTCATTCTATAATATATACATGAATTAATATTGACACATGTTTCTTAACATGAAAAATATATGTATACAGCGCTTATTAATTCATTAATTTACATTATATATCATTTATGCTTTTATTAATCTTAACAGTACCAATCATTAACAATTCGATATCATTAGCAAAAGATTGCAAAATAACCTTCACTCAATTAAAAAAAAAAATATGTTAAAATAAATCTAATTTTCAAAATGTGATATACAATTTTACTTTTAATTAAATTATTATTATACTATAATATAGTTATTATATTATATTTTATGATTTACACATTCCATAAAAAAGAGGAATTTTAAAAATTAATAGTTTCATCGTTACAAGTTCATGATTCTTTTGTCATTTTAAATTTAAAAGATGATATGTTTAATTCATGAAAAATTGGAAATAAAAAAAAAATTTAATTTTAATTATATATATATATATATAAAATAACGACAAATAGTAGATAAATTTGCTTGCAGAGTATATCATCAATTTGGTTTTTCAAAAATTACTATATGATTTTTTTCATTTTTTAGTTCCATTTCTCGCATTTTAAATATTATTTTGTATTATCCTTCTATTATATAGTTTTGTAATACGAATTAGGAATTATTGTTTTAGAGAACCATATTTCACATAATTGAAAATATATATTCAATTTTTTTTTGTTATGAAAAAATTCACAAATGCAAAAAATTAAGTTTTATAAGTGAATTTAGTTTATGATAATAATCATCTGATTCGCATTTCCTAGAAGCTTTTAAGTACTACTATGAGATCACAGTTCACACCATTCAATGATACAATCTATATTTATATCAGTAATTCGCGATTCTATCTGTAGATAATTATGCGTGTGTAGGATTGTAGATGGGTCCTAAAATTACAAAACTCCTGCGATTGACGATATATATATATATATATATGAATCACAAGAAACTGAAGCTGACGAGCTGATATAAGAAAATTGCGATAATATATAATTTAATAATATGGTAAATCTCTAGTAAACAGAGATTTTTTTTGCATTCAATTACATTTTTGTTAATCTTGATTTTTAATTCCTTTTGATATATTGTAAAAAAATCTGAAAATATTTTATAATGCATTCTAAGTTGTTAAAAATAATTATTAATTAATATATTATTATATATATTTAATTATATATAAATATATAAAATAAATAAATATATATAAAAAATATATAAAATAGTTATATTAAAATATATAATAATTATAACATTTATATATATTTATATAATAATCTAAATTACATATTTCAAAAGCAATTAAATTTATTAAATTTATTAGATTTATGGGCTATGAAAATAATTTAAAACTTGTATTTTTTATATTTGATTCAAAAAATTTATAAAATAAAATTACTTTTTAAGTCTGTATTTGTTATTTTATTATACTTTATTATATTATATTTTTTACAATAATATTATACTTTATTATATAATATATTATACTATATTTTATATTATTATTATTATACTACGTATTATATTTTTTATTTTATAATTTTATATTATTATTTATTATATTTTATCGAATATTTTATTAACAAAGAATTAATCTTATATATCTTATACATAAATAATTGTATATAATAGATATAACAAAATAATTATAATAAAATTATAAAATAATATTTTTTTGCAATATTATTTATTTATATTTTTTAATTTTATTATTTTATACCTTACTATTTTTACTAATTTATATTTTACTAATTTTTTGTATGTTAATAGTAGTTAATTAATATTTAATGAAAAATAACATTAAATATATGTAAGGAAAAGTAAATTAAAGAGATCTACTTGTATAATGTAAAGATAAAACTCAAACATAAGAGGTTAAAATATATGACTATGTTCCATTGCGATAATGGAAGTGTTTATAGAGATCGTATATGCGATAACGATTATATGATACATCTTTATTTAACCGAAACCGCAACTAATGAAGTCTATTTGCACTTTAAGATATCTAAATATATTGCCACTTATTCAAAGTTTAACGAAATGAAGGAAGGAGAATCATTGAAATGTGTCCCATCATTTGTGTTAAAAACAATATTTATCAAATTGCAATACTATTGTGAGAATTTTGCAATTGACGTTATATCACGTTAATAACATGAAATGACATTATTGTAGTACTATATAATTTAAATTGCAAAACAAGCATATACATTGGTAATAAATTTTTATCAAGTTTGAGATTCAAACCAAATCAAACCAAAATACTATAAACATCGTAATTATTATCTCATGGAAAAATTAGCTTATATTAGATAATTAGATAATTATTTAAAAGAAAAATCAAAAAAATGTTTTTCTGTATTTTTTTCTTTTTTTTGGAAGTTATATTAAGTATTCTCCTTGTAGTACACTCCTTGTTATGTTTATAAATAGAAATTAAGAGGAAATAATAATTTTTAACATAGTATTTAGATAAAACATCATAAATAACTATGTAATATCTTGCCATAAATTTGCCAACAAAATATTGACGAAAGATTCAGACAAGATTTTTTTATATCTTTTAAAAAGAAATTTTATAATTTTCAAACATATGCGTGATTTTATTATATGACAAATATAATAAATAATTTAAAAAATAGAATTTCTTTATTATGAAATTATATTAGGAATTATTACATATTTACTTAGGAAACTTAATAATTGCACTTCTTATTCGGTATATTTAAGAATGTTATTAATTTATTTTTTATTAATTAATTGCGATATATTCATTGAGAAATATATTAAATATAATTCACACAATTAGGCATTTTGTTAAGAGAAAAGTATTATTTTGTTAAATATTAGGATGTTTTATCACATTTTAAAATATTATCATTTTTGATAAAATGAAAATGGTGTGCAAAATGAGAAGACTGTTCCAAATTAAATCGAATTTCAATCATAAAATCGAATTGTAATCATGAAAAATGAGACACAGATGTTTAGTTTATTTGATATGATTCTAATTTTATTAAAACCGATTTTTAATGCTTGTATTCGCGATGCATAAAGTCCGGTTCACACAGCTATATGGACCGTCGAAATTCGCGTTAATTCAAATAGACAGATTCTGGAACAGTTCGAGGTCTCTGAACCACTGGAATATATCCAATCCGAAGCAAGAACGATCGTGAAAGTGGTTTCACGCACGCGCATGTCTATCCTTGATACGCGTCATGATTGGCGATGGTGATTTGAGTAAGATCGAAATTTTGTTCGATCCGTTTCGTTCTTATTTAATCGCCTATTTTAAAAACATTAATCAAGTTTGCTATCATTCGATTTTGATCAAAAATTCTATTTCGATCGAAGATCAAAAATGATACAATATCCAATTTGTTTCGTATTTAAAATCAACTCATAATTTATTACAATTTATTCGAAAACATAAAATTTCAGTTATTTCTAGCATGTCACGTGAAAATGATAATATCGATTTATATGTCTCGTGACAAGTCTATATTTAGGGTGAAATTCTATCATCATAGATACTAATTCCATGTATCGACATTTTGCAATAGGAAATAACTTAATTTAAACATGCAGTCAATCTATTTTATTGGTTTTAATTTAATAATTTTGTTGATTTAATCCATAACTTATGTAGAAAATATAAATAAAACAGAATAAGAAAAATCTCAAAGTAATTAGATAGTGAATCAAAAAATTTTTCTATAATTTGATCTTCCGAGATAAGAAAAATATTATATATAAAATTGGATTGGCATTCGATTTTTATGTATTTTATTGTTGATATATGATTGGCGGGAAAGTTTAAGGCACGAGGTTCAGTAACGCCACGCCACGCCGTGAACCAGCTCGAAAGTGCAAGTGTAACTATTGTAAAGCAATGCAACTGGTCAATATTCTTAAGTAATACGCAACTGTTGCGTGTTAAATAACGAAACACCGTCGGAGATGCAAAGAAACTACTAGCGAAAGGAGAAAAAGAGAAGGTGCCGACATCGTGTGGGGAGAATGAAGGAAAAAGAGAAGGGGAAACGTATATTTTAGAGAAGAAAGGAAAGATACAAAAAGAAGAGAGAGAAGTAGAGAGAGAACGCTGGGAGAAAGGAGAGATAGAAAAAGAAAGAGAGAAATAGAGAGAGAACACTGAGAGAAAGGAGTGAGCTGCTGCTATGTCTCGTTGTTGACACTTGGCGAGAAATTGCGGCCGCGTATTTGCAAAGAAAAGTAGACGTGTTTTCAATGCACCTGATTATTGCATCTTACAAATAGAATCAGATGAAATTTTAATACTTTTATATTATTAAAATTATTCAACTCAATTTTCAAGCTCATACATTTTTAGTATTTATTCGTAATAAGCTTATTATAATTATTTGCAAATATTTAAGATTCTAACCTCATTTCATCTTTACAATAAGTTACAAGTTATAAAGAATGATAGTTAATAAAAAACAATGATAATTAATAAAAAGTATGAAAGTTTAAGCATGGAAAAAAGTTTTTTCAATGTGAAATTTTTCGTTTCATTAAATTTTAAAAGAATTCTCCATCGAGGTTAGAATGATTCTCGAATATATATTCGCAAGAAAGTGTTTAAGAGCTACGAATTAGAAAATAGATATATAAATTTTGTTTATTTTTAAAAATATTAAAAAATGTTTTAGATTAAAATTTCCATAAAAAATGCAAAATATTTCAGATAATAAAATTACATATGATATCAAGCATACATATTTTCTCTTAATATGATTGCATTTTGATAAATTTTATAAATTCATTTATTGAATTATCTTAACAATATTGGTAGAAATATATAATTTTAAATTTTATCTACACTATGGATATTATAACGAAAAAATACTGTATTATAATATAATGTTTATAACATAATCTCTCCATATGTCTACCTTGTGTTTTTCGTTCAGCCGCGACCTCGACCGTCTCTCGCTTCTGATGACTCTGACACTTCAAGGATACGACTTTGTTAATTAAACTCACGCTATTGTGTATCGAGTATTACAATATGTGTCGCTTGGTAATGATTATTAATAATGAATTAATCTATCGTGTTTGAATGTAATTAATAGCTGTGGTTTATACAATAGAATTTCATTATATTTATCGTTCAATTTTAATTGAGTTCGAAATATTTGAAAATTAGAAAATTCAAATTAATCATTTTGGTTAATTTTCATTTCAAGTTCTAGAAAGATCTAAAGTCTCCATTTATTTCCCTTCTCTTATTACATTTACGTTAAGAAATGTAGATTACAAAATTCTCCGTCTGCTAATTGCGAATTCTGATACTGAGATGAGTCTAATCTTCAGAAAGAAAGAAAAAAGTTGCTGAAACAGAAAACTATCTTGGAAATCATTTCAAAAATCATTTTCAAAATGATTATATATTCATTAATATAATCATGTTAAATCTAAATAATAAAAAAATAATCTTTTGTTAGAAATTATTATTAAATTTATATTATTAGAACCAAAGATAATTTTTTATTAAAAATAACATTCTTATAGAAATTTTCGTATAAAAAAAAATGCGCGCGATACATGCAGGCGAAACAATCGAATGATAAGTTGTCACAAAGAAAACGCATGTAGTCAAGGTCGTAGTATATCATATTGTATTTTTAACTTCCTTAAAAATACTTCTTGAAATTCTTAAGAAATTTTGATTAAAAAAAAATTGAAAATTTTTGTTTTTTAATTTTGTTTTTTAATTTTAAATAAAAAAAATTGAAGATCACAAAATGATATTCGTTTTTAAGAAATTCGAAGAAAGAAGAATGAAGAATATTAAAAACCCTTTCAGCGGAACAAATATTTTAATCGATGATCCATCATTATTGAATTTTCGTTAAAACGTGATGTCATGTTTTTCCATTGTCGACTTTGATTCCTTCGTAAAAATGTAAACATTAATGTAGCCTTCATGAATATCTTACGTAAATGACGTATAATTATTACGCTTTCAGATATTATGGAAAGATTATTCAATTGATTTCTATTATTATTTCTATTGATTTGAGAACATATATGATTTCAATTATATTGACAATATTGAATTGCGTCGTATTAAGCAATATTAAAATACAAGTAATTTTTATTTCAATTTTTTAAAGAATCTTTTCGATCGAAATTATTTTAAATTGCGCGCGATGAAGATGATTAGGAAAGATGATTACAACGCAGGCGTAGAATCACAGTTGTAATACATAGTTATTTTGTTTAACTCGCAATATTAAAATATTTTCTAAGAGATTTTTAAAATTATCAAAAAAATACTTTTACAAGAATTTAGTTTAAAATTTACATTATGCAATATTAATAGTTTTTCTGTATTTTTCTATATTTTTGTTTTCTATTTATCAATGCATAGAGATAAAATATCATTATATTATATAGTATAGAAAAGTAAAATATATTTTTTTAAGATAAAACTTATAATAATTTTTAATGCTTAAAATATGCATATATGTATCATATTTCTAATATCTTTTTCTTTATATTCAAGTTATTACATTTTGTCATCATCCAATAGGATGCGATTTTAGCTAGTGAATTCTGAAATCATCATTTCTTATTGGATTATAAATATAATAATATAATCTAAAATATTGAATTAAAATTCCTATTTAAAATCAGAATAGATTAATTAAATTATTCATTTTTTGTATTAAATTTTAACTCTTTTTTTGAAATTTAACTTACTAAAATTCGATTATAGAAATTTGAATGTATATTTAATTTACTTTTTTTACTTTCAGTTTTTTTTTTTTTTGATTACTTTTTGATCTGTTATGCAGTCTTGCTAATGTTATTGATTTTAATAGTAGTCTGGAAATATCAATTAATATTTTTTACTTATTTAGTTATCCAATTAAGCAATGATTTGCATTTTATAAACTTTTTAAATTTTAAAAAAATTCTTCATTCATAAAATTATTCCTATAAATTATTCCTCAAATTTTTAAAGAAAAGAATCATTTTTATTTTTCAGATTATTATTAAACAAATGTCGCGGATGTATTACAAATTACACGATAATATGTAAGCTTCACTATCCATTTTTGTAATTTTGAAGAAAAAAATATTGTCATTTCCTATATATATTTAATCAATTTTTTTTTTTAAATCAAAGTCCACTATGTTCATCAATCTTTTTATAGCGAATTTGAAGGCAAGGAAAATACATAACTATGAAGTTACTATTTGTTGAAAATTGCTACCTTAAAACCTTAAAATAATACCGCATGGCGCGATATTTGTTATGAAGAAGATGAAGAGAATCTTCTTATGTAACGATTATATCAAAGTCTTCTCTTCAAATCATTCGATACACATAACATGTGTATAATGAAATATACGTATCTAAATATGATATAAAATATAACATTTTATTATGTAATATAAAAAAATTTACATTTGCTTTAAATATATATATATCTTATTATTATATTATATTTTTTTTTATTTTTTAATATTGATAGTTTACTGCAAAAATATTATACGTCCAACTTTAATATTTGATACACGAAAAAATAGATTAAAAAAATTTAATAATATAAAATTCAGGAATAAGCAAAAAAAAAAATAATAATAATAATTTTATAAAATTTAAATTTTATTTAAATTAAAATAAATATAAATGTGATTTGTATATATAATATTGTATTATATAAAGAAACAAGAGAAACAAAAACTGATATTTTGTATATAAAAATTTTAAATTATACAAAAAGTATATATCAATGCAATTTATATTAAATTGATAATTAATTGAAAATATTATTTCGTCATTGTAAAAATATATAATTAGTAATAAATTATTTATTATTTATAATTATAATCTAATATTAAAATTTAAAATGATTTTTTTGTATATTGTACGTTAAAACACTTTTTTCTTTTTACTTTTTTATTTTTTTTAAATCTAATTATTTAAATTATTTTTTTTTTAAATAATTAACAACGTAAGTAAAAATATAAAAAAATATATAGCAAAATTGAATAATGCATTATAATAAATAAAATAAAATTATTTGTTAATAAAAATAAATATGCTGAGCATTTTATACTTGAAAAAGTATTTTTGTATTTCAATTACTATATTTCTGATTTATTTTTAATATAATAAATATTACTAAATAAAAGTTTTAAATAAATAAATTTTTTAAATAAATTCATTATAATTAAAAGTCTCAAATATTTATTTATTTTTTTACTTTAAAAATTTTGTAATACTTAATTTTTCTGTAAATCAACAAATTTATAAAAATAAGATATTTTTAATTTTTATTAAATGAAAATATATAAAATATGATTAATAAATGGAAAATAGATTGATTTGAAAATAAATTTAATAGTTTTATATCATTTTAAATAATCTATAAGTAAAATTTTATATCTACTTCTATTATTGTGCAATTTATGAAAAGCTAACCTAATTTTACTTTCTGTAAAAGTAAATAGTGTATGAAACATAATACATTTGTTATGATGTATTCAATAAAACACAGTAAGCTTTAAAACTTTTTATTTTCATTATTATTTTAATATTTAATATTTTTTATGAGAAAAATAGAAAAAAAATTAAATTATAGAAATATATAAAAATATTTATTGTCACAAAATCGTGAAAATGATGTTATGCACCAGTAAAAACATTCATTTCTTTCCTGTTATAAATTCTTATTATTCTATCTTACTATTATAATATCGGAAATAGTATTTATTTAGTTATTGCTTTGTATCGTTATATATAAAAATAGTCAACAATCTAGTGGGAAGTTTAAAAAACTACAGGGAGAAAGCAAAACTCGTTTCAATTTCTTTCAGAAAATTTGCCAGGTGTCGCAACGTCCTCTCACGTAATAACTAAGCAGATATATTGCCGCGTGATTGCTAGAGCATGCAGAAATCAGCATATCCAAATGTATCGAAGAAATCACCGATCTTTGATTATTTTCGATAATCAAATGTTTTGTAAGTATACTTTACGATATCGTTTATTATAAAAATGATCAAGTTTTTCATAATATACATCAATTGCTCGAAATCTAATCTAACCTAACCTAACTTTATGAAGTGTAGAATTATGTTATTTATAAATAACAAATAATTATACATTATTCATTTTCTCAATTTTTTTTTTAAAGGTAAAGTTAACAATCCATCTATTGAATTATATAAAAACCTAACCTTTATGAAATGTAGAATTATGTTATTTATAAATAACAAATAATTATATATTATTCATTTTCTCAATTTTTTTTCTAAAGATAAAATTAGCAATCCATCTATTGAATTATATAAAAACCTAAAAAAAAAATTCAAACGATTAATATTTTTATATCGATGATAAGTTATGCTTCTTTGACGCTATCTAAGCTTCAAACATCTTTTATCAACGATATGATATATTCTCGAAATATGATAAAATCGATATTCGACTATCGTCTATTTTATTAAGAGTAATTAAATCTTGCTGTTCATGTTCCGCTTTGATCAGCACGAAAGATATAACATTATGGTTTTGAACCAATCATTTCGAATTCATCGCCAACGATGAAGGAACGAATACTTCCGCATGTCATCAAGGATTTTAAACGCGTCAGACATTGAATTTGTTCTTTGGTGGTACATTTGATCGAGTATCATTCCACTCACGATGTTGCGTCTAGTGGAACAGTCTGACCACGAAAGTGTATTATTTTAAAAGTGTGTGAATCATTGGAAACAAACTTGTTTATTAACGATTAAAATTTATATATAAAAATAAAATATTAAAAAATATAAAATATTATATATGATTAATGTATGACTAATATAAAAATAATTTTTGTGCATTTGATATATGTTTCAAGGAATTATTTAAATAGAAAAATATATTATAAAAATAATGAAAAAGAAAAATGATCCTAACTATTTTTTAGATTGTTGTAATATTTATAATAATTTCAACTTTTCTTTTCATATAAAAATTTTTAAAAACTAATACTAATAGTTCTATCACTATAATGTATTCAAATTTTATCACGCCAAGGTAATTATATTAAAATATATAAATGTTAAATCTTCAATTAAAAATAATGGTAATCCAGAAAATATTTAGTGATTCTTTAATTTTATCTATGAAGGAATTATTGTTATAGATAAGTAATATATTATTATGTTATTAATTATTATAACAAGCAAATAACAAATTTTTATTATATCACATATGATAAAATTTCCTCAAGATTTAGAAATAATAATCAAAAATTTAAGAATTTGGAAACGATCGAAATTTGAATTTGCATATTTTATCGGCGAAAAATATATTTTAAATTAATAAGAATGAACGAAGAATCAAAAAGATTATCAAATTTTTTAAACAAAAATAAATTTTATATTCGTAATTTAAATTCAAGAAAAAAATTCAAAAAAATAAAATTTGAATTCATATATATCGTATGTAATTCAATATCATATATCGGTGAAAAATATATTTTAAATTAATAATTCATAAAAATAAAAATACTATTGTAATGAAGATAAAAATATTATTTATATATTTAAATCAGTTTTATTATTTGCAATGATTTAAATAATATGAAATCAATATGAATACAATAGATTTAACGAAAGAAATAGGCATATAAATGTAATTGAAATATAAGTTAAAGTTCATTATTCATTTCTACTTAATTGTATTTAAATAAGTAGGAAATGAATAATATAAATTTAAGTAGTAATTTAAATATCTTTTACATAATACCAATTTCGATTTCGAAAATAACCTTTTTCATATAATTGTACAAATGACTAATTTTTTATATAATAATAATAATAATTGTAAAAGTAATATAATAATAATAATAATTGTAAATGTAATATAATAATAATAATAATTGTAAATGTAATTTCTTTTTTTTATTTTAATTATAATGATTAATTATGTATTATTATTATTATGTATTATGTAATTATGTCTTTCATTATCGATTCATGATTACAATAATTAACAAAGTTGACGTCTAAACAAACATTTCATTAAAATAATTGTTAAAATGTGTGTTAAAAAAAAATCATTAATATTCTGACAAAAAAATTTATTAATATTCTGATATAATCTTTCGATGATTGACGTCCGTAAAAAAAAAAATTATTTAAATTCTGTTTCGGGAAATTTTTAAATAACAAATATTCTAATTAAATATTTTCCATTTTGAATATAGAATAAAAAGTTCTTTATACGTATATAATAATATATTTTTATATTTTTAATCAATATATAATTATTACTAATTTATTTTTATTTTCTTAAAATATTGAAGTATTTCATATTGAAAATTAAAAAATACATATAATTGAAATATTTTATATTGAAAAATAAAATATATAGTGAATGAAATATATTAACTGAGAAAGACAAAATAAAAAATTAAAAAAAAAAATAAATAAAAGTATAAAAAAAATACAAGATAAGGAATTAATATAAAGTTTTTGTAATTTTAGTGATAATAATATTTTCAAATCTTTTTAGATAATAAATTCATTTTGATATATTGATGTACATAGATTTTTATGCCATAATTTTTAAAATAAATATTTTTCTTTATCTTCTGATCTTATCTGATTTTTTTATATTCATTAATTTAAAAACAAGAAAAGTAAAAAAAAGATAAATATTTTAAATTAATTTTAAGCAAATTAATACAATAAAGAAAAATATTTTAAATACAATAGAATAAATATAATTGAATACAATAGAATAAACGAAATAAGAGAAAATATTTTGAAATTTCATTATTTTTGAAAATCATTGATATTAATTAATTCAACATACAATGAATTATAAATATTAATTATTTTTAATTTTTTTATATTCTTCTTTGATACATTTTTTATGACACGTATTGGATAATTTAAAATTAACATAAGTCATGACATATTTTAATCTTTGACGAATTTTTCAGGAAGCCTGTCGATCGTTCAAGGACATTGCATTTCAAGATTCGAATCGGCAATCAGGAGAAGGATCCAAGATTCGTTTCTTCCGGTTGTGAATATTCTCGAGAAACGATTGACATTAATATGCGTTTCGAATCGTGCATCGAATTAAAAGAATACAAAAAATGATCCTTTGTTTTAAATTTACTAGTTTCGGTGATAACATTTAATTTTAAAAAAATTATTTCCCAATTTAGAAACAAACTCATTTCTTTGATTCGATTTTATCGATGATGAATATTTAAATTCACGATAATTATTTTGTAAAATTAAGGACCAACTGTTATTTATTTCCTGATTTATTTCTATGACAATATTGAATTTTACGATTTTTAATTATTTATAAACTAAGAACCAATTTATTCCTTATTTTCCACTTTAATTTGATTTATCGATGATAATATTTAATTTCACGATGATTATTTAGTAATTTAAAGATCAACTTTTTTTTATTTTTCGACTCGATTTATTGATATTTAATTTTATAACAATTATTTAATAATTTAGAAACCAATTTAATTCTTAATTCTCTCTCTAGTTCGATTCCGTTTATCGCGTATCAAATAAAAAAAAAATACAAGAAATAATATTTCCTTCATTATAAGGATGTAATAAATATTCGATAATATTATTCAATCTCATGATAATTATTTCACAATATTAATTTTTTGCTTCATATTCATTTCTTATATTTTTTTTTTTTTATGTATATGAGAATACAAAAAAATTCTCTGTGACTTTTTACTTAATAACTTAGTAACTTTTTAACTTTATATACTCCATTTTATATATTTATATAGTTTTTGTATATTTTAAGTTGACGCAATTATACATTGATAATAATAAATTGTGTGGAAAGTGAAGAAAATAATTTTGAATGTAATCTATTTTTAATTATTTTGGGAATTGAATGAATACAATTACCAAATTATTTTTAATTAATATCTTGTTAATTTTTATCATTTGAAATACTGTTTTCAGCTTATTATTTAGCAAATCATCTAAATTGTTTTTGACCTCTGAAATTATCGTCCAAAACGTTAAAAAGTTCAAGAGAGATTATTATTGTTGTTATTTCAGATATTTAACAGTGAAACAAACAAAAACATAAACCTTTTCCAATTGAAAGTAAGTGATCTATAAACGAGCTAATATAAACGAGCAATATAAAAAAATTCTAAATAATAATTAAATATTATATATTATATTAAATAATATTAATATTATATATATTTTTTATATTTCAATTTCGTTTTTAGATACAATATAAAAAAAAACATGTATTATATATATTTATGTGTAATAATTAATTATATTTATGTAATTATGGGCTAAAAATTTGAAGTCATTTATCTTTTTCTTTTAATATTAAATCTTCTTCTATTTTTGTTATCATTTCGAAATTAGTTCTACAGATATTAATATTTTGATAGATTTTTTTATAAAAGAATTTTCTAATGAACTCTAACCTAGTTTTTTTTAATTCTGTAGCACGAGTTATTTCAAACTTTTTCTTAATATGTATATATATATATATATTTATTTATCTTTCATGTTCCTTAAACTGTCTAATTCCTAATCTAATCTTTTTTTCTATTTTAATTATAAATAGAAAGAGAAAGCAATTAATTTAAATCTACATATAAGATAAAGAAATTAAAAAATAAATTTTTTTGAAACGAAAAGAACAAAGATGATTTTCCAATTTTTGCCATTTAAAAATATTTCAATGACGGCAAGGAGACCGCCTAACCAGACAAACGTACGTCCCTTAAATAACTGCGACGCGATCGAGTGGAACGTGAATCGAAGTCAAATCGATTGCTCATGTGATTCGTGATTCATGGGACAAGCAGTGCACGCGGAGAAACGATCGAAAAACGACGCGTCAATATGGAAAGACGTTTCGGTGTTTACATCAACGAACTATGTTACGATTTGATCGTTCGTTTGCTATGGTCTTTCAACATTATCGGTTTTCCATTATTATCTCATTGACAGGAAAAAACATCGATATTATCGCGAATTTTTATATCATACTTTTTTGTAAGTAACTATGTTTTGTAGATAAAAATGTTCATTGTTATATGAATATGAATTTTATCCCGAGAATGTTAATGTTATATTTATGTTATTAATATAATAACGATAATTTACCGTTTCAGATATTTATATACGTTTAACTTTTTTAGTAAGATACTCGTTAAATGTATTATTATTTTTAATAAATAATAGAAATATATTTTGAAATTCAATTAAAAAAATAAAAATTATATTGCCGATATGAGCTTGTACGTACGCATTTCTTAACTACCGATTAAAATTCAATTTGTTCGATTCGTTCGTTGTCAAACTCCTATCGAAAAGGTTAGTTTTCTCTTTTCATAATATATCAAGATCAATTACTGTTTTAATCCATTAAAGTCCAGTTTGCATTAACGTATTATTGCATTTATAATTTCTTTCGGTTAACAAACAGAATTATATTATATTATAAATAATCGTATATTAAAAATTGTACACTATTTTATTGCTTCGTTCTTAATGAAATAAACGAAAAAATTCGAAGAAATTATTCGAAATAATAACGTAATTCCATATTAAAATCAATCTAATCTCTTATTTGTATGTAAGTATATACTTATCTTGATTTTCTACGATGATATTGACAATTGCTAATAAGTTTTAATATTTTCTACGTTAATAAATAAATAATAGTATCAAGAATCTCATATTTAGTATAATTTATTTATAAAGTTTTCATTCATGATTTATTTGTAATACATAATATAATATACCTATATTTATAATTTTTACGAATATCCAGGTATCCTAGTTGTTACGAACTATATAAATAAGATTAAACTATATTTATTTAAAATTTTCGTAACGTAAATTTTTTCTACAGATCGTTTCCAAATGTTTATCGATTATTTTCTAAAAATTTCAAATTTTTTCACTAATTAATGTTCTCACAGAATAGACACCTGTAATATCTTTACGATATTTTGTTAAGAAAATAAAAAATTATTAAAGGAAACATAGTAATGAATATCCAAGTTGCCAACACAAGGGTTAACGAATCCGTATAAGGTAAACACACGAAGCGCCACCTTGGTAGGCAATTTAAAGATAATATTACGCGCGTTCTGTCTATACATGTGTGTTTAATACACATATATTTTTTTGTATAAATATATATCTACATCGATATCGTATAGATATGGTTCGTATCACTTAGTTTATTACTGATGACACATTACCGAGTACAAAATAATTGTAAGATAATATACACTGACCCAGAAACGCGTAACAACGAAACATTTTCGTTTTCTATTCAGAACGATCGAATTACACAACTTCGTAATGTGAACAGAACGAAATAATTAAGGGAGCAAAAAGAAAAAAGGAAAAAGCGTAACGCATTTGTAAAACATTCTACTAATTGTGATATGAGCACAAAGCGTAAAAATGAACAAAACGGGTGAAATATATTATGGTTTCAGCGATTAAATCGAAAAAGAGGCGCGCGCGCACGAAATCGTTTCCGTGCATTTCTGTCGATTTGTTACGTCACATATAAGAAGGAAAAACAACCGCGCGAAGTGGTTGCGCTTCTATTGGAAGCGAGCGTGGCAACGTTATGTACTTTCAGCTCACTTACCGGACGATCGGCCGACGACAGGCAATTATGTATCTCACGTAATCGTCTTTCCTTAACAATCGAACACACACTGCTCTTTTTCCGTGCTGTCACTGCTGATCATCAAATTTCTTTGATGAAAAATTCTCTTTTCTCTCTTCAGGTGAATCACGTCTTTTTGCCAAGTTTCCTCGGATTTTAACGTCAATTGTTCGATAAAGTTAAACGAAGGATAATAATCAGGCACGACGAGTCGCTAATCACGACGATTTTTATGATCGGATCACAAAAACGCGATATTTTTTTGATCAAATTCTTAACGATCTTTCTTCTCAACGACTTTTACGAATTCGTATCAAATGATGTATCAAGGGAAATTGAATCGAATAAAACGAAATGTAAAACTAAAAAGAGAAATCGAAAAGAAAAAAAAAAAAAAAGAAAAATAAAAACGTTAAAGAAACCAAAGGGACGAAAGTCTGCTTCCGCTTATGCGATACCGATTATACTCGTACGAATAAACGCGCTACCGCCGTGCCAAGTTGCGGACTGACAGCAGTCACGCCGGTGGATTGCTTTTAACCGAGCCGCCATATTGGTATCGCATCCCTTCTACTTTTTGCGATCCTTCGACTCTTGACGCGAAATCGGACACCTTCATGGACAACGTTTACCGCGTCTTTTATCGCCCTTCACGATTCTTTTGCTCCTCTTTCCTTCTTATATTAACATTGAATTCTTTCTTTTTTTTTTAGATATTCAAAATATTATCTTACTAGTATTACTTATTATTAAATATTTAAGTGATAATAATTAATAATAATTATTCGATAACAAAATGATAATTAAACGATGATAAAGTTAATAATTTATATTAACTTGTTTTAAATATATATTATAATGATTTATTAAAAATATGCAAAATATATATGAGAAATTATCATACGAATTATGAATTTTTGAATTTTTATATAGAATGAATTTTTAAATAGATCGTAGAACGGCTGCAAATCTTATGAAATTGTACATTTATATCTTTTCAAACGATATATCTTAATTTTTGAATAATGCATTATAGTTGATAATGATTATATCATTTTTAAATCACTTGCTAATTTAGATTCTTGTTTTATTCGATAATTTGTTTCAAATCATTGACGATTCTTGTTTCTTTGAAATATTAAAATATAACATTCTGCATTTTTTTCATATTAATCATAATTATATATTTAAATTTAATTCCTAACCAAAAAAAGGAAAAATAATTAATAATAAATTAAAAATAAAAAATTATGAATACATCTGATTCCATTATATCATAAAAGAAAAAAAATAAGAAAAAATTTCTTTAAAATCTCAATATCGATAAATATTTGTAAATCTCGATATTACAATGCAAAAAGATAATGAACGGCATAATAACATATCTTTAGGAGGAAAATTTAAAATCGTAAAATATAACATTCCGCATTTTTTTTCATATTAGTCAATTATATATTTAAATTTGATTCCTAAATATTTAATTTAATATAATTCCTAATCAAAAAAGCAAAAAATAATTAGTAAATAATAAAAAAAATAATAAATTAATAATAAAAAATTATGAATATATCTGCTGATTCCATTATATCATAAAAAAAAAAAAAAAATAAGAAAAAATTTCTTTAAAATCTCAATATCGATAAATATTTGTAAATCTCGATATTACAATGCAAAAAGATAATGAACAGCATAATAACATATCTTTAGGAGGAAAATTTAAAATCTTCAATACGATTGGTCCGATGGTCAATAAGTTCGGACAAAGGTTTTTCGTTTCGTTTAACGAACGTGACTGATGTCGGATAACAATACGCAACAAAAAGTTTAGCGATTTGAAAAATGTATGTACGAACTCTGTTGAACTTAGTTGAAATACAAATATTCGTCTACGGCTTACGCCTCTATTAAAAATTGTTCACCTAAGTAAATTTTATTCGTGAACATTTTCTTAAAATACCAATTAGAATTCGTATTGTGAATTTTGACGAATTTGCGTTTTAAAATCGAAAAAACATTTTATTTCGAGAATCAAGATTCATCACTTTGAATGTTCATTGTCTTATTACAGGTCTGATTCGTTTCTCGACTGTGAAAACTTTCGACATCTCGTTCAGAATTCATTCCCTTCGTTTAGAATATTTCTTAGGAAAAAAAAAAAAAAGAAAAGAAAATTCGACATTCGACTCGATTTCGATATATCGATTTAATTTGTTTGTAAATTACATGTAATTTATAAATCGTAATGTGAAATTATATTGCAATTTCTCTGTTTATCAATTTTCTTATCTTTCATTAATATATAACCACAATTGTGAAGAATAAAGCTTGAGGGGAATATTATTAAAAGAAAAGAAAGAAAAGAAACAAAAATATCAAGAATATAAGGAAAATAGTTTTTTTCTATTTCAATTCCATTTTATTGAATATACAATTTTCAAAGTTACTTTCTTCTTCTGATCTACGATCTCATATTGAATATATGTTGGTGATATAAAAATTTCAAATTAATTTCAAAAATTTCAAAAATCAAAATTATTAAATACTTTCTAATATCAATGATTTTGAATTTTTTTTATTAGAAAAATAAAGAAGAAAATATATTTTATATTTGTTAATTTTGAAAGGATTTTTTGAAAATGTTAGAATTGAATTAAGAAAAAATACTATATTTCTTCTACATATTTACGTTCTAAGAAATTTTTAATAATTTCAAAATTAATTTAAAATTTTTTTTATTAGGAAAATTATTTCAGAAATTTTAAAAGTAAAATAGTTGTCATTGAAGTGTCATTTATTTATCATTTCAATTATAATTATATTATCGTCATACTATTATAGGCAAATTAAAATATTGTATGAAATTTAATTTTTTGCATTACGTAAAAATCAACAATTCAAAACGATTTTTCAATTTCATGATAATAAGTTTCTTATAATTAAATTTTCACGAATTAACATATAAGACTTTTATACATAAATATTTTATGTATTAATTTGCGTAATACTTTTAATGAGCTTAAGAATTTGAAACGATATTCTAAAAAAATCAAATATACATAAATATCATCGCCGTTCGAATTACCACATCAAATGATACCTAAAAGTCACTTCTCAAGTGCAGAAGATTAATATTCCAGAATAAAGAATTATATCATTAGAAAATCATATAAAAAATATTCATTCATTTTTCAAATTATGCTTCTTCAATTCATTCTAACGTAGTATTCATTTTAGCATATAATTTATCATTCGTTAAAATTCGTCTTAAACAATATTTTAAGAAATAATTTAATTAAAAGATATATATATATATATATAAAATATAATTTTTCTTGAGAATTATTCCTACAAAACGATGATTTTATATATATTCAAATTTTGTTCATTTTTATCATTTCAAAATATTGATTTAAAAAAACAAAGGAAATACTAAAATTTTAATAAATTTCACTCTTTCAAAAAAGTGCTGCTGTTCTATTATTAAAAATTACTTACATATATAACTTAGTCTTTATTAATTTCAAACTTTTGAACAAATAAGAATAACGTGTAAAGATTATAAGTAATTGTATACATAAGTATAGATACAGATTTATTATTTCTAGAAATTTTTCATAAAAAAATTTCTTAATTTAAATTTTTTCCTATCACAATTTAATTTTTTATTCATTTTAAATTCCGTAGAATATGTTTTATTGATTTCAAATTACTTATCAATATTTTATAAAAACTAACAATAAATAACAAGAAACAATATAATAATTGAATATTAATTACAAATAAAGTAAAAATAAGTTGACAGACAAATTTAGATAAATTTAATTTATTTCTATAGATCAAAAAAGAGAAAAAACATGATCTAATCTTTGTTATATTTTAAATCGTGTAGAAAATTAAACAATTTAGATAAATTTAAATAGTTTTATTTCAATGGAATTTCGTGATAAATATCTTCTAAAAAAATATCTAACCTAATCTTTTCTTATATTCTGCGAGACACATTTTTTATTAGTTTTAAATCTAAGTAAAAAAAACTTTATAAACTTATATACGATATAAATTATAATTTTAAATTAGAAATAAATTGAAATTATCAAATGTTTTTTTTTATAATTACTATTAGACTTTGTTCACAAACATAATATCTTATTTTTTTTTATTTCAATAATGTGAAATCATTGACTAATATTTATCCACAAGTATGCACAACGTCAATATATGAAGGCGTATTGCGGTTTAATTTCTGAAACAGTATTTTCGCCTGATTCCGTATATAGTAGAAAGTAAAAACGTAACGATTCGTACGTCCACTTTCCAGACTCGCAGTTTTACGGCTTATATAGATATATACCATAAACAACGTAATTAAGAATATTCGTATAAAGAATGCTCCTTCACAGTGCATAAATACAAGAACTTACATATATGTTATTTATTATATATATATAATATATATAATATATATATTATATATATATATATATGAAAAGTAACACAAGAAAGTATTTATATTTTGAAAGAGAAGAAACATTTTTGTTTTAAGGAAATACGAAAAGATAATATTTTTTAAGAATTGTGATTTCACAATATTCTGTCTAAAATTAATATTGATTCAACGCGAATAATTAATTTTCTTTTGTTATCCGATTTTTGCACATAAGATTATATACATATCCTCAATCTCAATTATAATTAATTAAATAATTTTTGAAAATTCACAACCAATTTTGAACTAAAATTCGAACTAAATATATATATATATATTTTTTCTCAATGCAATACGAGGGCAGTCAATTCTTATTCGTGTCTTACAAATAGCTTTTTTTCCTCTCGATCTCAGAAGCCGATAAGTAATAATTATAAAACTTGAATATATTTTTCGAACGTGAAATACTGAGATTATGATTCGAAATAGAAAAATTAAATATAGCATTTACATCTCGAACAATATAACGACATCATATATTTCTTTAGTGTACATTTTAAATCACAGTTTTTTACGAAAACATATAATCACTGACCCACAATTATGATTATGATGTTTGAGTATAATATTGTATATTGATTCATACATTTACATTTCATTGTAAAATCGTATTGTTATAGTTAGGTTCATAAATATCCGATTTCTTGACGCATAGTTGCCGTGCGATAAAACATTATGTAAGAAAAAATGTTTTCTACTCAAAATCGTTTTGCGATTCAAAAATAAAGGTATACTTATAATATATATATTATGCTACATTCAAAGTTTGATACACACATCTTTTTTCATATTATAAAAATTAGATCCAAGTAACATCTTGCATGCTTTTCTTCTTCTTCTTCTTTCTTGTGTGCTTTTAATCCTTATAAAGATAATATAAGATCATATGCAATGCGCATGTTCGACATTTTAGTGCACAGCGACTGCGCATTAACGTGTATAATGGACTCGAGAATCCTGTGATCATCAGAAAAGAGTCCATGTGTCATGCGATTTTCCGATCGCCAAATCCAGGGAATAGATATCCATCATCTTTCGTAACAAAGTAATTTTTGGCCGATGACGCAATTCATTGCTTACATCACTATCTGTATAAACGTTCTCAATATTATTTGGATAAATAGAGATCGGTGATTCGAAGTATTACTGTTTTCAAAGATTGGCCTACGTTCAATTTGCTTATAATTTTAAATAACAGTATTTAAAATAAAAAATAAAAATATAAACTATTTCTTCAAATGATTTAGATGTAATCGATTTACAATATTGTTTTTTTTTATATATTAATTAATATATTATTTGAAATTATTATTTAATTTTTCGAATGTGTAAGAGATTTCAATTATATATTTTTCGAATTTGAAATAATTAATGATAATGAAATAAATATTTTTTTCATTATACATGCAATATTTAATATTTTCCTTTTACAAAAATGTTTCCAAACTGCAATTGCAATTAATATGCAAAATTAATTTCATGTTTCTATCATAGAATAAATGAATAATTAATATTTATAATAATATTCATATTTCAAATGTATATTTATTAATTCTAAAAAATATAAAAAAATTATTTATTCATAATAAATTGTAGAATTTTTTAATTTTTTTAATAAAAGTAATTATTAATTATCATATTTATATGATATTTCAAAATATATTAATATTTACAGAAACATATGATGTATATGTATCATATCTTAGAAAATGTAAAATATTTATGTAAAATAATAATAAATTTTAAAGAATTATTATTTATTTACTCTAAATAAATTCATTTATTATATTTTAGACAAATAAATCTTCAAATTTTATTTCACTTTAATGAAATTATTTCAATTATTATTTCAAATATTTTTTTATAAAAATATTTTAAATATTATTCAAAATATAGCTTCTTATTTAAAATATATTTCCTTATTTAAAATTTAAGGATTCGAAGAAGAGACGTTTCAGAATATATTGAATCATTGACTGAAAGATGATATATGTTATCTTCGAAAGATGTAGTACTTTCGAGCAGAAATTATGACGAAATAAAACTCTATAAATTTGTATTTGAATGAAATCTAAATAGGATTGACAGTTCAAGTTCAAAATTACGATGTATATATTAATGTTAAATTTCTCATACATCTCGATTAAAAATTTCTATTTTATTTTAATATCTTTCTCACGAGTGCCCTTAGCCTTTTAACAATATTCAAATTCAAAACATATCACGATAGTCATTTATGGTCATAATGTGTCTTTGAACTTTTTTCTGACCTTCCTCCATGATGGTCCTCTCGATCGAGGACCAACTATTACACAAACTATTGGGCAACAATTTTAAATCGTTTCTAGTCAAAATGAATCGTAATGATTACGTGGAAGTTTTACGAATTGGGAATAAATAGTTTGATAATATACACTCTGCTAATATTCATTTGTTATTCTATTTGCAAATATACAAGATGAAATTAAATCAAGTTACAATCAAGCAAAGAATAATTTTGCATCCAAAAATGAAATCGAAAAAAATAATAGGATAAATTGGCTTACTTAATTATTTAGTGACTTAAATGATTTTAAAGTATTTTTCTATTTTTTTTTTGTATTAAGATAAAAGAGTTCATTTTCTTTTACATTCATTATTTCTTCTATCACTTAAGATAAAGTAATATAATAAATAATATATAAATATATAAAAATACAATAAAAATTTTACTCGAATAATTGTTTAAATAAATAAATATAATAAATAATCCTGACAAAAATAATAATAAAAAAAAATATTAATTAACAATAGATCATAATCTACAATTTTTTCGTATAATATATATATGAAAATGAAAATGAGATTTAAAAACATATCGATGGTCATGCATACTGTAATAATCATTTTTCAACCTGACATTTATTACAACAACATTTGATTATATTTAGTTTTCTATTGCTAATTGAAAGCGAATAGTTGCTTAAAATAAGCGAAAACTATAGCTGTAATTGATCCATTGAAAGAAATAAGAAGAAAATTACAGCAATGAATTATTGAGTAATAAAACGGAAGTTAATCTCAAAAGAAATGATCTTAACCACAACAAATCAAAAATTTATTTGAAGTGAGAAATAATTAACATAACCTATAACAAATATTTAACGAATGATGTAATTATTTAAAATAATTTATTTGCGATATTGAAATATAGATAATATTGATTTATTTGAAATAATAATTAATTATAAATAATTAATTATTTCTTCATTTTTTTATTTCAAATTTGAAATATATTAAAAAATATATTAAAAAAGAAATAATTATAAATAGTCACAAATATAAATTATATTACATTTTATAAATGAAAGTTATAGTGTATATATATATATATATATATATATATAAATTCTATTAACGTCATTTATATTAAAATTATAGAATGACATTATTTAAAATAATATATCAAATCATCTAAAATAATGATAAAATAAGACGTTGTCTAATAAGTAATATTTCAAATAACGTCATTGCAATTTAAAACTTAAAAACATATTCTATACCGAGAATATTTTTTTCGCATCAATAAATACAAGATTATATTTATATATTACGTAAAATGATGAATATGAAAATTATTTAAAAGAATTATTTAAAAACTAAAATCATATTCATGATCCATATATAAAAACATAATTTTAATTCTTAATCGTGTTATGTTCATATTCAGTGTATTATAAAATTAAAAATAAAAATAATAATAATTAATGATATTTCTACAAAACGTTCAACTGTAAATGCAACGCCTACTTCTAAATGTACAAAGGCATCAAATATTGATCGCTAGTGACATCTAAACGTCTCCGCGTTAGACATTACATTCCTAGTTAATAAAACTCCTTGTATAATTTATCAAACATCTAATGTATGTACTTACTAATTACAATATTTTCATGGAAAATAGAGTTGAAAGGATATGCTGCCTCCAATTTTGGAACAATCCATTTCCTTTCCCTAGCACAGTTAATCACAGAAAGGATGAATACACTGAATATACACAAATGAAACCACCTGTACAAATCGGTGAACGTGCAGCGGTATCTCGCTGCAGCAGTAGGCAGTGAATGGCTGTCGCACGCGGAGCAATTGCCCAGTTGAAGAAGAATTCAAGAGGAGTTCTCGCGTTTTCCACATGGCACACGACCCAATTCGTCGATCTTACATAACCGACAACATTGGATCATTCATGCTCAGCTGATCGTAATACATGCGCGCTGCCTCCAATTAAATGCGCGATCACCGGTAAAATATTTTTTAATTCGTTAAAACAGTGTCGAAATGTTTCAAAGATTAGTTCTTTGGGTTTTAAAAGTCAAGAATCAAAATTAGTATTTATGAAACTAAATTAAATCCAATACGAAAGATTCGTTGAAAAGACTATCGAGTACTATTAGTGATAAGATATGTATAATTTATTCTTGTTTATGAAATAATTTATTCATAGGTTATTATTTATAGGTTAGGTTCGAATTTTTAAATAAATACTTGTAAATCTATTTCAATATTAGAATCTTTTAATAAATAATAATTATGAAAGTAAAAAAATACATTTTATTTCATTTTTATAAAAAAAATTCTCATAATTTTAATTTTTCTTTTTATAACTGTTTAGAAATAATGTGATTTGGTTTATAAACTATTATAGTTTATTAAATTATATAATATATTAAAATATATAATTTTTAAAAAAACTAGAAAACTAGAAAATTATTATTTTATGAAATGGATGTATTTTTTAATGTATATTTTTTAATATTTTTAAAGAATTTAAATTCTGGTCTATCAATATTCGAATCTATTTAGAATATACTTGGTCTTGCCACTAATTTTAAATAATCAAGTGATAATAATTTAATAATAATAATAATAATAATAATTTAATAATTATTCGTTTACTTTATTAATATCGCAGAAACACACAATAGAATCAATATATAAATAAATAATTGTTGGAAAAGCAAAAATATTCTTTTTTTGAATTTTCAGTAAACAAATAATAAAGATTCGATAATTATTCGTTTCTTATTTCTTATTAGTGTCACCGATGCAGTTGGCATAAGATTTTACAAAGTAAACAGAATAAGCTTGAGACAAAGCGTATACAGTTCGATTTAGTCAATCGACCGATAACAGAGGACCCGATACAGAAAGAATTTGGCCTTGGCCTACTGTTTCACCATTTGTTCAGGACATGAAAGAACGAATCATCGTCGCAAAAGTCGAGCGTGAGCGTCGATAGTCCATTGCACAACGGTAGAAACGTGCCTACGAATGTTCTCTACCGGCTGGTAGGCTTTAATGGAGCGATTCGTACCATTTGTGAATCATGATTAACACGATTCGGTATGCTCGACATTGTGTCCCGTTTTTCCAACCAACTGATGGATCGCGTCTAGAGGCCTCCTGACCTACATTATTTTTCGCAACTCGACCCATCTTTTCGTCATTCAGTTATATATATTCGAGCGAAAGAATATCAGAGAAAAAAATGTGAAACAATGTAATTATAAGAAATAGAAAAAAATAACGAGATATGTTTGAGAGTAGAACTATCTAAAGTTATTTTTCGATAGAGGACACTATGTTAAGAGTGAAAGTTACAGTCAATTTCAACAGCTCTCGAGAGTTTTAATCTCTAATATAAGTATTTTTACATTGTCCTAAAAATACGAATCAATATAAAAATAAAACTCTCAAGAAAATTGTCAAAATTTATATTTTCCTAGTGATTATCCGATAGTAACTTTCACTCGCGCAATTCTCACTCACGAAAAATACTCTAGAGAGCAATTCTCGAGAATTTTATTTTTAACTGTATTTTCATTCCCAAAAAATATTTAAAAAATAAAGATTTGAAAGTATCTATTAGTATATCTCGATCACAAGGCATCGAAAAACAAGGTGATCGTAACTCGGAAAATAATAATTCGAACTGATTCAATGATCGAAGTTCCTTCTTCGGTTGTCTCGATTACGTGAAAACAGTTTATGGCGCAGGGACGGGGAGGGGAATTTCTCATCGAGCGGGCTACTGAAGCCCGGCCCATGACGCGGGAGAAAGTTTCGGTATGGACAAGAATTACAGACTATCGAAATAAATAATAATAATTCTTCCATATGTAGCAATCAATTGTCTAACTTTAGACTAACTAATTTTGCCCAATTATGATTATGAAATATAATTCATCTCGATAATTATTATCAATTAATTATCCAATATGATCAATCACAATGTAAAATTTTTGTACAAAATATCTATGTACAATTTTAAAATTATTAAATACGTTCAAATAAAATGATTCAATTCGAATATAACAATTTTTGATTGACTGACCGAATTTATGTAATTAAATATAGAAAAACGAAGAATCGAAATACGAAACGACTCGATAGCCACGAAATGTCGATTAATTCCGCCTTTCTAGTTGCCTAATTCTCGATTCGATTAAACGAAGGATCCCCATAAATTTGTTTTGTTCCGGTAATAAGCGAAGCGTGACTCCAAGGAGAAAAGGACGAAGAAGAGAGAGGAAGAGACAGAGAGAGAGAGAGAGAGAGAGAGAGAGAGAGAGAGAGAGAGAGAAGAATTTTAGTTTTCAGTTCTCTATTTGAAAGAATAAATCGAAGGTCTTGATGTGGAGAAATATCTATGGTTTTATATATATATATATGATCAAAATACTCGAAGAATCAATATTAATAATTAATCTACCATGCATATGATATTTGAAAATGATTAATTCGAAATCATCATTGTAGAATTGGGAAAAATAAATTTTTAAAATAGATAAATAAAAATAAATATTTTAATGATAAATAATGATATTTGAAATCTTTAACTTAAACATTATTATATAACGATATATTAAAATTATAATATTATATACATATAACATAATATACAAAAACTTAATTTACTTTATATATAATGAACATTTGATATTTATTGTATTTTAATTAAATGGAAAATAAATATTTTATTTGCATTGAATTCGAGTGTAAATAATATTTAAATAATGAATATATATATATATTGTTTATTTATATTTAAAATAATAAATAAAGTAGTATTTTAAAGTAATATTTATACAATATTTCAAATTTTCCTCAGTCTACTTTATTGTATATTCATTAAATATTTATATTTAGTAAGAAATAAAAAAATTTCATCATTTGACACAATTGATCAAATAATTTGATTATAACATTTTATTGCTTATATGTTAATCGATTTTCGATCTAAGTAAAACAACTTTAATGCCATATATCATCATTTATAATTAAATAGAATTGTTAAGTAAAATCTCAATTAAAATTTTAATTCGTGATTTCTGTTTTCACGGATATATGAAAATATGCATCATGATGCACTATCATTAAATATATTTTTTTTTTTAAACAAAAATTTCAACAAGATTTCAATCAATTTTGTCCTTGATTTGTTTGCTGATGATAAGTTATCAATCAGGAAATTTCCATTTTCTTATAATATCTCGAGATTAAATCATAAGGATTTTTATATAACTTTTAATGGAATTTTAATGGAATAAAATAAAAAATAATAAATTCTTATTCAAATAATTGTTTAAAAAAATGTTTATGTTTCTTACATACATTTTTATAGTGTTTTATACTTATTTTTATTTTTATTACAATATATTTTTATAGTGCTCTATATCTAATTTTCATGATATTAAATTTTTATAATACAAAAATTAATAAATAATACGAAATATGAATTTGAACTTAATTAATACATAAATAATATAAAAAATATAATATGACAAATTATTCACATTTTCTAAAATTATTATTATTTAAAATAATAAATTATTTGATAAATGATAAAAGTATTTGTTTTAGATAATTATTGAATTTATAGTGATTATTTATTTTTTTTATTTATTTCAAATAAAATATGCTTGATTCTAACATTTGATATTAATTTTATTTATTATAATATATATATGGAGATTGATTAAATTAACTCCTGAAAGGATTAATTTTAGTGTATTATATAATGATAACATTAATATTCACTTTATTATTATAAATTGAATTAATTTGTGTAATTGATTTATCTGCATTAAGAGTTAAAGATGAAAAGTTTTATCAAAAGTGTAGATACTAAAATATTTGAAAACTATTTACACAATTCGATCTAGGATAAGCGTGCTCGTCGGATTTCGTGACACTTTCATTTTTTATAAATGTCGAAATGTCCTCTATTGTCACGAAATTGGTCAATACCGTTCTACTCCTTATCGACTTTCCCCCTTTCGATTTTCCTAACGATTTACAACATACATGTGCTCGAGGCAACATAATGGAGTCTCCACAAAGTTTCTTGCAACAATCTTTGCTAATTTCAGTAAATACATAATTCATTTTGTAACGGAAATACATATGAATTTTTTTCAGATCTGCATATAATTAAAACATTAGCTATTGTATATCATTCACATGATAGAAGAATTTTAAAAAAGCACGACTTTATAGGTTAATCAATTCGTACAATTATAAAGTTCATCGCATCAAATAATCAAGGTACGATATTTTAAAATGTTAATTATCAAAAATTTTAATGAAGATGTCACTAAAATTTTTCCATACAATATATTAATTTAGTGTGAAATATTTTTGATATTATTCTTTTTTCTTGATGTATTCTTTAATTTCATATCATACGTATATATATATATATATATATGTATATAAACATAAATATGTATGTACTTTTTATACAACTCTGCGCGCCAAAGCACGTGCACCTAACCGATTTAAACCACTTCATCGAGATTGTCCAATGGATTGCCCGCTGAAGGGGCTCGATTCATGCGCAAAGTTGGTGCGCAGCATCGATCCCACGAGATGAGAGCACGCTTAGATCATGGTGCCTCAAACACCGGTATACTGAATATAATCAGCTGATCGAAAGGAACGTTACTTACCAGTGGCGTGCAGGCCGAACGAAAGGGATACAGACTTCCTCACTTGTTGCGTCGCCCGAATATGTCCTGTCCTGTGTTCCGTCCTTTTTGTCTCCTTTCTTTCTTTTTGCACGTCAATAGAAACTTCACTTGCCCGAACGAACAGTGTATGCCACGCCGGCCAGACTTTCGATGGATCCGGTTAAAAATATATACAGGGCGGGGCTCGGCGGAGATGCTCGAGCTTACTCGATGATTCTTCCTCCTTCTCGGTACGTTACACGGTAATCTCATGCCGCGTATTCACGACTGTACGATATCATCGTCATCATATACCGCGAAATCGTCGTACCTTTCTCGAATTCCCTTGACGTCTTGAAGTGTTCTATGAGTATCGTCGTTGCACTGAGAACCGCCGACAGGTCCGTAACTATCGGTTGGAGGAACCCACAAATACCGAAATTTTTGTTTCACTGAAGAATAACGAAGAAAATGTATCAATATGAATGTTTGAAGGATATAAACAATCAAGATGAACTTATTACAATGTGATTGTTGACTTTGCGCGTAGTGAAATCAAAAAAAAGTTTTAAATTTTATGTGATTACGTAATTAAGAAAATTGATCGATAATGATCTCAATATTTTGATTCCTATTTTACGTTTAAAGTTGCGAAATGTTGCAAATGAATGTGCATCATGATTATTACAGAAAATTCGATTATCGTTTTAATACAAGTATCTTATTTTATTGTAATTATATTTTTATTTTCGTTGCGGCGTGAACACTTTCTTTCTTAGAAATGATTGATTATATAAAAACTGTTTTATAAAGACGCGATCGACCAACTGAATGAACACGAGAGACATCTTAAAGAAACTACTATGATTTCTTATATCATGTTTTGGAAATTCTGTTCTGTTACAACTTTATCTTTTGAGATACGGATCTGTTGTCTGCGATTTGTTTGTTTTTTATTATCTATCATTAGCTAATCTATCCTTTTCGTATCATTCCATACGTGGACATGTGGAATGTATACTTATAAATTTTTTAACAATATATTTATTTATCCAGTCTTTGGTAGAGTTATAAATTAAAATGAAAAAAATATTCATAAATATTATCTTACTTTAAAATTTACAATAACAAATATATACTTACGTGTATCGAAGAACTGCAATATTTCCGTTATTGTAACAGTATTGATGACTATGAAATTTGGATTTTGGTAAAAATTAACATCACTGTACCACCATGTATTCATTCTGTGTTACACCGAAATTAAAAATCAGTAATAATAATTATTACTCACGTAAAATATATTAATTCTTTAAAAAATATAAATTGAATTGAAAAATATAAGTTGAATATCAAATTTTGTTCAATTAACACATATATGATAAAATAAAAATAGTCTAAATTAAAACAATTTTTTTCGATATCGCTCTGTATGACGCCGCAACGACATATTTCGTGTTCTGTTCAATCATAACATATAGATCGATAACTCGAAATTAAATCGATATCAAAATCGACATTAATTTTCAATTCAAATTTTTAAACCTAACCCGAAATACTTGTAATGATAATATCTATGTTAGACGAATTATTTATTTCATAATAAGAAATAAACAAATTTTAAATTAACATAACCTACCATTTCAATTGCTATCTTTAACATTTTGATTTCATTTCACGCGTTTAATTTTTTTTCTTGAAAATAACAAACTTTTTTACTATTTTTCTGCCATAGTGTAGTAATACTCTAACAATTGATTACAACTTCATATATATCAAATTTCACTACATTGTATATTTATTTGTATATTTATAACGATATTTAAGCTACGTATAGAAAATTTCAATGAATAAAATCTTATTCCATGGTACGTATTTTCTTTTTTTTTGTATTTTAATAAGTGGAAAGTGGAATAAACCCCCGATAAAAAATAAAATTTACAAGTCATTACACATTGTTTAAGCGAACAGGAAAAAAATGTAAATGTAAATGTTAAGTATTAAAATTTAAATATATCTTTTCATATTAATCTTAATCGACATTAACAGTACGAACTACTCGTGGATTGCTGACACATTCATTTTTTTAAATGTTTTTTATTTAATAATTTTATAGCAATGATAGTAGTAGTGCGAACCGTTTTCAAGGGTTTCGAATATCAAATAAACGGACACCGATTTCCCTGTGTTCATGGCTGAAGGCAACTCGCTCGTTTCAAATTCACTTTATTCTCGTGTAATTCTCCCCAATTATGTACAAAAATATAATGAGAATCAGTAATCATTACAGAGTTCGTAACATTAGGTGGTACATGACGATGGTATATGCTCTTGCCTTCTCGGCCTTGCGTGATCTTGACTTGTGACAACCTTCACGAAGTTGAATAGCTTTTTTCTTTTCTTTTTTCTGTTTTTTCTCCTTTTTCGTTTCTTTTTTTTTTTTTATTTTTTATTTTTTTTTGAAAGTGAAAGATGATCGACCATCTTGAATTATATTTTTTCATGCGCGTGTAATCTCTTTCTTTTCCTGTATAAGACTCAAATATCCTCCGAGATTAAATCTACGTGAAATTTGATGTTTTCTTTCCCCTTTTTTTTTTCATTCTTCTGTAATTTCATTTATAAAAATGAAAAATTAGTTCATTTAAGAAATATATATATTTTTTATTGTACTTGCAAAACATTGTATAAAAAGAATAGAAGAGAGAGAGAGAGAGAGAAAAAAAATATTAACAAACTAATCTCCATGATTACATTCATTACATTTGACAATTGATTTGAACAGAAATAAAGATTTTTATAATCAATATTATTGATTTTATAATCAATATATTGAAACTTTGTGACTTTTTCTCCATACTCAAATATCATTAGACATAATCATTAGACATAAATATCAAGAATACAAAGTTAAAATAAAATTAAATTAAAATCATTGGTTAAAACAATAAAACAAACTTCTGGTATGAATTACAAAAATCTTGATCATAAAGGATTTTTGAAAAGCTTCGCCGTTAAATTGGATAAGAAAAATCATTAAAATTCCATTAGAAAAGATTATGCAGAAAGGTATTACTCGCACACGCCTGATATATGATGAAACACGAAATTTGTATACTGACATGAAGAGTAGCCTTTCCTATATTTAAATCGAAAAGGAACACGGAGAATATTCTTAATAGATCATAATGGATTTATCGATTTTTCGAACCATAGAACACTCTTGTATATAAATGGCATGTTTATGAACTTCTATTAACCCTCTATAACCAGAATTTTTCTCACTTATCTTGTAAAGAAGAGTTCCGATCGATTACAATTTTTAAATTTAATCTAAAACTTAAAAATTAATAATCATTAATAAACAATATAACGACAAACTGATAATATATTGGTAAACCAATAAACAAAATTTGAAGAACATAAATATACGAAATATGTGTTATTCAAATTATATAGAGTGTTATATAGAGAGTTAAAATGTTCTATGATCGTGTCTCGATGTCGACGCGGCTTATTGTCCTCATTGACAGACACGAATCGGTTCGACAGAATTCTTTACTTTTTCTTTACATTTTCCAACACGCAGTGTGATATTTTTTGCAAGACTTTAACAGGTGCGAAATTGCTTTGTTTTCTATGCTAAAGTTATTTTTACAAGTATTTATAGTGAATTATAAAAAAAAAAAAAAGAAAAAACAAAAGAAAACAATTAAATAAATGCCTTTATGGTTCATATTGGTTGACACGACATTGCATAATTGAAAATGCATAATCACTGGGTAGAAATGATTTGATTTTAACCATAGCCGAGAATAATATTATGGGGATTTTATATAAACGGAAGAATTCAGTTAGAAGTTCAGTTATTGATATTTTGAGCGTTAAAGATATAAAATTATTTGCTAAATCGTAACTCGAAGATCAATTCCTTATACTTTGGAATGAGTGACAAAGGACTAAAGCAAAAGCCTCGTCGACTAAAGAAATGCATTCGTATATCATCGAAAGCTAATTTATAAAGAGAGAAAAAAATGTCTTTTCGAGATGTTGAAATGATATTTGCACGTACGTTTTACGATTATATTAACAGTCTTGTCGACGTTGGTTTCTCTTTTTTTTCTTTTTTTTTTTTTTTTACTTCTTTTATTATAAATCATTTCTCAAATATTTTTTCTAATACGTTATTAAAACTTGGCAATAATACATTTCCGTAT
Organism: Apis cerana; assembly: GCF_029169275.1. Taxonomy (NCBI): domain Eukaryota; kingdom Metazoa; phylum Arthropoda; class Insecta; order Hymenoptera; family Apidae; genus Apis; species Apis cerana. The sequence continues at coordinate 2,883,002 of NC_083867.1, read as the reverse complement.
ATGAATACTTTCACAAGAAAGCACGTCTTTGACACCATTAACGTCAACGTTTCTTTTATTATGCGATTGATCTATTTCCTTGTAAAAATATACAACATTAAATTTATAGGATCGAATTGTTTTTTTCCTCAGATTTTTTTTTATTTCTGTGCGGTCATAAATAAAAACCTTCATCTTTCCGTAATAGGAAGAGTACAAAAGTTTGTAACCTTAACAAGAGATTTCATATGATTCCTAGATAAACGTTTTCTCTTTCCCTCCATGCATATTTATAACATATGTATATTCGAACGATTGGCATTCGACCTTCTTTTTACCAATATGACCAGTTCATCGGTGAACAAGAGATAAATTTCGCCGACAATTTTTTTTAAAACTCTTGAGAAGCTTGATTCTACGTCAACAGCTGATATATTCGTGAATATTTTATTTAAAAAAAAAAAAAAAAAGGTTGCGTGGCTTTGTTACGACTAATAAAAAAAGCTAATCGAATTTCTCATTCTCTAAGATACGATATATATATATATATAATTTTTGCCGATGCTGAGATATCGATGATGATCTTTCTTCAACAATAGAGGAGAAGAATCAAGCTTCAAGAGAGGAAGGATCGATACGATTTTCTCTCCTTCTTAAACGCGAATCGACAGACGCTTATTTCTACGACGAACACCAAAGCTTTGAACACAATCGGGGCAATAGAGAGACAGAGTCGGACGATAAGGAAATACGGTAAAGGGGGATCGTTTCAATGCGCCCCAATAAGAAATGCCTCGTAATCATATACAACTAACAAACGATCACACTCGTTCACGCATACAATAAACGCACGCAATGAAACACTCTCGACAATCGCGTGCGGAAAACATAATGTTCCGATGAGGATCGATTATTAATTTATACTCATCGTGTGCGCGTTTTAATTTTTGTCCGTTTATTCTCTCTGGTCTCTTCGCATTCCTCGGTCGTTCATCACGCTCCATTTTTGCTCTTTTTTTCCGTTCATAAAGCCATCGACGAGTCAACGACTTTCAGGATCATCCACAATCCGGTTGCGGATGGAATTATATATATTATAATTAATACATGTACACAACAATACGGGTAAAAGAGCCCTTTCCTTATTAATAATATATTATCAATAATTATTCTTATATAAACCCCGTTAAACTATTCCGATAAACATAATCGCCATCCCGTTGATACATTTTAATATGAAATAATTTAAAGCGTTAGCGGGAAAATCGAACGTATGCGCGACAGGTCTCTCTCGTCGACGACTCTACACGTGAACATGAACACAGACTCCACGGCGAATTACAACTAGTATATAGTTTTTTTTTTTTCTTTTTTTTTTGCGAATCGGCCACATTGGATCCAGGCGGAGTCGCGCGCAATCACTACTCGAATCGAAATCGTTCGACATGTTTTATATATGTTGTGTATAAAGTCACTGTACGACCGTCAATATGCCGGCAACGTGTAATTATACTGTATATCGTGTGATTTGGTATCTCGACGATTGTTTAAGAGCTTTTACCAAAATCAGAATGTCCTAAGCGAGCTTTTTCTCCGTGTTATTATTGGCGACATAACCGTTATTTGTTCCGTTGCTGTAACAGCTGTTATATTCCTTGTTGTATTCCTTATTGTAGATCGTCGTATATGACGAAACACCGTTTTGTCGTGGCGCCGAATCCTCGAGTACGGGCATGCAAAGACCAGTCGAGCCATTTTGTACACTGTTCTTTGCTGATTTTTCCGTTCTGTCTACATACTTCGCTTTGTAAAAGTCCGAAAAAAGACCTAAAAAGAGCACGCCGTGTAAACCGATCCAAATCATAAAGCTACGAGGGTAATCGCAGTCTATAAAAAGAAGCTGGAACTGGTGACACATGATTAACACGAATTGCACCTGAAAAATTGATTCCATTTATTTTCAATTACAGATATAATAATTCTAAACTTCATTATTGGATACCACTTTTATCTAAAGTTTTGTTTCTTTTGTATTTTATGTGCTCGATGGATAAAGACAAAATATCACTATTGTATACATCTGCGGTTTAGAATTAGGTTAATTTAACGTGCATATCAGCATCTTGCGAAAAATTGTATTAACAAGAAAATCTTATTTTCACTTTTGATTGAATTTGGAGATTGATTATACGAATATTTATAACATTAAACATTCGTTAAAGTGATATGACATACGTTCAATAGAATTATTTTTCTAATATTATTCGACGAATAAAGATTAGCTAGGTTAGGTAATTTTCGAACCGATGTATCTCATTATTTTAAAATTATTGTTACTTCTTACACTTATATTCTACTAATACATTCTACAAAATATAAAAAAAAAAGTGGTTTAGAAAAAAGTGGTAACAATTAAAACGAAACAGTAGAAATATAACCTATAGATTGGCGATCAATTATTATTCAATAAACTTACCATTTGCATAGTAGTCAGGTACTTTTTCCACCATATATACTTCTGATATTCAGGGCCCATTGCAGCCACCATATAGTAGAAATACATTATAATATGAACAAAAGTGTTTAAAAGGGCGAAGAAAGTGCTATGACCGCCTGGTGCGAACTTCAAGCCCATCCAAACTGAAAATGGCATTATGCCATGATGGATTACATGAAGCGTTGACACGTGCTGATTCTTTTTCCTCAGAATGAAAAAGAGCTGAAAAAAAAATATCGTTAACATTCTGCCATATAAACGATCATATCGTTAAATTTATTTTCAATTTTTATTAAATTTTTAAAAAGGAGGGGAAAAAATTGATCATTTATTTTTTAGAATTGTCTCGATTTCTAAAAAAGTTAAATTGTTTCAATTTAAATGAAGTTTTATTAGTAATTTTATTAGTTACAAGTACTTGATACTTGATCATCAATCTTTATAAACGGACTTTATAAATATTGTTCAATCATATTAGGAAAAAATGCAAACTTGATTAGTCATAAAATCGATTTTAATCTACTTCTAGCCACGAGCTAAAGTGATTTGTAAAAAAGTAAAAAAATTAAAGAGCAAATGTCAAAACTCAATATCTTATAAAGTTTTATGATATTTAAACAGTTTTGAATGCTCTGTTTCTCCGATATCTGCAATTAATGTCTATTGTAACTGTCGATTTCATTATCGCACAAAAATAGCACAAATTTCCATCCTACGTCGAATAGTAACAGATTAATGCCGGTGTTACCAGTAGTACAAACGTTCGTTCGAGCAGTATGCATATGTGGCTTCTCGCAACTGTAATTATGTGTGTTTTTTTATTTGCAATAAAAAAATCTTACAATATTGGTAAGTAATTTGCTTCGAATAGCTCGATAGTTTTAAATAAAATGATTTTTAAAATAACAAAATAAAATTACCAATTTATTTTTATGAATTTTTTTTTTAAAAACACGATGCTAAAACTGATCAGTATAAATGAACGAATAAATATCAATATTTATAATTATTCATTTAATTAGAAATTGAAACATCGAGAAATACAAATCTTTTGTATTCGTCGATATACGTCGCCACTTGATCGAAATATTACAGATTATCAAAGAAAAAAGTAATATTAAAATTCATAACAATTGTTACTAACAATTTCTTTCTTTACCTTTTTTCTATTTCATATTTTCAAAGTATCGTTCAATTTCAATTCTCCAACCTGTTTAAATAGACCAAATATCGATATTAACGAAATATTATTCGATTAAACATAATCCTACATAATCATTTATATTCTCGAATAATTTTACAGATTTTAAAAATTGGCCGTTTTCCTCCTAATTGTCACACCACGATGAAATACTTAGAAGAATGAAAAAAGGAATCTAATAAACTTTGGAAAGACGTATACGTGTATATATAAGTACTCACGGTATCGAAGAACTCGGTGAACTTGCTGATGTAATACCACCAACATGTGTTGGCCATTCGTAGCGCCATAGCGTTGTTGGAATAGTCGACCGGTTGGCACCGGAAACTGTATCCTTTCGCCCAGCCACTCATCAAGTACTAAAACAAGAAAATGGTGGAAAGTGAAGACAATAAAAGGGGGCGCATTCACCGGCACGGGGACGGCTGCGAGTTATACAGTTCCGACTGTACGACAATCAGCATATAGAGTGCGATCGCCCGCTTTTCACCGGGAAACTCTGTTCCTCCGCTCGCTTTGTTCGATCAAGAAGCCAGCCGAAGGGGCGGAGACAGGCAACAAAAGAGTCCTCTCGGTTTCAGTCTCTCTCTCTCTCTCTCTCTAGCAAGATTCTCTCCTCGCTGCTATCTCAAATTCTAAAAAGCCCGCGCGCTCCTTCGAGAATTACGAACAATAGTTTGTTTCCTGTATCATTTCGGCCGTTTTTGCAATTTCTTTCGAGGAAAAAAAAAATAAAAGGAGAGAGAAAAAAATCAGGCCATCATGCGTGGTGGGCGAAGCATTCGATTCTTACGTTCGCATGCTTTTCTTCGATTGTTTCATTACACGATTACGCAATTGCCTATGTTCTACAGAAGCAGAATTCCCCAATCTGGTTATTATTTTTTTCATTGATTCGACTTTTAACTTAACTCACTTATTGATCTTTTTACTTTTATTTTATTTTTAATCGTATCGTAGAGATGGAGCGAGGGTTATACGATTTTTTTTTTCTTTTTCTTCATTTCCATGCTTCAATTAAATTGTAAGACAAGAGCTTGGTTACAATAGACGATTATGGGAGATAATACGTGCTCAAAATCGTATATGTTACGTGTCGCGGAAGTAGAAGAAATCTCGCAAGGCCGAGGTAATTGGTTAAATAGCGATGGTTTTACTCAAATCATGCATGAAATAACATTAGGAATATCTACGATATAGCCTTCGCTCGTATCGTAGTCGAAACGAGCAATTTACTAGAAACGCGATCTACGTTACAATCATTTTAATATATTCGCTATCACGCATTACAAATAGATATTGTTCGTATTCTATAAGTATTCAAAAATTGAAAAAGTGACTTTTCGTGCTGAAATAGGATAAATATCCCTAGGCGCCTATACGAATTCCCTATACGAAAAATTCTCTATACGAATTCCCTATATATTGTAAACTTACATTAAAAAAAAAAAAGACATCGATATATTATATATATATATTTACATATATACGAATACTTATATGTAAATAAATATTTATATGTACATAAAATATATATATATATATATATACGATGTATAAAAGTTTCAGATATTTTCTTAAATAAAACTATAATTTTCTTTGGTAACTTTTTTATAGGTTTACATTCAATGTGCGTTCAAAAATATATATAATTCTACTCAGAGTGCATCTTGAAAGAAATATAATACAAGTTCGAAACAAAATTAATTCCGTTTGATGTATTTTTTCGAATAATGAAAAATTAAAGGTAAGATAATCGGGGAGAATTGTATTCGCATGTTAAAACGAATCACTTTGTACATATCTATACAAATTTTGTATTTAACGAAAATGCTTCTGTATAATATAAAGAGTAATGAGCATTATTATTACGAGTAATTTCATTCTATCTTTTGTTTCAATTTTTTTCTTTCCACGATTGAGTTATGAAATAGCGCATTACAAGTAAAAATAAATAAATAAATAAAAAAAAAAAGAAAATCAACAATTTTTTTCAATAACAAATTTAATTTATATTCTCAATTTGATCTCCGTTTAATGATATCGATCTTACATTCATACATTCGTCTATTGATATTTCTCAATAAGCTGTCTAATCTTTTTAATCGATAACATGAAACTCTCGTTACATAAACGAATAGGATAGAATCAATTTCACGTCAATGAAAAACATTACAATATAGTGCCTTGGAGGAGAAACGTAGTCGTATTACCATGGCTAATAATTGAAGGTTAAATTCAACTGGTTATCTCATAAAATTGAGAAAAAATAGACAAATGTTGACATTATTTAGATTTTTAGATACATTATTATGAGAACAAGATAATTGATAATATCGCTTGTTACAAAAGTGATAGACGGATAATCAACCTTTCTAAGGAAAAATTGTTTGAATGTTTCTAACCTCTAATTGAAGCGTATCCCACCAACTTTTTTTTTAAACACATAACTCATTTCTGTTGTAAACAAGTAAATTCCTTTCTTTTTTTTTTTCATAGTAATAATTTTTTTAATCGAGTAACATTTATTAAAATATCATTATAAAGTATACATTCGTTAAATATTTATCTTAATTTAATATTTTTATTGGAAATAATATTAAATAAAATTGGTTCATTAATTCAATATATTCTCATATCTCTATCAATGATTAGCAAGGCAATGAAATTGATAAATATATAATTTTACGAATAATTTTAGAATAATTTTATTATTCTTTACCAATTAAAATTTTTCAACATCAAAGATTATCATCAACATCAAAATTACGCTCTTAAATAAATTTAATTAGTTTCAACGATCTGAAATTGATATGCTATTTTTTAATGGTATATTTAAATCGTTAAATTCTGAATATTTATTAAATCAGTCACTTTACATACAACAATCTGATAAATATGATGGGGAAAATAATAAATTTAAGAAATTTCTTATTGATTATTATTCTATTTTGAAACTTGATTTATTATATATTTGTATAAAAAAAAATAAGGAACAAACTCAAGGAAAAAAAAACAACGTTTCAGATACTTTCATCAATTGTTTATAGAGTTCCATCTAATTAATTAAAATTAACAGCTATGATTCGTGAAACTTTATCGATAAGAAATGCAAATTAACGATTTTTTTTTTTAGTATTAAGAAGATGACAGATATATCGTATATTATACAATTCTTAAGCCATGTTTACAACAAACAACGAAGAATTATATATGAAACGATCGTGATTAGATACGTAGATTTGCGTTGTGAAAATATTTTTCGTTTTATCATTTTTTTATTAAATGTTTTTTTTTGATAGTTTTCTTTTGGTTGAATAAATAATGTTTTTTGCTAGACTTTTCTTTTATTCATTTGTACAATGTGAAGAAAAAAAATTTATGTCTCTTAATAATATACATGGTGGACAGACAAAAAAGATAACGATTATGATAAATACGATGCTTATACAAATATTTATTATCTTGTATTATGATCTCTGTATTTTTGTATTAATTTTTGTATTATGAATATTATTATTAAAATTAGATATTATTTATTTGAAATTTGTTAATTAATTAAATTTAAGTAACAAATGAAGTAATTAAAATTAATTCTTTCAAATATATTATTATTCAAATAATAATTCCATTCTCAAATATTCCTTTGAATATTTAGTTTGAAGAAGTTTTTAAAATTAGATTTTATATTTTATTCAAAAATAAATCAATCAGTTTTTATGTATAAATGCATTTATCTTTGAACGACAGGTAATATTAGGATAATCTCAAGTTGTTAAAATGTAATAGAAATTATAAAAGATGATAAATGAGTTAAATTAAGTAAGTAAATTTAATAATTATTACTGTAATTTGTAATTTTAAATTTGCCTCACCTTCGACAAATTAAATTTTTGCATCATAGTGCAAAAAAAAAAGAAAAAAAAATACAGAAAAAATAAATAGCTAATCCGACTTGTTCAACTGTATAATATTCAAGATGTTAATCTTTCTACTTATTTCTAGAACAACGTAGATACATCTGATTTAATATTCATTTTTCAATATATGAATATTAAATTTATGAATATAAATACATCGTAAATAATCATCATGATACTTTTTGAATTTATAAAACACTCGATTCTTAGAAAATTTTTATAATTAAAATTCTATACACGATTGATACGATTATTAATAATTGTATCGAATGTATTTGCAATTCATTCGATTTTTATTGTTAATAATAAAGCAAAGAATCTTTTCCCGGTTCATATATATAAAAAGAAAAAAAAAAAAAAAAGAAAATACGATCCTGAAAAAAACAACGATTATTTCGAGGGAAACATTTCTAGTTTTCGATTCGATTATTTATTATTAAAATATTTTTAATTTTTGTGAATAAATAAATAACAAGAGAAGAATAAATAAAATAACTAAAATTCTCGGGTGAAGATTTTTTTTATTATAATCAAAAATTTATAGTAAAAAATTTACATTACTTTATTAATTTATATTATCGAATGAAATATTCTTCAAATTTACTTGGTGATTTTTTTTCTATTAATCCAAACTATTTATTAATCAAGATATTCATCTTCCGAGAATTCAACGTTTCAAATTCAAATTTTGACTTAACGCTTTTTTTCTTTTATCATCATCTTCATCATAGAAATGCACACAAATATATTGTTAACAAATCTCAAGACTTTGCATAATTATGTAAAAATATTACGAACAAGATTGGAAATATACATACTAATTAAAATAAATGACTCACGATTGTCACTGGTTTCGTGAACTTCAGAATGTTTTACCGACGAATTTAGCCGCGACTTGGATAATCGCGTGACGCACGACATCCGATTCGTATGTAACTTGATTGGTATCATCGACTCTAGAACACGGAATTCCATTAAACTTGATTGTGTTAAGCAGAGTTAGGAAATAACTTGGGTGTAGTTTAAAGTATGGGTCGTCCGGTAACAAGAACACAACGCGTGTATGGCCGAGGTAGTTGTGTCAAGGCCACGCGGTGTGATCTCGCGTTAAACACGATACGCACGCCAGGATAATTTTTCAGCGCACGGCGTTACACGATGATTAGAATTTTCAGAGACAATCCCGTGCTCAACTCGGATATTCGGCTCGGATTTCGTCCGTTTGCTTGAAAAAAACAAAAGAGATAAATTTCATTTTAATGGGGCATTAATTAATTAATTTATTTATTATTTATTTTTTCTATCTTTCGACAATAATCGAAAAGTTTTTAACGACCGAATTTTTTCGAAACTTTCTCCGTCATTTTATGATTTGATTGACGCCATATTGATTTTATCTATCACGCGTTTTTTAACGAGATAAGTTTAAAAAAAATTAAGTTATCGATTACAAAGAAGAAGTATCTAATATTTATATTGTATTTATTACGATATGACGTTAAACAAATTTCTTATATTGATTTAATTTTTAATAACTTTTATATATATATATATATATTTCAAATGAGATAGATTAATCGCCAATAAAATTTTTATTTTTTGAAATTAATTATCTCGTTTACATCTATCCCATTTTACAATTATATATGTTTTATTACCTTCTTCATTCTTCAAGTACGACCTACCTAAGTAGATAGATTACTACGTGCAAATATTCCTATTTTCTGACACAATGTTTTCCCGACATTAAAATTAAGATTCACATTTTTCAATGACAATAGAATAAAATCTCTCTCCTTTTAAAATAAAATTTACTTAAAAAAAAAAAAGCTTTCCTTCGATTTATCCCGTTCATTGTTCCATGCACGTTTTATAGAACGAGATTTTCGAAGCTTTTCGGGCGTGCTCCCCCCTCCCCCTTCTCTCTCTCTCTCCCTTCCTCCCCCCTCCATCCAGGAAAGTGCTCTAGCGGCATTGCAGTTAGTTTGCAGTAACTCAGAAGTCTAAGGACACACCGATATCGTATGCAGGTTGGTGTGTGGTATATAACGTGGTAGTAGGGTTTCCGTGGAACCCTAATTAAGCCATTTGCAATATCAGTGAAACGTCAGAACGTTTATACGTTTGAAAGGATAGCTACTGTTTGTACAGGAAGTCTTGGACAATGATATCGACGCTATTTACAAGCACTTCTAAATTGGTTTCAAGTGATAGTTACAGTAATGCATCGTTAATAGCTGTATGTTGGAATTGTATTCAAAACTGGATGTATTCCAAAATAAAAAGTATTAAGAATTAAATTAAATAAAATCAAAACAATCATTTTATTGCGATAAAATCTAATGGTCAACGAATGGAAAATATTTAAGGTACAATAAATAAAATCAATTAATCAAGAGAATTTTTTAAAAGATATATTAGAAACGATTGTTCGATGCATCTAAATTTGCAATGATTATTTCACGTATGATTTTTTATGGTTACTTTTATTTATACAAAAATTCCTCCAATATTTTTTTTTACTAATAAATGAATTTATGTTATTATGAATATTAATCTAATCGTTGATTTTATGACATTTTAATATATGCAAACACGAACAGATATGTAAAGATACGATCAGGGAACAGAATTGAAAAAGAATGAATATATGAGAATAATATTAAAATATTTGTTACATCTTTTATAAAATAAATAATTACTTCAAATAGAGAATATTTTAATAACTATAACGATAAATTTTTAATTTCAACTTGAAATATTATTTCAACTTAATTGCATCATGTAACATAGTTGAAAAAATAATTCTTTCAAAATTTTTACTTTTATTTTTACTTTTTATTATTTTTATTTATTCAACGGTTGAGGTCATCAACCGATCTCGAAATTTTTGGCATTATAATATATTCGATTCGCTAGGTAGATAAAAAAAATGTAAACAATCGACGGTTCCTTGACTCGTTAAAAAAAAAAAAAATACAGAAACTCATTTGGCCGAAACGATTTCTGAAAATGGCTGGAATGACTCTATACCTGCTATCGAGATAAAAATATATTTACGACGTATATATACATATCATTATTATATAACTATAGAATTACCGTTAAATAAAATTAATTGGCTTCTGATTTTTTGTTTTCCAAATTTGTATCCTTTTGATAAAATTATAATAATTTAATCTCATATTAATTTCAAAAAATCAAAAAATTGTTACTTTTTATCTAAACAAAAATGTAATTGTATACGTACATCTAATTTTTCTTAGAATAATTATTTCAATTATCAACTTTTAATGTTAATTCCCGTGTTTCAAAATATACCAGTAACTTAGGAACAGTAATCGAAAGTATATTGAAATCGTAGCGAATTTCGCACCTGTTCCCTGCCCGAGATACGTGTCACACGGAATCGTGTCATCGTGTCATGAAAATTACGTCCTTGCTCATTATGATACTCTGCAGCTACGCTGCCTCTCAAATGGTAAAACTGAACGGTCGAGTAAGACCTTCACAGCGTACTAATAGCTTCTCCCCGACGACAAGGAAAGTTCTTCGATGCTCGGTCAGTGTGACTAATACGCTTCCTAAATTGACTGTTCGTCTCTTAAAAAAAAAAAAAAAAATTCGCTTCAAAGAATTGCCGTAAAAATAATGAAACTTTTTTTTCTCTCTCTCTCTCTCTCTAAGAAAATTAGCAATGAAAAATTAATGTTCGATCGGTCAAATAGTGTAATCGATTTATCGACATTTCAAGAAAATCTTGTTGCATTATTTATCGTTTTTATGATTAATTGATTTAAACTCATTTCAAAATGGTATTTGTATAAATTGATAATAAAATAGTTGTACGTTTGAAATATTATTTCTTAACTGTTATTTTTAGAAAAAATTTATTTATAAACATGTTGAATCATTAAGATAAATGATTTATTTGGTTCAATATTTCTTCTGATATTAAGTAACGATAAACCATTAATTTTTTTATCAATATTGAACGATATATTGAAAACGAGTAATATATGAAGATAAATATCAAAGATACGTTAAAGTAGCAAAAAAATATTTAATACAGTGCGATATTATTATCGAAACAATATTAATATGTAATTGGGTAAGAATATCTCAAAAATATGACAAAAATAAAGAAATAAAACGTAAATTTAAATTTTTTGATAGCCATATTATTACGTATAATTATATACTATAATATTAATTATATTTGCGTTCCAGTGGACAGAGTGGAGCCAATTATCTCTAATTATGATTTTAAACCAAAAGACTTGATAAGAGAGACATTTTTGTGTCTATAACAATATACAAATGATTGATTTTATGTTATCTTCAATAACGTTCCAATTAATTCAATCAAACAAATAAATATATCGAAATGCAAAATTTTTCAATTTTTATTAATCGAGTTAAGTGAGTTAGCCGATCGATAAGCCGATGGATTGTCATAGACGATTTACTTACCATAAGAGAAAAAAATAGATTTTGTCTAATCGATTCTGAATTACAGAAATATGAGAAAAAAGATATTTTCTTAAAAGTCCTTGATAGATTAATATCTTTTTACCTTATACATATAATTTTTTTCGAAAATAAAATAAAAAATTTTTATGATGCGACGACGAAAAGAAAAAGAAGAAGCCATCATCATAAATTCTGATTTTCAGTCTCAAATTCAATTCTCTGATAATCAGAATATTATTAATTTCTTGATTAATATATAGCAAGGCAAATAATAATAATTGGACGAGAAAAATGTGTAGAAAGTACAACGAGGACATTAGCTCTACGATTCGCTCAGGATAACTGTATCGAATTGTGTATATGACATACTAAGTGCAAACCAAATACGATAGGTATTTCACTAAATGCGTACGCGCATTAAATACCCTAGCCAGACGCAGGACCGGTTGGAAATGTATGGAGGATAGTTTCTATTTTCATAGCAAATCGATTATTTACAATGATTTCGAAGCATAAAAGAAGTGAGCATGTCGTATTAATTTTATTCAGCGGAGGATTGACGTATGATCGATTTGTCTTGTCATTGAAATACTTTTTTAGTTACTAAGTTTAGTAACTAAATAGTACTATATAGTTATTATTTATTTTGTACAGTATTTTTTTTTTCAAATGAATGAACGAACGAATAAATAAATAAAATACTACGCGTTACATATCCTTTAAATAAATCTCGCAGGATTTATTTGGAAATAAATTTAGAAATAAAAAATAGCGTTAAAAATCGAAACGAATGATACAAAATTAAAAAGATAATTGATTTACAAATGAGTAAAGATTTGTTCATGTAGAAATCCGATTTAGAGAAAAATAAATTTGAAAATTTATTGATTATACGTGTATTAGATGTAATCTTGATTAACAACTGTTTCTGTTCATCAGAAATGTCAAGACCTTTATAACATAGCTTATTTGCTGTTAAATAATAATGTTGAATAATGTATTTTAAAAAAATTCAAATTATCATAAATTAAAAGATAATGTCATTTAATGCATTTAAACAAATAAAAAACTTATAAATAATTAATTAATTAATACCAGTTAATGTTTTTCAACTGATTAAACAATAATGTTTCTAAATTTGCCATATCAAGAATGCCATTTCGTTTATTATTAAAATTTCTTATACATTTATATTTATATAAATATAAATCTATATAATCTATACAATATTCTCTAAAATTATGCTAAATACAATAAATTTTCTGGAAAGATTTGTAGAATTTACTTGTAGAGTAATAATTGTAAAAAAAAAAAAATAAATTTATTTAACTAATAATAATTTAATTCGTATTTAAATTAACTTATTTCAATTAATATAATATTCTACGGAAAATAACAAATTAATTTTCTGCGATCCAAAAAAGATGACAAGTTTTATTATTGAATAATTATGAAATAATAAATTAATAAGTTTGTAACAATTCATCGTCGATTTTTATATGTATCGATAATTAAATTTTCTATCTTATCGATGAATTTCTATCAATTTCCCTAGAAACATCAGAAAAGGCAGAGCTTCGAATAATTCTATCCGATGAACGATCTCGTTTCACACATGTACTTGACACGACATCGACATTCGTGAATGCAATGGAAAGTTGAAGAATGCAAATCGTGGGTGGGTTCGCCAACTCATGAGCTTTTCATCGACATGATGAATTTCATTGACTGGTCGAAGAAGGAATTGGCTTATGCAAGCCACGAAACCGACTCATCGTAAGCAAGGCAATAACTTTCACGAACGAGAGCCAGGTATGTATATCGTTGTCTCGAGACCGATTATTAATTATTATTCTGCACGGTATCTGAAATGGTACGTCTGAATAGGATTATTCAAACGAGTTTGACGGCGAGAAACAATCGCCAGCGTATATTTCTCCGCTGTGCGAGTCGTGAAGTTGGCTAGAGAACGAATTAAGCTACGTTTACATCGAGCCATATTAGACAACTTTTTTGATTGGTCAACCCGATAACAGGTCGACGCAATAAAATTATATGGTTTCCATTTAAATTTAACCTTCGTACGACTTCTAACAGTCAATCCATAGAAAAAGAAAAATTATTTTATCTGAAATATTCTTTCGTATCGTTTATATTTTTTCGAGATATTCGAACGATTCGATATAACTGGACTATTATTATATAAATAGAATTCGTATAAACAAACTTATACTATACTATAACTGCTGAACGTAAAATGATCATTTCTTTTTCTTTTTTATCATTTCCTCTCTTTTGCTCAAATCGAATTCATAAAGATCCATCTATCTAGATAAGGATTCGATCAAGATTGTAGATGCCAAACTAGGCACTAATGTGTAATATGAAGAGAAAAAGAAAAAATGCTGACGAACCTCGTAAAAGATCCACGTGGAGAATAGCGTTTGGATTAGGTTATAGCTAATTAGGATTCCTCGAAGCTTGTAAGGCTTTTTATTCTCCATTATCCTCGGTCCTAAAACTTTGCTGAAATACGCATAACACAGGCATATCACCATGGTAGGAAGAGGACTGCTCATCATCATCCAATGGTTCACTCTGGGATCTAAAATCAGAATAACAAACATCAGGATTAAGAATAACAACACATTAGAGATTCTTTTTTTCTTTTTTAAATATAACCTCAACGGTTATTTAAAATTAAATGATTTATTTGTTTACTATTACTTTTTTTTTTATCCGATTTCAATGAAAATAATTAATTTCTTCTAATATGTTATTATTTCTTGTCTTCTATTGTGTGCTCTTCCTTACTACGTTCCCTCTTTTCCACGTTCTCCGTCATCATTTTTGATTTTATTCTTCCATTATTAAAATATTTTTACGAATTAGAAAATACAAGAGTATTATTATTTTATTTTGACGTTTTTGTAAACAATTTTTTGAAAATATCAAAAATTGTTTCGTCGATTAACTGGAAAGAATTCAGAAAGAAACATAAAAATTCAAAGATTTTTTTTTTTTTGAAACGAATGCTAGTCATCAATGTATTCTCATCATATATTTGAGAAACGACTAGTTAAAGAAACATCAAGCTCACGAAGATTCAAGCGTTTCAAATGTTGTAACATAAAAAATAGATTTTAAATAACTTCTTACAAAACATACTATAAATTAAATTACAGAAAATGTATGTATTCATCAAAAATGGGTACATTATCTATACAAATTATATAAAATTGTATCTTATATAAGATGTTTGTTTATTATTATTATTATTATTATTTAAATAAATTACAAATAAACGAATATACATATATAAGAATGATTTAAAAAGCATAACGAGAGTCATTTTCGATAATAGATTGAATTGAAATTCTGGATATTTCGTTTATTTTTCATTCCACAACTGTCAATCGGATTATCAAATATGTTTTGAGTTATAGAACTTGAGTTTTTAACACGATATAAATAATATAAAAAAGACAACCTTGCTTAAGTAATGGGGTAATAAAACTACTAAAAACTTTTTTATATATCGAAACTTTTTGACTTTCGAAAAGTTTCGAGTATCACCCTCCCCCCAGTTTAGATTCATGAAAATTATTTCATTATGCAAACTACACTTTGCTTGAATATCGAAAGTTTCAGATCATAAAAATAATAAAAACTAATCGAAACTTTTTGACTCTCGAGAAGCGCGTCGAATTGTTCACAATAGTTTTACAATATTTATAATAAATCTAAAGAAAAATTTAGAACGAATAGAATAAAGAAAGAATATATTTTCTCGGGCAATTTCACTCGTAATCCGAACTTAAATTCGAAATCTTCTGTGATTCGTGGCTAATTAAATTTTGCTCGGTCGATAATAGCGTTATAGCCCAGATATTTAATTATCGGATCTTCCAACGATTCTTAATCGTCGTCGAATAAAGAAGTAAAGAATTGTCCGTTTTCATTATTTGTTCCTTTTATTTTTTTTTTCTTCTCTTTTTCTCCCCCTCCCCACCTCCCTCTCTCGCTGTTCTTTATTTTTCAATAACTTTATAAATCGCCGTTACGATACAATAAGTCTCGTTGTGATGATTTTCCTGTCGTTAAACGGCGATAAAGTTATAGGGTTCCCGGTTCGTTAACCTCTTTAACACCAGGATTATTTTTAGAACAATGACAAAGTAATCCAACTACTTTACTTTAACGCCCGATTGAACTCTTTTGTATGTATCGGGGAAAATTGAAACTTTTAGCAGGTCGATGCCACGCTGTGTAAACAGTAACACGAGCAACGTTTATCCAATGTTCCAACAACTTTATTATTTAAAAGAAGAACGTAATAGTATAGAATGTGTGTAGTATTTGGAAAAATACTAGTCACGATTTCGAATGATTTTTTAATGTTATAAAATATTTCTCTCTCTCTCTCTCTCTCTCTTCAACGTACTTTCTATTTTTAGAGATGATTTTCTATGTTTAATAAAGAATTATATAATGAGAGGAACGTCGGAAGAATGGTTACACAATCAGAAGAATAGGAATTAAAGAGAGAAATTTTTATTTACGAGTCCTATAATAAGTTTTTGTGAAAATGAAGTTTTTGAATTCATTGTAATTGTATAAGATGCGCATGCGCAAAGAAAATGCGCGATTCAAAGTATACGATATAATCGCAATTTTAAATCGCAACAATAATTTGTCGCTGTCGATAAAACAGTATTGCACGAATTATAAAGTAATTAATAGCTAATAGTGAATGATTATTTCTTTTTATAATAGAAAAGTATATACGATGAAATAAATAATCTTTTTTTTTTTTTCTATGATAGAAAAATATACGATAAAACAAAGACTCTTCCGATCATTTATATATACGTAACTCGTTGCCTTATAGAGAGAAAAAAGGAGCTTATCGTTGTTATCGATCGAAAAAATGTAGATAAAATCGTACTTTTGTAATTCGGTGTACCGTATTTAATTTTTACGACTATATTACCCTTTTAACGTTACTTTAACCCAAATTTTAAGTAACAATGGTGTAATTCGAAACATCGACCACGGTGGAAAACAATGGCCAATATAGCGAGGGAAAAGTGAGATAACGAACACGAGAAGAACGAGCTAATTATTCGAATATACGGATACATTGAAGTTTCTAAATGCAATAAAAGTGTATAGAACAACAACAACTGAATGCTAAATTTAAATATGAAACTACATTTGAAGAAAAATTATTAAGAATTACTAATAAAATTAAACTAAATTTATAACTTTATATATAATAATAATAAGAAATATTTTTTGAAAAGTAAAAATATACATTATTTCTAGGAAACATGTGATGAAATTAGATTTAAATTTGAAAATTACACAATTGTGTAATACATCTTGTGCGTAAAATCTTGAACAAACTAAACATGGACGAATGTTAACAACAAAAGTAAATTTAAAATTCTTTTTCCTTGAAATTATGCATTATAATTGTATTCTAATAATATTTCATAATATTTGGCGATAATAAATTTCAATCAAAATTGATGCAATAAAAATATTCACAAAAAAAAAAAACATTAATAATTTTCAAATAATTTTTTATTCGAGTTAATCGATTCAAATAAAATGACAAATAATTTGGCATAAATAAAAGATTGTTATGAAATTATTTGTTGTAAAAATTTACTTGTTCCTGCTTCAACATAAATAAAAAAAAAAAAATTTTCCGCAGAAGCGGAAGACCTGTTAAAAATAAAACAATATTTGGAAAATTATTTCCAAATTATCCATCGAAGTGAGAGATAAAAAAGCCAAATATAATAACAACGCGATAAATTAAAATTTATTTTACATAAATACCCAACGTATTCCTGTAAATTGGATAATAGAATCATATTACATTCATATAATAGGATTATCTCAATTAATTTTAATTTTTCTTTCAAATTTCAAGAATTCACATTCAGATTAATAAATTCATCGTAATTCGTCTGGCTCACTTTTCGAATTTCCTAGCGCATCTGTTAGCGCTACTGTACTTTATTTTCGTTCGTGTAATTGGAATAACTAGTTTAGATATAATAAAAGAGGCTCGGTTAAGAGTT
The DNA here is from genome assembly GCF_029169275.1 of Apis cerana. NCBI lineage: Eukaryota > Metazoa > Arthropoda > Insecta > Hymenoptera > Apidae > Apis > Apis cerana. The sequence continues at coordinate 2,864,837 of NC_083867.1, read as the reverse complement.
CGCTTAATTGGACATTCTCGAAAATTTCCTTAAACGGAATATTATAAATTCACGATCATTACTTTGCACTTACATTTACCGATATATATCTGGAGAATTTTCTGAAGAAATTGGCCGACAAATTTCGTTCGTTTTTTTCGTTCAAGAGCGAGAACTGAATGGAGAATGAGAGAGAACAGGTAGGCAGTGTATCATTTTAATTGTATATAATTTCAATAATTCCTCAACTTTGGCTAAAAATTTTTCGTTTCCTCTTATTTCGATAATATTTCAATATATACCGGTCAAATACCTGAAAATAGGAATTAGAAATAACGATGAGCCATGTCTCGAGCCAGCAGTTCCAGAAATTAATAGAAATAGCTTATCGCTACATAAATGAAGAAATTCACGATTGTATAAATAATTTTCTATTTCCGATGCAAAATGACGTGCACTCTTGTTTTATTAATCATTTTTCTTTCGTTAATTTATTTTTGCCTCTCATTTCAATAATGACCAAACATGATTCTAATACTAATGATGATCAATGAGGAAATATTATCATCTTATTTAATTATGGATTGGATCTCTATTTTCTCTCTCTTTCTCTCTCTCTCGTCAATTTATTTTTATTCCACGAAATCTATCGGAAAAAATATCTCAGAAAAAAAGATATTTGACACAAAGTTTACATAATGATGGAAGTAAAAAGGAAATGACATTCATCGTTCAAGAAGGGGAATGGAAATTTATTAACAATGTGTTATTGCATGAAATTCAAATGTATGTATATTTATACGATTTGAAAAATGTTTTATTATAATTGTTGAATTCGATGAATGAATTTATCACTCGATAAATAGCACGATAACACGTGAATTAATTATAACTAAGCGTAATTATATAATTTGCAAATTGTATTCTCTGATCGATGATACATGGAATTGGTAAGTTTTAAATTTTGACTTTTAGACTTTTAGAAGAACGGATAAGGAATAACATTCTTTTTATATTATTTTCCAATCTTGAACTTGAGTTTTTTAAAGAAATTTTTTCGAATTATATTATTTTAAAATTATTTTTTAAAATTATTATTATTATTTTTTTTTTTTTTTTGCATAGGAAATATTTTTTTACTTCAGAGACACCATCTTGTTATTACGGACAACATTCTGAAAGGCTAAAACGTGAAAAAATTCGATGCCTGGTCCATGACAGAACTCGTTCCTGCTCGTCTCTATGAGCTACTTTCAAATATACATAATATAAATGTACATAGATATAGTAAGTTGAAGGAAAACTTGTCCCTATTCATCCGTCAAAATAACTAGGAAGAAAAATGTTCCTATTCTATAGTTACTAATTGACGAAATGGATGAAAAGCATATGCGGTGAAAACATTTTCTCGTAATTGTTACACGACATTTCGACCTCAATAATTGTGTGATGAATATATATCTGTTTATAATATTTTTCAAGATTGACATTACATCGAAAAATATATTTTTCGTGCGATACAGTTCGAAACGCTACGAAATTAAAAAAGTTTCGAGCTTCTCGAAATCTCGAAATGTTTCGAAAAAAATTTCGGAACTTTTTATTATTATTATTATTATTATTATTATTTTTTAATCATGATTTGAAACTTTCAAAACCCGAGTAAATAATAATAAACGAAATAATTTGCAGGGATCTCGAAACGATATTTCGAAACTCAACAAGTTTATCGAATTATTGTCGAAACTTTTTTATTATTTTCCTGGCTCTCCGAGTAAAAAATAATTTATACATGAATGAATAACACGTAAAAATTTTTTCTATCCAATTATTCTTCCATTGAAACTTTTCACTTTCGAAATATTTCGAAATGTCCCCCCCCCCCCCCTTCCCCTTAAACGGTTTCGATCCATATAAAATAAAAATCCTCTTCTATTACTTTTGGTCGGTCACCTTTTTCGATTAAACCCTCTCTAAAATTTTTCAATCGCAAGAATAAACAAAAAAAAAGAAAATAATAATAACAATAATAAAAATAAAAAATTCAAATTTTCCAAGAAAAATTCTTCGTCGCCGAAAAGCGCACGTATCCTCTCATTTTATCCATATTTGTCCTTCACAAGAACACGACGACAATAAATATGGCCGACGAATCGCGACAACAAACCGACAAAGCCGATTCGTTTTCACAACACAGAGAGAGTCCACCGGGACGAGAGAATTCTCGACCGAGGGAAAATCAGTCGACTCCACTCTTCCGACTGACGGTGTTAACCGTCGGCTTAGATAAATTTCTCAGCTTCATTTTTTATTCAACTCTTCGCGAAAAGCCATGAGAAAGAGAAAGAGAGAGAGAGAGAGAGAGAGAGAGAGAGAGAGAGAGAGAGAGATGGACACACGCTCTTCTCGCAAGGATACATTAAAGAAGATTTGTTGTCTTTTTCTTTTTTTTTATTATTGCAAGTTTTAATCAACGACCATTTATGAAGGATTTGATAATAAAAAGCGGTGAATCTTAAGTTTGAGAATGCTCGGCCACTTTGAGTATTTGAGATATAAAAATAAAAAAGCGTTCAATTAATCAGGTAATTAAGATCCCATTTCAGAGGATGTATTCGAGTGTTTCGATAACTCGATATAATTATACATACTTTAAAGATGATAAATATCTCGTCGATAATATACTTCACAAGTTTGAATCAATAAGACATTATCACATTGTATCATATTTAAAAATTTCTCGTATGTGTTGTTACTGTTACACGAATGGGAGGAACAGAGAGAGAAAGAAAGAAAAAGAGTGTGTGTGTGTGTGAGAGCGAGAGAGAGAGAGCAATCGTAGAGAAAAGCGAACGAGTATGGAAGAACGGATTCGATGTAATCAGGCAAAAGGCGTCTCTTGGTATACACTGGAGAGAATTAGCGGAAAACACGGCCTACTGGTCTACCTGATATTAAATCGATAACCCACGTACCGTGTAGCATGAAAAGAGAAATGGTCAATTTGAGCCCTCTTAAACGGCTCGTGAGTCTTGTAATGGTTACACACGTCAACCTTCTCACGAATCAATTCACGAAGGCGAAGAAACCCTAGCGAGTTAACGTAATCATTTAAACGATTGTCCAACTCTTTAACCTGGCGTATTACTTTCTCAGGATCCATTATATCCCACTTCTATCATCGTTATAACGAAGCGAAGATTTTTTTTCTTCTTTTTTTTTTGACCGACTTATGATAACTTTTGGAATACGAACGAAGGCGAAGAATAATTTGATTCTTTCAATTGCACTATTTGTATCTATTATAATGTAATGATTTTATATATGTGTGTGTGTGTGTGTGTGTGTATGATAAATTGATTTAATTATTACAATTACATAGATTATTATAATATTATATGATTTAATCAATTTGTTTAAATTTGGATTCAAATTTAAAGTAGCAAATTTAAAATAATAATCTCTTGTGATCTTGTGAAAGAGTTAAAAATTAGTGATTCGGATATCAAAGATCACTTATTATTATTATATCGGAATTTAAAACATAACCTCTCTACCAAAATGTCATAACATAATACAGATACGTTTTCCATTCTAGAAACAATTCAATAAGAAATAATTAAGAAAATCGTCATTCAATATAAATATAATGCTCACGAACAAAAATAGCAGCAAGACGAATCAAAGAAAACGGACGAAAAAAGACATATGAATCGGTATGGGAAAAGCTGATGCGTCGTTTCTTTTTTCCCTTTGGCCAATAACCACGGCTCAAGACTCCAGGAAGTTTGAATGGAGTTCAAGGATTTCGAGAGGATCAGTAGGGAAATTGGGAACGAGATGGAAACGACGTTACAACACTTTATTGACACACGCGTCTTCATGAAGCGAGAGGTCAATTTGAAAATATACACGACAAATACGCCATCTCTGAAACAACACGTCGCGTCTCCCTTCCAATCGCGGATATGTTATGTATATAGACCCGTGTCCCCGTTCGAAAGATATTACGAAAACAAATTATTCGATGCATTTCTTCGCTTTCATCACTCGCGAAAATGATTCGTTAAAGGGATATTATGATTTCGTTGAATTTTTTTTTTCTTCTATAAAAATTACACGATTATTATGCTTACACGTTTCCGAATATTTGTTTGTTGATTGCAACCGAGTGAAATTGGTATGTTTGGTATACATAGTATACTCGTTGAGGGGAATTAGGTTATTGTGTCAGTTTAAATGATTTAGCGATTAATGTTTTTCAATTAATATGCGTATACAAATTTTAACAAAGAGAAAAACTGTGAAATGAGAGAGGGAAAATAATAATAAATATTTATTGATCATTGTTTGATACTTGTACGCTAATTAATTATATGAAAGTGAAAATTGTGCGATTTAAATCGAGATCGAAAATAATATTACAATCAATAAGAAATATTTTTGTTTATATATAAATATAAAAATGGAAGCGATTTTTATATTTATGAATGTAAATGTAGCAAAAAATAATTTATATTCATGTATGAACATGATAAATAATTTTTACACATATTTTCATTTGATTTTTTTTTAATTTACTTCGATAAATATTCGAAATTTTTTTTAGAAATTTTATTCGATCGAATAGTATCAAATAAATTGTATTTTCTTTTACTAATTTAGTTTAAACGAAAGAGATAATTATATTTGTAAAATAGAGTGGCCATCGTGTGATTTAGAATTTTATTTGGCCATGTTTTCAATAATAAACTCATTCTCATTCATTTTCTCGTGCTTATACTAAGCTATACACGAGAAGGGAAACATGAGAAGTATATAGCACGAATAAGACAAGACAGAGTGCAATAACGGTACACAAGCAGATCATTTTACAATAAATTTGAAATCAATATGAAAATCAATACACAAATATAATCGTATTTCTATCATTTTAATCGAACCTCACTAATTCATCTGTGGCAATCATCTGTAACGAATCTAATTAAAAAATTATAACGAATTTTCGTTTCATAATTTATAAAAAAAAAAATTTTTTTTCAGATAAAATTGTTCTACCCTCTAATTTATTATATTCTAAAAATATATACAAAGTTTCATTAATAAATCACAATTTTCGAGTTGGATGAATTCTTCTGTAGCCCAATCCCGTTAATTTCTCGGAATTAGTCTTCCTTTCCAAAACCCATTCACCGTAATTTTACTAATCTTTTACGAAACGATTTCACACGAAAAAAAATCGAATCGAGGCCTCTTTACGTCCTATATGACTTTATTCGCATTCCCAGTATCGCTTACAATGGCGGGATCGTTGGGGAAAAAATGTTACCCTACTTGGTTTTGTCGCGGCTGCTCGTTTTTGATTTTTAGTACGTTCGCACCAGACTGACCCACTTGAATGTCATAGACCCCAGGGGAACCGATCGAGCCACGCTCTCTTACCCCTTTTAAAACCGCGAATCTGGTTAATATACCAAAAGGAAAAAATTCTCTTACCTGATTTGTTATCCATCAGATCCCTGTATCCGTGCACTAGATCTGTCACTATGGCTGTCATCTTGGCTGAGGTCTGCAATCACAACGGAAAACGTTTTACCGCTTTTATTCGCTCTTAATTATCAAAGAAGGAAAGATCTGAAGAATTTTTTTATCATTTTTATTTAATTATTTGAAAAATGAACGAATAATATTTTAGGATGAATATTATTTGAGAAATGATAATGCGAAGTAAAAGAGAAAGTGTAATAATAGCAGAGATGTTTAGACTTAAGCAGTTAAAAAAAATAAGGTATTCAAATATAAGTATGAATATGATATAATTTTCAAATCGAAAGATCGATATATTGAAATATTTGCGAATTCGAATTGTAGAACGTCGAAAAAATCTTGGAACATTTTCTATTTATATTGCGACAATAAATAAGTTTATTAATAGAATTATTAATATTATTTCCTGTCTATAAATTGTATGAATTATATATATTTATCGTCCACAATACGGCGTGTAGTCATCATCATGTAGTATCGTATTTTAAATGTAATAAATTATGAGCATTTAAATATATTTTATTTGCATAAAAATACCTTCAAAAAGTTTTCGTTAAATGAGTGCCTCTATTCTATGAATTACGGCCTCTTTACGAATCGTCGAACATAAATTTCTTCGAAAGATCACGAGAATCGTGCAAAGTAAACGTAGACAAATGCGCGCGAAATCCATTCGTTTTACGCAGCGCGTAAGTAACGTGGTTTCCACAGAGGCGCATCGATCGCTTAGCCTTTTAAACGCGCTCGTACGGATTTTCCAACGCGTTTCCGGGTCGTACGTCGGTTACTTTCGAGAAAGTAGCATCGGCGAAACGATAAATCGTTGGAGAAGTTATACGATTGTTGAAATTTCAGAATCTTCCTACCGTATCATTTCCCTCTTTTTTTCTCCTCTTCTCTTGCAATTCTAGCGAAAATGAAAATGAAAATGAAGACAAAATCGAAGTCGTGACCGCGATTACGACTATTGCTCAAGAAACAAGAACAGGTATGTTGTACTGCCGAATACTGACGAACGTGACGTAAGAACAGGTTAGGTTACTTAACTTCCTTTTCATTGGTTTCTCGTGAAATATAAAATATTCATTTATTTCCTTTGCATATTTACCATCGTATCATTATTGCGTATCATACATATAGTGATATGTGATATATAACAAAAAAAAAATATAACAAATAATTGTTATGTATATCATACCAATAATCGTTCGTAATTGCGATATAAAAGCTTATACAAAATTAAATTCTTGTAAATATGATTAAAAAAGTGAAACTTATAAATAAGAATGAACTTTAATCTATCTAAAAGAAATTTGAAATTATATAGCAAATTTTATATAAGTGTATAAATGTCTTTAATCTATTAACTGATATTATTTATATTACTTATAAGTATGTCTATATACGTGTAATAACGTTAAAATACATATATCATTAATATATTTAATTATATTCTCGCTATTCTATATTTAATATGTATAAAAAAAGAAATATTTACCTTAAATTGTTTATATATATATATGTATATATATTCTTATTATTAAAAAAATGGATTTTTAAAATTTTATATATAATCCAATACTCATAATTTCATCAAGTATAAGTATCAAAATAAAAATATTTATTATTAATTATTAAAAAAGTTAAGATATCCACGCAAAAATAGACAAAAGTAATGAAACGTTCTCTATTTAAATATGTTCAGCTATTAAATTCACCAGTATTTATATATTTGAGAATCCTACTATTGAAAAGAAATTTTCATGACCTAATGAAATAATGTCATGTATGTTATGAAACAATATGACATAAATTTCAATAATTGATTTTAATTCTTTTACTTTTTTACTAACTGTCATTCTCTATGTCAACCTTTGTATCAACAAATATAAAATCTTATATTTTCCAACTACTATGAAGTAGTTAAACAAACTTGTTGTGGTTATATTCTTGTGCCAACAAAAAACGTAAGTATTCTAAGAATCGCCTACGTTATCGCATTTTTGGTTTGCTTTTCACTTCTTAACCAGAGTGAGAAACAACAAGTCTGAAAAAGAACGTCGACGTTCGACGTATATATAAAAGAAAAAAAACAAATGCTAGCTCGCCTAAAGCAACTTTAAGAAATGGTAAGGACTACGACTCTTTACATTTACTAAGGTAGCACTACGCTTCTATTTAAAAACGATCCTTCGAAGATGTTCACATTTTATTTCTTAATCTTTCTATATCTATTCATAACTAAATTTATAAATTTCTAAATCAATGTACATACAGAATAAATACTATACATTTATTACATGATTTATTTAATGTGATATAACCGACATAATCATTGTATCTCTTCATATCCATATTTATGTTATAAAATTTTTGCATGCATCCAATGAAATATTCATTCGCACTGACATCTGATAAAGTAATAATAAAATGTACAAGAGAAACAATTATTTTCGATATTCGCTTAACGTAACGAAAAGAACGAAACGATAAATGCTGATCCATCGATTTAGGCATTAAATCTGCGGTGAATTAAGCCTCTTCGAATTAATGCATACTCAATTATCGTCTTTCGAAGACTGGAATCGGGTCATCGAATTTCACGCAATGATCGCGGATTCCGTTTTAATGAAATTGTCACGCTTGCAAGTTTTTTTTTAATCGGCCATTGTCGCGTCATCGCATTGAGAGTTGAGCATCGATAGAATGGATGGTTAATTGAAAATGAAAAAAAAAAACCAATGGACAAATAACAGGATGATGTACGATGACGGTTATCGGAAAAATTTATTTTATCAGGAGAAAAAGGCGCGAAGTAACAATTGATCAATTGCATAGAGCCACATGCGCGATAATATATAACCGTTATTAATACTGAGAATGTGCGAATATATATATATATATATATATAATATATATAAAGTAAGGAAAAAAATGAAGCATATTGGAAGCATATCTGACCCAGGAAAGAAACTATGTTATAATTATTCTCTCGTCCATTAATTGCAGACTTTTTTATATTTTGATGAAATAAAATAAAATAATAAGAATATATTTAAGATGCTTGATTATTTTTATAAGTAATACAAAAAAAAAATAATTTTATTTCTTATAACGTAGAAATAAATTGTTTTAAAAGAATTTTTTATTCGAGTTAATTTCTTCAAGTAAGATAACAAATAATCTTACATGAGAGATTACGTTAAATGTTAGAGTGAAATTATATGTTATTTTATAATACATTAATTTTCACTGAAGAAAAATTGAGGAAATTACTGAAATTTTTCAAATAATCGAGAACGTTCAAATCTTATTGCATATTAATTGGAATTGAATTTAGAAGTTTAAGAAAGAATTTTGGCCGATTAAAAATTATTTGGCACGTTAAAAAGTGTTGTCTCATTATACGATTCGATAATGGCTAAAGATTTGCCATTTTTCTCGAATCGACTTTACTAGCTCTGCGCATATAAACCAGTTTTGAATCGTGTTGATCTATTATGTACGAATATAAATGATATAAAAATCTTACAGATACTTTGAACTAAAATATACGTATATATGTGTAAGATTTCCTTTAACCTCTTATCTTAAATGGACATATTAAATACACTCGCCATTTAATCATTTATATATCATTTATATCATTGATATAATAATAAATTTAAGAATTATAAGAATTATATCTTATAACTGGATTTTCAACATTTTTTATCGTACGATACATACAAATTAATTATTCGAAAGAATCTATGTATTATATTTTTGTATTATTTTGTCGATCCGCAGGAAAGCTGTAATTGATTTAAAAGAAATAATATTTTTTCTATTTTTATTTTAAAGTAAAAATAATATGTAGCTATTAAAAATAATAATCAAAATTATTTTTCAATTTTTTTGTAAATAACATACCAAAATTTTTGATATATAAATTTATAGATCTCTTGCAGCACATAATAAATATATAGCTTATTAAGATGTATTACATCTGTTCTTATTGTTAATTTAATATTGAAACGTTTCAACAAAATTTCAGCAAAAAATATAAATAAATTTGCACACTTTTGAAATAAAAAAGCATTTTTTGTAATAATTCCGGTAGTAAAAACACACGGAGATAAAACTTGAGAATACAGTGTAAAATGTTGAATAACAAGAATGAAGTCAAATATACATTGTTTTTTATGCAAATTTAATGTTATAATATATTTATCTTCGATATTCGATATTTATTAAAGAAATGTATTAAATAAATCAATTGTTTGTAACAAATATATATATTCGATCAACATAAGAATATTTCAATCGAATGTCTTATATATTATTTTTAATTATATACATTTATTTGCATATTCATTTCGTAATACGTATTACGAGTCACCTTTGAACGTAACGAAATAAAATTCTAATCCCTTCGGTCATTTACGTCAATCATTATATAGAAAATAATTTCGTTAACGCGTAATTTCGTTGTTAGAGAATATTTAATCAGAGAAAAAGAAAGAGAATAAAGAAGAAAAGGAACAGAGAAGAAAGTGAGGAAAAAAAAGTTGATATAACGTTCAAAACCAGTTTTATAACGATTCATATTAATTTTGATAATTATGTTAATATGAAATAATTAAATTATTATCAAAAAAAATTATCAAAAAATATATAAATCGTCTATCTTTTTCAAATTCTATCCCTGGCTCAAGATTTTCGGACAGCCTTAGTTTTATTATTTGTATTTGACTATTCGAATGTATCCGGCCATCTGAAAATCTCGATTATACGAGAACTTTAGATATCCAGCCGAATCTATCCGATTTTTCCCGAGTTCATCCGAATGCTCGATACGTCACACATCCCTAGCAAAGATTATTTTGTTTATTATGTTACTATTGTATCGATCATTTTTTGAATATATTAATACATAGTTGGTAATAGTTGGTAAATTTATTTATTTAATACACAATTTATTAATTTAAAATTAATACAATATAATTTTAAATTATATCGTTGTTTTTTTTTTATCAAAAAAATATTTTGTCGGATAGTATTTATAAACATTTTTACGATGCTAATTTTCATCATTAATCAATTATGTTTATCGTGCGAATAACTGTATAAAATTTCTACTAATTATAAAGGATGTTTGAAAAAGAATGAATTCGGTAATACAATTATAACATAGAATAACAATATCTCAAATATTGCAATAACATGACTCACTATATACACGTATGTACATATCAACATCATTGATTCGAATTGTTCCGTGTTATTTGAGCACAAAAATATCCGAGACGGCTCAATGAAATGAAGTTCACTTAGCTCGAGTGTCGAATCGTAAGATATATGTTTTGATAATATCAAACATTATTACCTAATCTCTACATCAATACTTAAAATTTTACGATACTGTTCAACCTCTGATTTCAGAAATTTTCTGATAATAAAATTACGAATACAAATCGATGATAAGTTAAATAACAATGATTCGATTTAATAACATCGTAAGTGAAAAAATAACAAGAATTACGAAAAGTTTTAATTGGATGTATCAGTTATTTGGACTTGTCCTAAAATCGAGTCGAAAATTATGACTGTTTGATTACATTAAATCGCAAGAAATTTCTCTTCCGTTCTTTCTCCATCGGTTACGGATATTACATAAGTACATAATGTAAGATTTGTTAGGCATTCCAAAAGAAAGAGAGAAGTCTTAAAACTACGAAATGGAAAATACAAAAGCGAGATATATAGAGAGAAAGTAGGGGGACAGAGAGAGGAGAACGTGAAATAGACGGAGATATTAGAACCTGCGAGTAAGTGCAAGGTGGCCGGCGAGAAAGTATCTAAACATGTGGTTACGTCGCGTTGAGATCAATTACAGCAGATAGATTAACGGTCAAATTGAAAACTATAAATTGGATCGTTACGGTCAACTGATCTATTTTTTTTTTGTTTTTCCTTGGCATTCCTTTTATTCTGATTATTCTGATTATATCGGTCAGATTATATCATGTACATCGATCAAAATTAAGAGAAATGAAATATCAAACGATATGATTCGATTATACCTGAATAAATTTTTTGAGCAATTTTATTCGATTTAAGATTTTTAATTAGTTCGATCCGAGTTAAATTTCGTTTGAAGATGGAAAAAATTTTTATTTTTTTTTTTTTTTTGCATTTTTTCTGACGCAAAAAATATTTATTTGACGAGTAGAATTCGAAAGTATAAATTTTAGTTTTAATGTCAGAGAATCATCGATAAGTGAATAATATTTAAATAAATATAATTTAATTTAAGATTTTAGCCAAAGTGATAAAAACAGAATTCTCAACATTTCTAAAATCTAATATAAATAAAGTTTAATTTCAATGAATGATAAATAATAATTTGATTAACAAATTAATCTCACTTGAAATGAATACGAAGAATTAAAAATTTGCATTTATTCGATAAGTTATCTATATTGATATCAACACAGATAATATATCTCATTTGTAATGATACCGATTCATCTGATACAAAATAAAATATGCATTTTTTAAAAACCCAGACATTGAAATTTATATTTTTAAATTTTAATCGTCAAAAAGATGGAAATTAATCAAAAAATTTGTAATCCTGAAATTTATTTAAAATATTTATCAATGAATATATACGTTATTAATTAGAATTGCATAAGAAAAAAAAATATGATTAATCAAATAAAGAAGAATTCAAAGATACATCTTCAATTTCATTTATAGGATTCTGGGAAGGATCAGAATTTCATAATGTTCTAGTGATTTTATGCTAATTTTATGATTCCTTGAAGAAAAAAACTGTGTAACATTCTAGTAAAATACTTTCTAAAATAAGCTAATAAAGTTTGTCGAATGAAATTTTATATGCTCATATTCCCTTAAATTATCCTAAAAATTAACTTTTTTTTTTTAATTTTTATATAAAACGAAAATTTAAATTTAAAAGATTGAAAAAAAACTTTTACTTAATAGCAAGATTAATTTTTTCTAAGATTCGTAAATGAATGTTTTAATTCTTCGAATCAGTTATAAACATGTCTTTCTAAAAACAATCATTTCGACATTATTTGCATTCCAATTAACCAATACATGTTTCATATTTTGTCATAATATTCTCAAAATATATATATATATACAATCGATTTTGAAGATTTGGAAATTGATATAATTTAATTTTTATGTTATACATATTGTTTAAACATTTTAAAACGTATCAAGAAGAAATGAATTTCCATGTCACAAAAATATTCGAACACTTCATAAATTTAAGCCTAATTATATAAAAAATTACTACTTACTTCGATATTTTTTTTAATTCAATAATATATTTTAAACGACTCGTTAAAGATTATTTTTTCTCAATAATCCATGCCGTTTTTTCTTTAATTTGTTTGTTTATTGTTATCTTTTATTATTGTACATTTCCTAGAAAGACTTTCATAACCTTATAAAATATTTGTATGAATTGGAAATATGTATGTAATTAATCATTGAGTAAAAAATTAATCGTCATAAAATGAATTAAAAATAAAAATATTTCAAGTAGTAATTAATACATTCGATAAAAAAAAAAAAGAAAGAAAGAAAATATGAATATAAGAATGGCATTAATGTATTATATAATATAACGTTGGAAAATTACGATTAAATGTAAATATTAATTCTATTATAAATTAAAAAAATTATTTTACCAATAAAAAATTCATCGATGATTGTTACCCGAATATAGTCTAGATGAAAATAGACTTTCGACTTGACCATGAAATTTCTCTTCTCGAACGAGCGAGAAGCTATGAATAGGCTCATTTCGTGGAACGTTACATTTTACTATCATATAATTTTTTATAGCACCGCTAGCCATTGCATTAAAATGTCAAACTAGATATTTCTCTGAAAGGTTCAATTACTGGTCTCAAAAAGTCTACCAAAAGAGTCGATAACTGTGAATAGACATTACGTATTTAAGCATCGATAAACGCTACTCGATACTCAATGTTTATACATTATATAATGTATTATATAGAAATTTAGTATTTATTTATATTGAATGGAATATAGCAGTTCTTAAATACGAACGAATCTTATTTATTCGGATGGCGTATTTGTTGAATCAAAAATATGTATCAATGGATCCGAGCATCTATAATAAAATATCATCTTCTACTTATTTTTCATACTAAATTTTTAAATTTTAAAACTAAAGTTTAAGTTTGAATAACTCTTGGATAAATGGATTAATACTTTTCTATAGAGAATACGTAGGTAAATTAATTAATGGATTAAAAATTATATAATTTCATTTAAACAATTTTTGTTAAAATAATTCTTTCAATAATTCGAAACACTATGCAGATATCTTGTTTAGTTTTAACCGAGTAAAATAAAGAAACAAATGTATTATTATTCTAGAAAATCGATATATTAATCTATTAATATATAAAGAAATTAGTACATCGAGTCATAATAGAAAATAATTTAATCGCTTTCAGCCAAGAGTATAAACGAATGATGATTCATTTTCGAATGACATACACAATCAACATAAATAAATACATTGAAATATACCTGACACACCTGGACAAATATTACTCGATATTAAAATAAGAAATAATTATTTTTCTTTTATATTTCTTTGAAAAAAAAATTAGCAAGAATCATTTTTAAACACTTCGATTATTTCAAATAATAATATTTTAAATGTATCCATATATATATAGATTCACGATTTACCTCGATATAACGCGAGAAAATCGCGAAAAGATCCAACTTTGTATACAAGGCTAGCATAAAATTATGGGGAGACTGCTGCAACGAAGAATTATCATTGAAAAAACATAAAAGATATACGATTTTTTTTACAAGACTTTTACCATCGCGGGAGGAACATGTTCCCTTCGGGGACACGCATATGCATATAAATTTACACAGAAAGGTTTTCTTACATCGCGTGTATGACTTACACACAATCATATATGACGTGACCAAGCTTGGTCATTCTAGTATTGATTTTTTTTTTCTTTTTTTTTTTTCCCCCCTTCCATTCGATCAACAACCCTTGTATCCGAGGGCGAAATTCAAAGTGTGCATTACGCAGTCACGCAGGTGGACTTTATGCACATGTACACATATTACACGACTAGGATTACACCACAAATGCAGGCCCAAGATGGGAGAATCGTGATAACACGCATTATCACATTTATCGAACTGGCTGGTATCCATCCACTGGCCAATCCATGAATCATCGATTGCACATCAAGAAATTCATAAATTTCACCAGTTTAAAAAAATAAAATTCTATTTAAAAATAGAAATTTAAAAAAATATATATATACATTTTAATGAATAACGAATAAAATATAAACGTTCTTTCAAATGGCTATCCCGATAAAAAATAATAAAATCGGTGATTAAACCGGTGATTTTTGCCGGATCTAAAATTAAGAGACGAGTTCCGTGAATAAATAAAAATAAAAGCGCTAAATCCAATCTAATATTCGTGCGGAGGATCGATTGCTTGACTTATTAAGAAATTCGTATGAAGATCCTTTTTAAAAAACAGAAAAAAAATTTTTTTTCATTTTCATCGAGAAAATGTGCGCGAAATATTAAGTTTAAGATGGTACGCAACCAAAAATGAGAGGATCGATATTAAGCTGCCACGTAAGACCCATCGATTTCTCGTTGAACACGGAGACAATCTTCCCAAGCATCGGTTTTTCGCCCCTAAGATGCCACTTTCTTTCTCTTCCCCGCGCGTGACTGACTTCGTGTTGTCTTCGAGATATAAAGTAGGTCGGTCAACGAGGATGCAGTTCCTTGTGAGATGTGGAATACGAGAAAAAATTTAGTTATATATATATATATATATACCATTACCAACAGGACAAGTTTTATGGTGACGCGAAAGAATGAAGTTGATCGCGTGAAATTATCCAATTTGACAATGACGCACAGCTATTACGTATTACCATCCGTCGAGGACGGAGAAAGTAATTCTGTCCGACGGTTGTTGCTTAAGCACTTACTTTCGACCGGGATTCTTCTACAGGTATTTAGCGACCTATTTAGTCGTCTTACGAATTGGAGATGCTTTTGTGTCATTAAAAATGATAACACGAAAA